>NC_092817.1:217832594-218138454 GCF_023375885.2 Dermacentor andersoni
GCTTCTATCCGCTGTCTGTTGTCGCCGAACCTTATGTTATCTGATTTCATCACCTGACGCGAATGATGTAGAACTTTGTGGAAGGCACGCGGGTCCGAACGATTAGTCTTGAACATTCGACGGCTATTCTTTAAAAGCCGACGCGCTTGACCCGCTGATCAGATTTTCGACGATCGCCGAGCGTGTTCGCCACTACCGTTGTGCTATAAGTGTAGCCTGTCTTGTGGGCACAGGTTCGCCCAATAAAAGTTAGTTTTGTCGTTTACAGTATGGCTACTGTGTTATTCAACGTCACCACCACGTGACAATATATATATACATATATATATATATATATATATTCTCATCTATGCGATCGAATGCGAGCGGTGTTGATTTGTCTCTGCGTGTAGTAGTTAAGAGAGCCAGTCTAAGGGAGAAGGAAGGAAGGAAAGGAAAGTCTCTGAAGCCAAATTGGAGCGCCATGGTTTTAAAGCGCACCCGTGGTAGAGAAACGGAAGGCGATATAAGCGTACGTGGCCATGATACGCACACGACAAACTGCCTTAAAATATTTAGACTTGAGGGAAAGCTTCGTTAACAAACGATAACACGGCAATCAGCACTCGAATACAACTGAAATTATTGAGACGTGGAAAATTCCCTTGAAATAAGTATTGTTTGCGACACAAATGCTTGTAAGTATTGAACCTTTTAAAAGATGAGAGGGAATATGCGCTCACCGAGAGGGCAGCATCCGCACGAGACCACCACCAGGCACCTTACTGAGACGCGGAGGGCTTTGCGGCAGGAACAAAGCCTCCCTTCTCTGCCGGCCAAGAGCAGAAAACGTGCTTTGCGATCGCTCAAGGTAGAGCGGACATAGTATAACTCTAGCGTCTAGGAAAAGCCTAAACAGGTGCGAGGGCGGCACGCATAGCGTGGGAATCTAGCCAGAGTAACTATCTGAAGGACTGCTCCTGACGAGGGCGAAATACTTTCGTGTATTTATAATAACGCTAATAGGACTACTTTCGAAAAAAAAGAAACGGCTCAGAGGGCTACATATACTAACAGAGCTATGACTGATAATTTTCTATATATATATATTCATCTCATCTATGGGATCGAATGCGAGCGCTGTTCCTTTGTCTCTGCGTGTAGTAGTTCAGAGAGCCAGTCTAAGGGAGGAGAAGAAGGAACGAAAGGAAAGTCTCTGAAGCAAAATTGCAGCGCCGTGGTTTTAAAGCATACGCGTGGTAGAGAAACGGAAGGCGATATAAGCGTACGTGGCCGTGATACGCACACGACAAACTGCCTTAAAATATTTAGACTTGAGGGAAAGCTTCGTTAACAAACGATAACACGGCAATCAGCACTGGAATACGACGAGAGAAATTATTGAGACGTGGAAAATTCCCTTGAAATAAGTATTGTTTGCGAGACAAATGCTTGTGAGTATTGAACCTTTTAAAAGATGAGGGGGAATATGCGCTCACCGAGAGGGCAGCGTCCACACGAGACCACCACCAGGCACCATACTGAGACGTTGAGGTCTTTGCGGCCGGAACAATGCCTCCCTTTTCTGCCGGCCAAGAGCAGAAAACGTGCTTTACGATCGCTCAAGGTGGCGCGGACATAGTATAACTCTAGCATCTAGGAAAAGCTTAAACAGGTGCGAGGGCGGCACGCATAGCGTGGGAAGCTAGCCAGAGTAACTATCTCAAGGACTGCTGCTGACGAGGGCGAAATACCTTCGTGTAATTATAATAACACTATAGGACCACTTTCGAAAAAAAAAGAACGGCCCAGAGGGCTATATATACTACGAGAGCAATGACTGATAATTTTCTATATATATATATATATATATATATATATATATATATATATATATATATACCCATAGGATTCTGATGAAGGCCGGACCCCGGCCATATCGTCAATAAACCGCTGCATATGCACGTCTGCTTCACTGTGAATATTTACCCGGACCCAGAACTGCTGTCCTTCTGGTATATATATATATATATATATATATATATATATATATATATATATATATATATATATATATTCATCTCATCTATGTCCTTTTTCACTCTCACGCAAATAATCGAGACGAAGTACACGGAAAAATCGCAACTGTATATGGCCTTCCTAGATGTCGAAAAAGCCTACGACTCTGTATCACATATTAAACTATGGGAAAAGCTTAAAATCATCAAATTGGACCAGGAATTATTGAATTACTGAAAGTACTTTAAAAGAATGCACAGTAGTTTATGAAGTCCATGGACTAAAATCTCGGAAAGTGAAACTAAAGGCCGGATTAAAGCAGGGATGTCCTTTATCACCGACCTTATCTAACATCTATATAAACGACCTCCGGAAAGCACTAAATGACGAGTTATATGGAGTGAGGCTCTCCGCAACAACAACAGTCCACCAAGAGGTCTACACGAATATCTCATGCTTAGCATTCGCTGATGATATTATGCTTCTGGCTGAGTCTTCAGCAGACCTACAGGACTTCCTAGATATCTCCCGAGTTGCGGCTGAGACCTACCTCAAGTTCAACGCAGAAAAATCGCAATGGATGTGCCTAAACACAAAATCTGAAAGATTGACATTCACCCTAGAAGGAAATTCTATAACAAAGACAGCAACTTATAAGTATCTTGGAATTGAAACATCAGACAAAAAAGCGTAACCTCAACAAACTGATTTCATAATAAAGAAATCGAACCGTCTGAAAGGTCGAGTATGGCACCTGGCCCGATACTCGTACAACCCTTATTCAGTTGGTAGCACACTGTGGAAGGCACTCGCAGTCCCAGCAACAACATACGCAACTGATTCACTAACATACTCGACACAGGCAATAAAATGTCTAAACCGGCACCAGAACGAACTTGGACGATGGCTGCTGGGAGGAAACATCTTCACAGCCGATACCGCAATAACAGGCGAAATGGAGTGATCACCGTTTGAAATTCGAGAAGCAAGGTCAAAATTACAATACATGGGTAGGTTGAAATTTATGCCCGAAGCCAATTACAGCCGCCGAATATACTTACACCTGCGGTAGAAGGGCATAAAGACCATCTGGGTGCAACGACTCGCCTCTATCGAAGCAAAATTCGGCCCAAACTAAATAAGTAAGTAAATAAATAAATAAATAAATGAATAAACTGTGAGAGACAGTAAAAAGCGGTATTTTTCCTGTGGTTCCTAAATCGCCTGCCCTGTGTTAAAAGGGACTAGGGACAAACTTGCTTACTTACTTACTTACTTACTTTTACTTACTTACTTACTTTATTTACTTACTTACTTACTTACTTTACTTACTTACCTACTTACTGACTTGCTTACTTACTTTACTTACTTGCTTTACTTACTTGCTTTGCTTGCTTGCTTTGCTTGCTTGCTTGCTTTGCGTGCTTGCTTTGCTTGCTTTGCTTGCTTTGCTTGCTTTGCTTGCTTTGCTTGCTTGCTTGCTTGCTTGCTTGCTTGCTTGCTTGCTTGCTTGCTTGCTTGCTTTGCTTGCTTGCTTGCTTGCTTGCTTTGCTTGCTTGCTTTGCTTGCTTTGCTTGCTTTGCTTGCTTTCTTACTTTGTTTGCTTGCTTTGCTTGGTTGCTTTGCTTGCTTGCTTGCTTGCTTGCTTGCTTGCTTGTTTGCTTTCTTTGCTTTGCTTTGCTTGGTAAGTAAGTAAGTAAGTGGTAAGTACTTACTTACTTACCAGCCTAACACCGGAGCAGCAACGAAGTGTGTTCTTCTTTGCTGCTGGTGTAAGTCTTTCGGGGGAGCGTGATCGTCAGCACGTTATTTTTACAAATGTTTAAAATGGTTTGCACTTGTTTAGAGCTACAGTATCTCTTTCTGCGACCGTTTAATCTCTGCCTCAACAGGTGTTGGGACCGTGCAGACCGATCAGGCCACTCACGTAGGTCTACGCGAAGTTCCTTCATCAGCTTGAGTTTATGCCTCCACCGATACGTGGAAACGCCCAGCTCACCTGTGGTTACCGGAACACCAGACACGTTCGGCGATGCGACAGAATGCTCGCAACGCAGGCTGCTTCGTTAGTACTCGCTTGGGGTCAACTGTCATGCAGCTGGCACAGAGGCTGGAGAGGCTTCGCGCGCTTGCTCCTAGTCAACCGTGAAGTAGACGACACGACATGCCATCGTGACATAGAGCCAGTGAAGCCGGAGTTAGCCCCGATCCCTCGGCGAACGAGTTGAAGAGAAAATCCATGGCTATGGAGGAGGGTAACTTGTAATCGTCCTTAGCTCTCCTTATATGAGACGTATGCTTCAGAAGAACTTCAGTATGGCCTAGTTCGTGTTTACTGCATGTTATATTGACCACAAATAGAAACTGGTACAACGCAAGAGAACACAAAAACGACACGGGCGGTAACTTTCAACTGGTTTATTCACGGCAACCCGTGGCAATATATAGACAAATAGAACATGCGCAGAATGCAGCAACAAGAACACTCATCAGCATAACGAGGAAACCAATTATCAAAAAAATATATCACCGATTGAAACAACCTAAGAAGTATCACTAACACAGTATTGGCCTTTCTTTTGTATGTGATATGCCTCCATCAGTTCGCGTGCAGTCTAGTCCTGACTCCTCCCCAGAATCTTTATCTCCTTGAAAAGTTGTTCACAGGGGCAGGCATTGCAGTGGGCAAGCAAGTGCGCCAATTCCTGTTTCGTTAAGTTTTGTTTAAGCTCTCTTACTCGATCATTCAGGCACCGTCCCGTCTGCCCTATGTAAGACTTGCCACACGCCAGGGGGATTTCATAGACAACTCCTACATTGCTGTTTGCACACGGCTTGGTATGGTTAATGCCACTAAGTATGGACAGCCGGGCTAGTTGGTTGTGATTAGCATTATGAAACATCGTTCCAGCGCACAATTCAACACGGACAGAAGAGAAAGACACAAGAACACCGGTTCGTGGATGCCTTTCTCTTCTCGTCCGTGTTCAATTGTGCGCTGGAACGATGTTTCATAATGCTAATCGTTAATGTCACAGCCTTGCCTTCCTTTAGGATCTCCCGAGGAGCGAGGGCAGAACCGCGACAGCTTAAAAGGGGCTGAAAAGCAAAGGGGGACTCCAAATCAGCCTGCCATCTTGCTTAGGTTGTGAGTGACCCTGTGAACGTGCGGTACCACTTCATGTGTTACGGCCATAGTAGTCGTCTTGCTTTGCCCCGAGATCCTTTTAGCTTCTGCAGGAGGGTTTCCATCACTGGCATTACCATCGAGTCAGGGATCCCTGTCGTCTTAAGCCGGGAAACCTGATCGTCAAAGGCAAGCTGCATCCTGTGCCCACACGACTTGCAGAGAGCGGGTTCTAAGCAGAGCATCGCTACCCCTCGTTTGACAATGTTTGACTGCGAGGAGCCACATGGCACCGAACCCTTCTGTGCGCGAGGGAAGTACTGCCAGCATTCGTGGCCTTTAGCAAACAACATGCTTAGGTCTAAAAAATGCATGAAATTTTGTGTGGAAAATCTTACGTAGGGCAGACGGGACGGTACCTGAATGATCGAGCCAGGGAACATGAACAAAAGTTAACGAAGAATTGGTGCACTTACCTGCGCTCTGCGCATTTCCCTGTCCCCTTTTTAGCGGCTGCGCGCCCTACTAAATGCTATGTTCGTTTGTGCGCGGACAGTTTGGAAGCACTGCAATCAGGGCACACAAGCGGGTATGTCATGTGGTACCAGCCGTGGTTACTCAGTGGCTATGATGCTGGGTTGCTGAGCACGAGGTTGCGGGATCGAATCCCGGCCATGGCGACCGCATTTCGATGGTGGCGAAATGCGAAAACACCCGTGTAATTAGATTTAGGCGCACATTACAGAATCCCTGGTGGTCGAAATTTCTGGAGTCCTCCACAACGGCGTGCCTCGTAATCAGAAAGTGGTTGTGGCGCGTAAAACCCCGTAATTTAATTTTTTTAAATGTCGTGTGGTATTTTTTTGTGTTTCGCGGGCAACTGCAATAAGCTGAAAAGCACCAATATTGAATAGATAGAAAGTTAGAAACTGTATAAACGGACGTTTCACAAAGCGCTGTACAACTTTCTAATTTAAATTTCTTGCTTAACTTCGTTGCTTCTGCAGTTGGTAAATAATCTTGACTAATTATCTAATAAGCAACATACTAAATATAGCGGTACACATTACATACAAAAGTGAGCAACATGCATTTGGTCACGTCGTCTTAGAGTGCATCGGCATATTTTTAATCTCTCTACAAAACCTGTATAAGGGTGGCGCAAGGATAGAGGTTATAGAAGTATGTGAAACATAGAGCGTACAAATCAAATGAAAACATGCATGGCCGCCAATTCCGCACGTGGAACACGCGCGATTTTTTTCGAGAGTATACGACACTGACGGCGTATTCATTCCATTTGCCTGTAGAATGCGCTGTTGCTCTGTTCAACTAGTCAGTAGACCTAGATGGGCGAGTTGGTTTGACATGACGATGATGTAAATGCGCTTCAAATAGCTGTGCGACGAGACACACATTGCGCAAATTCCAACTTGTTTATTCGAAACTCCCGTCGTCACTTACATGCGCTTACAGACTTGGCGTGCCCACTGCACCCATTGCGTATCCAAAAACCAAAGTTCCTTTTCTGTCAACCGTGGGTACGCTGCACTCACAAATTTTTCTATTTCTTCCCACATCGACTTACCTTGATAATAGGCCTTGCCCATCATTACAATTCCGGGCTATGACAGTGCAGCTATCAAATTTGGCGAAGTCGATATGTGAACAAATAGAAAAAATAACTTGTTTCAAAGAACAATTTGAAATTGCGCTATTTGTGTCTCGTCTTACCTATGGACCACATCTTTTAAGCGATTTACGTTATCGTCTGTTTACCTACTTCATTTCAAAGATAAGTGGTTCAGTCAGAATTTCATGATTCATAATATAAATTGCATCTAGTTGTACTAGACATGCAAGAAGAACAATGAATCGAAAGGCTACCTGAAATTAGGATATTTATGGCAGTGAAAAAGTTAAAATACTTGGTGACATAAACGAGCATGACGACGTGAATTTGGACGGACGGACGGACGGACGGACGGATGGATGGATGGATGTTATGAGCGTCCCTTTTGGAACGGGGCGGTCGGTTGCGCCACCAAGCTCTTGCTATTATACTGCCTAATATCCTACCTAGGTTAAAGCAGAAAAGAACATTTCGATGGTGGCGAAATGCGAAAACACCCGTGTACTTAGATTTAGGTGCACGTTAAAGAACCCCAGGTGGTCGAAATTTCCGGAGTCCTCCACTACGGTGTGCCTCATAATCAGAAAGTGGTTTTGGCACGTAAAACCCCATAAAAAAAAAGAAGAAAAGAAAGAAAAAACCTATGAACTACCAAAACCAAATTTTCTGACCCTCTATTGCGAACTTTGCGTTTGTAGCTCGCCGCTTTTTGTCGTTTCCCTACTTTTCTTCCAGCAATCTTCCAATCGCCTCTTATTAATCTCTATTGCGGACATGTTTACTTTTCCACTGCTCTCGCTGAACCCAAAGGCTTCAAGGAGGCCAGTGGGGCCTAAATCGACCGCTGGTCAGACGTCTTCACATTTTAATGAAAAATGCTCCATCATTTCCCTAGCTTTACCGCAGCGAGCACATGCTTCTTATTCCTTCTGACATCTCGCTTTTTAGATGCGTGTTGTAACGCATCCCCATGTCGCTTCGAAAAGTAATGAGCTTCCTTTGAGTTATCATAAATTGTTTCTTTCCTGATTTCGTTTTCTCCTCTTAATGAGCCCCTGTCCAGGCCCCACAGCAAATTTCGGTTATACGCTGGAAGTTATTATGTGTCCCCTAGGGAGCGTTGTGCCGCAAAAATTTTTCAAATCGGCTCATTATTAGCCGAGATACATATTTCAGTGCCGCGAACCCACGATTTCAGCAGGCGGGCTCCACTGCCAAGCAAGACACTCTCTCCACTCACCCCGTGTAGCCTTCGCAAACGAAATTCCTTCCCTGCGTTCTCCCATACCAGACCTCGAGGATCACGTGACACATACATCACAGGCCCCGCCTTCATTATTTTTTCTCCTCGCTTTTTTTCCCCTGCGCTACGCATTTCCGCTGACCGGGCTGCGCGCGAGCTGTTTTCTTGTTCGCGCAGCGCACGCTTTTGTGAGCTGTGCACAAGGAAACATGGCTAGCAGTATAATTCAGTGCTACACGAATACTGAGGCTAAACAAGCCGATCGCAGAGCGTGATCACGCGCTGGAACCCGGTAGAAAATGGCATCGTTTTGGTACCTGCGCGCGTGACAGCACGACCATGGAAACAAGCAGACGAAGCGGAAGTACATCTCTCTTGCTTCGGTGCGAAGTAAAACAAAAGAACACGCAGACATTCCGTTTGTGTGTTTTATTAATTCTCTAAATTTCAATTCGTTAATTCAACAACACATCGCACAGATAACAGATGTTGTCTTCAATAATTTTCGAAGTCACGTGTCACCACGAGCGACGTCATACTGCGGACACGATTGCGTAGCCGCAGGGGCGCAGGGACGTCACCATCCGGCTTGAAGTGCGGCGGCCGTGAGTGAAAAGGGAAATGGCGTTCGGATTGAAATTTCAGATCTTTCCGCGGCGCGTAGCGATGTTGCAGACAAGATTGTTATCGCGCAATGTATGCTCTGCGCTTGTCAGCTAAAATGGCCAGACCTAGGAGGAGCCTTTAAGTAGTTACTCACGGCAGGCTTCTCTCAATTGCCGCCAGCCATGATATCGTTTCAGCCTCTCGGACTTTCCGCTTAACGTTCTTTTTGGTTGTGTTGCCCATCGTACAGGCCACATACTTGCTGGTAAGCTTCCTAGTTATATTCCTCTGCTGTGAATCAATGCTTTTCCTGTACAGATACCTGAACACTCTCTCAGCCCATTCACTTTCTTCCATATTCCTCAGTCATTCTTCTTAATCAATCTTACTGCGAGCTTCCCTCACTTCAAGACTAGTCCAGCCCATATCACTCTGCGCAGCTTCATTTGTAGTCTTCCCGTGAGCGCCCATTGCGAGGCGTCCCACTGACCTTTGGTTCCCATCAAGGCCTGATTGTATCCCTGCTTTAAAGCAAATAACCGCAGTTTTAAAAGTAAGTCCTGGAACCATTACACCTTTACACATACCCCGGAGCACCTCGTACCTATTGTATCCCCATAGCGCTCTCTGCTCCATTATGGCTGCCATTTCCCTTCCCCTTCACTGTTATTGTTTTTTTTTCTGTGTTTCCATTGCCTTCGTTTTTCCATATTCTCTTACCCGAGGGTCTTCGTTGCGCTGCAGTGCCGTAGTGCGGCAGCTGATGAGCCTCACGGTGCCCGAGGACAGCGTGGAGGAAGTGCTGGACTTCGTAAAGAATGCCATCCTGGACGCCATGTCCGCCGAGAACACCCGCCAGTCAACGCGCTCGTCGAGCGGTCGAGCGCCCGAGGACGAAGCACTGGAGCGCCGTGCAGCGGCTGCTTTCCGAACGGCGGCGTTCCAGGCCGCTGGTGTCGAAGAGCCGGAGGACGCGGCCAGTCCGCTGTCGCTGGTGGCGCTGATGCGCCTCATCCAGGAGGAGCTGGTCACTGACGCCGAGAGCTTGTACAGGCCTGCCTCTGCGAGGTGCGGTCGAAAGCGTCGAGTATGCAGTTTCATATTACTATAACTAGAGGAAACTCTGGTGCTGCGATCGTTCGACCATCATGGGAAGCACAGGCTACGAACTGATATTCTCTTGATTGGCGAACTAGTGTACAGGTATGTATTGGCAGTTTTGGTGTCGCCCCAAGCGCACTTGTTATGACCCGCATTGAAGCAGGGCAACGCAAAGCTCTCTGCTTTTGTTCTGTTGCTCCAAGTGGCGATAATGCGCAGGGCCAGCGACTGGGACGATGTTTGTGTCGTGGTGTGGCGTCGAAGCCCTGACGGGAAAGCGACGGCATCGTAAAATATGAAAGAACGTGTTTGATCGTTTCGACATTGGTTTGTTACGTGTGTTAGGTTGGCGCTGTAGCGTTACGTGCTTTATCAAATTTCAGTAAAGCAGGAAGAAGGCACCACTGATATAAGCACGATACTACATATATGTTCCATGCTTAGAACCTTTAAAGCACGTGGAAAATGTGGCGTGCCTACTAATAAGCTTAAGTGGGGCTTTTATTAAAATGTGTCGCGACTGTGCTTCTACTGGTGCTTTCGTGGGGGATGACTGATTGGGCCCGTGTTTACCGGTCCACCGGTTATATGCCCTATGCATTACATGGCCTGCCCAGCCCGATTATTTTCTCTTAATGTCAAGCGGAATATCGGCTTTCCTCGTTGGCATCCACACTGCTCTCTTCCTATCCCTTACCATTGCACTTTACATCTTTCGTTCAGTCGCTCTTAGCGTGGTTTAGCTGTAAAGCTGTAAAGTTTAGCTGCACACATATGCTGGGTTTATAATAGCCTGCCAGTAACTGCCAATGATGTAGAGTGCAATAGACAGAACGCTGACTGCTTCTAAAACGCACTTTGTTTACTACATAGACAGTTGTACTTAGTTGTATAATTGAGGGCTTCATTACGCATTGCTCGTTTATGTGCTCATTGAAATGTGTGTCAGGACATTTGAGAACAAAAACTTACTTGTGGTAGAAAAGGTTGGTGGTCTCTGGCTGTAGTCTGCTGTCGCAAAATGGGTAAGCGCAAAGCCACGCCATACCAGATGCTGCTGCACGCTTCAGAAGAAGCAGTACGTCTGTATAGAATTTAATGGAGCATACTCGTACGAAGCCGCAAGCGTCACAGCAGACTACAGAAGACTACAGACACTGCAGACTACAGACACTGCAGAAGATGTACTTAAAAATACTTGAACACGTTCAGCAATCGTGACAGCCTACGCAACCTTTCGAAAGAGCGAGAGAGTTTGCAAGTGCCTCTCGTCTGCGTGAAAAGTCTCGCGTTCGCAGCGAGCAGGCGTCGTAGCAGACGACACTTGTAGCATTCCTCTCAAGGCGCAACACTTTCTCATAATACAATTTTTTTTTATTTCTGTAGATACCTGATGAGTAGTTTTATATACGTACATGCATGGTTGTTGTTGCTGTTGTAAAAATAAATAAATAATTATTCACTGGCGCTAAACCGGGAACAGAATTCCAGAACAAGGCATACCCTGATTAGAGTGTACTAGATTGGGGCCATGGAGGAAGGAAAATACTAGGAGGGAGTGTCACGTGACAATCTTGAAGCTTACTCAAAAAATTTAGAGGAATGGGATGATGGGTCGTAGGCCCTCACGTGATAGGCAAGCGGTAGCTTTGGTCGGCTCACTTTGGTTGCGTCTGCTACGGGGCTTTTGGAATATGCGCACATAGTCGGCGTGGAAAACGCACGCCGAAGTTTAGTGAAGAAATTCAAGTGTGTGAAGCCGTCGAGTCTGTGTTATGTCAATCATGTAAACCGCCGAAGCACCACATGGCTCGCCGCTTAAGCAAGCAGCAGACAGGCGCCAATGCAGTAGCGAACGAAGGCATCGGCATTAGGCCTAACAACCCGGGACGACCACCTCAAGCAAGGCTGGCCGCGTTTCGCGACGCTTTCAAGGAAACAAGGAAACCTTTCGCCCTGCAAACGTGTGAAAGCAACCAAGCCGCCCTTCGGAAGGCGATTCGTCGTGTTTGGGGGCATCTCCTGGAGAACAATCTGATCTTTCTGGGGAACAATCTTTCCTGGCAGGCGCTCAAGTGAGCGTCCAGGTTTCCCAGCGACTGCTTATCTATGTGAAAAAGAATTCGCCCCATCTTGTTCCGAACGATGGCAGGGCGAGCCGGGGACTCCGACCATAGTTGAGGCTGTGCCGGCCCACTCTTATGGTAGACGGTCCCAGTCGACGCTGTCGTTCTGCTCAATGCCTTCTGCCTCTCAACAGTCCGACGAGAACTCAACAGGCACGTCCCAACCAGCTAAGGACGTCGCGTCATACAATCTTACAAAATAGTGCACATAAATCTCAAGAAAGGGCTATACTTCGGCGTGTAGATTGCAGGGTAATGCTATTTATTTCTTTCACAACGAAAGACGCAAAGCAGAACCCTTTACTAAGCAAACGCACGCCAAATATTATCTCGCGAAATATATTATTTCATACTATATAGGCGCTAGACCGCGGAACAAAAATTTGCAAGAAAATACGCACCGGAGTTTCAGGTACACGACAGCTGATTTCACGAAGCCGTAGACCACGCTTGGGCCGGCATACCCTGCACGGTTTTAGAGATGACAGCACCGACTAGCTGCGGTGGTAAGCGCAAGTGATGCTTTGAAAGTTATGTCGCCACGAGTGTGACTCCCCAGTCTTTCTCCGCGTTTCAAGGCAACTCGTTTGAAGCGAAGGACGACGCCCGTGGTAGCACCCGAGGGCGTTATACTTCCTTCGCGCCTCCGTGCCTTCGACGGCAGGCACCACTAAGCCACTAGTCTTGATCATGTACCAAACAAACGCGAATGGTCCAGCAACAACGTGGGCCTATTCTTAACCGAAAGCACCGCGCACAAGGCCCCGGCGAGCAGGAGGGACGGCTTCAGATGGTGTCACGGCTTCGCGAGGCTAGCAGAATTCCGTGACGCTCCCTCCTAGTTTGTTTCTTTCCTCCGTGAATGGGGTTGCGGGTCCAACGAGGGCTCCCACGCTGAGGCATTTTTTATTGAAAATCCAGGTGGCGCCACGGTTGCCTTCTCCTTAAAGCCCCTTGATAATTTGAAAGTAGCGACGCTCTCCTCCTTGCGGCGCATTCCTCCTCAATTCTCCTTGCCCGCCGGCTGCGCACGGCACGCTTTTTCTCCTGGGCTCTCGCGGACGGGCAGCAGCATTCTATGGAGGCATGTTATTTTGGGCCAGTTGCGCGCCCCAGTGATGTTGAAGGATTTTGAGAAATGCTGATAAGAGCATCTATGATGCTGGAGGGAACGTTTATGAGGAGGCTGGTTTTTATTGCGAAAGCAATGCTGCTCGAGGTTTCCGCTCTTGGCCGTCGTCCCGGAGAATCCACCACTGACCTTTAGCGTGACCTATGTGTGACGTCATGCCAGCTGTGGAAAAGCGGCCCCTCCAACTCGGCTCGTCGCGATCGTCCCAGTGAATCCTCCACGCGCCGCTGCCGTGGGGGAGGCGCTCGCTCTACGTGACGTCATGCCAGCTACGGAAAAGCGGCCCTCCATCTCGGCTCGTCTCATCCCAGCGAAGTCTCCGCGGTATGTCGGATGATGTGTATAAGGTGAAGCTGCAACGATGTGCGGCTGCTAAGAAGCGGCGGCGTGCGGAAGAAACGCATGAAGAGCGGGAACAACGTTTATCTTAACGGCGTGCATATTGACACGTGTACTTATCTTTATCGGGCGACCACGTTTCGCCACCTAACAATTGTAATCGCACAGTGCGGGACGCGCCTGCATGTATCCGAAGTTTCTGGAAATTTATCGATGCTTCTACCCGGCTGTCTGTTGTCGCCGAACGTTGTGTTATCTGATTTCATCGCGTGACGCGAATGGTGTAGAACATTGTGGAAGGCACGCGGGTCCGAACGATTAGTCTGGAACCTCCGACGACGCTTCGTCGAGTACCAGCCCGGCGACCGTGTTTGGGTATGGACCCCGATACGCCGACGAGGACTGAGTGAGAAACTACTGCGACGCTATTTCGGACCCTACAAGGTCATCCGACGTATTGGCGCACTAGACTATGAGGTCGTGCCAGACGGCATTTCGCATTCACAGCGGCGCCGCGCACGACCTGAAGTGGTCCACGTGGTGCGTCTTAAACCGTTTTACGGACGCTAACGAAGTTCCCTTATTTTGTTGTTTTCTTTGCTACGAGTGCTTATTTATTACTTTCGTTTGTTTGCAGCATCGGGTCGATGCTTTTTAAGAGGGGGGTAATGACACGTGTACTTATCTTTATCGGGCGACCACGTTTCGCCACCTAACAATTGTAATCGCACAGTGCGGGACGCGCCTGCATGTATCCGAAGTTTCTGGAAATTTATCGATGCTTCTACCCGGCTGTCTGTTGTCGCCGAACGTTGTGTTATCTGATTTCATCGCGTGACGCGAATGGTGTAGAACATTGTGGAAGGCACGCGGGTCCGAACGATTAGTCTGGAACATTCGACGACTGCTCTATAAAAGCCGACACGCTTGACCCGCTGATCAGATTTTCGACGATCGCCGAGCGTGTTCGCCGCTATCGTTGTGCTATAAGTATAGCCTGTTTTGTGGGCACAGGTTCGCCCAATAAAAGTTTGTTTTGTCGTTCACAGTATTTCTACTGTGTTCCTGGACGTCACGACCACGTGACAATATTATGCAGCCAGGCGAATGCGTTCAACAGCTCTTGATCTGGGTGCATCTACAAGTATCATGCATGCTCTCAATGCTGACGCGACTTTGGCGACACCTGATCGTTCGACAGCAAACCTTATAGATGCTTTAAATGGCGACGAGACTGCGTCTACACGTACGATGAGCACTATGGAACTCTACAGCCTGAACAGAAGATTGCTTTCGCAATCCACTAGGCTTAGCCAAGCTAAGCCTCTGCCAATTTTTTCTTAACGCCGTATGAGCCAGGTATAGAGATGTAAAAGGAGATTTGAGGCGAGTTCTATACTCCAGACATTTTTTCTGCCACATGATAAGATATTTTACTTTGTGCGTCGGATCTACTATTGCTTTTGGCACATCCCTTTTCAAGGTCGCGTTTTGAGCGACAGGAAATATCACGTGACCGAACGAAGGCCAGAAGCGAACCAAAGCATGTGCAGCCGTGTATAAGAGATGGTTACTGATAGCAAAGGAATGATTGAGTAGTGATTGTATTACCGAGAATTCAGGATTAAGGTGTATTAAGGAGAATTAAGGTGGATTATTGTCGATGAAGGTAGATAAGTGTGAATGAACATGGATTAAGGTGCATTAAGGAAAATAAGGGTGGATGAAGGTGGATTAAGGAGCATTCATGAGGATTAGGGTGGATTAAGGTCGATGAAGGTTGATTAGGGTCACTAAAGAGGATTATTGTGGATTAGGGTGGATTAAAGCCAATGAATGAACATTAGGGAGAATTAGGGAGGATTAAGTTGCATTAAGGAAGATTAGGGTGGATAAAGGTCGATGAAGGAGTGTGAAGGAGGATTGAGGTTAATTAATATGGATTAAGGTACATTAACGAGAAAAAGGGCCGATCACTCTCTGACCACTTCTTTGTAAACAAAATACACACTAGTATTGTTGAAGGTATATCCGACCACGATATTCCAATATGTCACCTACCTCTGTCGTTTAGCATACAAAAAAGGTCTTTAGAAAGCACCGTTATCGACTTTGCGAAGTCGGACGACGCCAGTATTTTGACGTACATGACACATCAATTCACGGATTTTGCGGAAATGGCTTGCAAACCTTCGGCAGACGCAAATTCCCTCTGGATTAAGTTTAAGAGAGTAATACATGACTGCATTGAACAATTTATACCGTTAAAAACAAGAAAATCGCGCAAATAGAACCCATGGGTAACGCGTGAGGTAATTCATGCCAAACGAAAAGTGAAAAGGTTAGGTCGGTCTTTGAAGAAGACTAAAAATCAATTACTTGAGACATCAAAATTGATTACCGCCAAGGCAGAACATAAAGTTAAACTAAGCCACTCCAGAAAAGAATATTTTAATGCTACCCTGCCTAACTTCGTAAAATGTAATCCCCACAGATTTTGTAATCACTTCCGTGCACGCAAAGTAATCACGCCAGAACGACCCCACGATGAGAAAGTTTCTCAAGCTAATGCATACAACAAGTACTTCCAATCGGTATTTACTGCAGATAACGGGTTTGTCCCCCCAATAATTCCTACAGGTTTCACCATCGACTCACTAAACATAACTGACTCAGGAATCTTTAACCTCCTACTCGGATTAGACACGAAAAAATCTAGTGGCCCTGACGACGTGCCGAACAAATTCTTAAAGCGATACGCAGAATGGTGCAGCAGGTATCTTGGCATTATCTATCGCATATCACTTTCAACCGGACGTGTGCCAGATGACTGGAAAAAAGCAAAGATAATACCAATCCATAAATAAGGTGACACAAACTCTCCTTCCAACTACAGACCGATATCACTAACCAGTACATCGTGCAAGATACTAGAGCATATAATTTTAAAACACCTAACAACATATTTTGAAGAGAATGGCATACTAACAGCCAACCAGCATAGATTTCGGCACGGGATGTCAACAGTAACACAATTGACTGAAGTTATACATGACCTAGCACAGACTATTGACAACCGCGGTCAAACAGATATAATATTTCTAGATTTTAGCAAAGCATTCGACTGTGTGTGTCACAACAAGCTAATTGCAAAATTGGAGTCAATTATTGGAAATGGAAGCATTACAGCCTGGACTAGGGATTTTTTATCACAACGTTCACAGTTCGTTTTCCATGATGAAGCATCATCTGATGCAGTTCCTGTCACATCTGGCGTTCCCCAGGGCTCGGTCTTGGTGCTCTTACTATTTTTAATTTACATCAATGATATCGTCAATAACATAGCATGCAGCATAAAGCTTTTTGCAGATGATTGCATTATATATAAAGAAATAAGAAGTTATGAAGATCACCTTACTTTGAACAGATGCCTTAACGAGATAAATGCCTGGTGTGAACAATGGCAAATGTCTATCAACATTAAGAAATCAGTGACAATGGTAGTAACAACAAAGAAGATTAAGTCAGGATTCACCTACCTTCTCAATGGTACATCCCTCACTAATGTTCAGCAACACAAGTATCTAGGACTGACTCTAGCATCAGACTTGAAGTGGAATAAGCACGTTGCCAACATCACTTCAGCAGCCACCCGTAAGCTTTTCCTCCTTAAAATGTCCCTGAAATCTGCTCCCAGTCATATCAAACTGCTATGCTATAAAACCTTTGTGCGGCCAGTACTAGAATACGCCAACACGGTTTGGTTTCCTCACACAAAGACAAACATAGCCGAATTGGAAAAAGTTCAAAGGAAAGCAATACGGTTTATTCACAACAAGTACAAAACCACTGACTCGCCCACAGAACTCCTGGCTTCATCCGGAATGGACACACTGGTAAACAGAGCACAACAAGCTCGGCTAAAATTCATACACAACCTGTTGCACAACCGCTTTAACATAAATTCTTCAAAATACATCACTTTCTCTACGTCCCGTATTTCACGCCATAAGCATAATAAAATGTTAGTTGAGTACCCTTGTAAAACGGACACATTCAGATACTCTTTTTTCCCTACTGCTGTTAGGGAGTGGAACCACCTCGACTCAGCAATAGCTGATATAGACTCGCCTTCAATTTTTAGTAACACGATAGAAAAGAATAAGGAATGACTGCTAGAAATATCTTACTCTTATGCAAATTTCTTTTTTGCATTGTTTAGATCTATCTCTTATGTTATGTTATGTTAGATTGTATTAAGTTATGCACTGTTAAGTTGTAAATGGTTGTGTTGCATTTATATTTCATGAGATTGTATTGAATGACAATTTATTGTATTTATAACATGTTTTATTGTTATAGCTGGCTTCACAAATTGTATGCATGAAACGATGTCTATCTTTTTTTTGCATTTTGTATTTTTCCAGACTGTACTGTGAAGCTACTGTAGCGTATCCAGTTTATTGTACTTTGTATTCACATGTTCTATGAATAATGTTGTATCAGCGCTTACATTGTAACAATATGCCCACTTGCTATGGTCTCGATAAAGAGACTGGCAGTATTGAAAATAAAATAAAAATAAAATTAAGGTGGATGAAGTATTAGAATGGATTAAGGTTTATTAGAGTATGTTTAGCAACCTTAATCCTTCAAACACCTTAATTCACCCTAATCCTCCCTAGTCCTTTTTCATGCACCGTAATCCTCCTTAACCGTAATCCACCCTAATTCATTTTATTACTCCTTCATCAACCCTAATTCACCTTAACCAACCCTAATACATCCTAATGCTCCTTCATACACCTTCATCGTCTTTCATACATCTTAATCCTGCTTACTACACCCTAATCCACCTTAATATACCCTAATCCGCCTCAATCCCCCATAATCCACCCTAATTCACCTTTATCCTCCGTAAGCTACCTTAATTCGATCACTAATAAATCACTAACTTGGCTAATCATCATCTTATAAAAGGGTGGACATGCTTTGCGTCACCTCTGGCCTTTCTTGAGTCACGTGATATTTTCTGTTCACAACGGGACCTGGAAAAATAGAGATCTAAAGGCTTTTGCCTTAAAATTGAAAACAACGCAATGTGGTCTTGCTAACGCTCATCAGCTGCAATACCACGGATATACTTGCCACTAACTTTTTCAGGGCTTGTATTCATCGTATCTGACTGACGCACGGATTGACGTAAGCTAGAAATATGAGCTCCTCTACAAGCCGCTATTTCAATTTTCAGTAAAACAGGCAATGATCCTAACAATCGCGAAAAGTGCGATCGAGAGGCTGTAGGTTCGCACATAATTGTTCGAAACGGAAAGCAGAATCTATAGTGCTGCGTTTCCGACTGAATAACAACAGTTGGAGACGTGCGAGGTGATGGAGCCGCAAAGAAATATTAACCATACTGAAGACAAAGGCATTTTATGCAACGTACAAATTGCCCCAACAAGAACGCTGGTGAGCAGGCCGGTAGAATGACAAAAATGGCAGCATTACGGGGTGCTTTGCTACGAGCAATAAGAAAGACGCCTCACCTCTCCCAAACAACGCTGTTCTTTGTTGGAACAAAGTTCCTTCGGTCAATGTTATGCTGTCACTGCTTTCTGTGCAAGCTGTCATGCTTTCCTTGTGGTATCATAAAAACGGCATAATCATCTTCAGGCTTCTTGCTGCGGTTATATGCACAACATCACGGCATAGTGCTAGCACATAGAGCAGCAAACACCGCGCACAACGTTCGCTACGCCAAGCTAAAACGCCGACCAAGCCGAGCTGAGGAGAAATATGTCGGGAACGAAAAACACAATCAAAACTCAAGATCCGCGCGTTTCCAAGAGCAAGGGCAGGCAGACCAATCGTCGTGCAGAAAAACGGGAGCAAGGCGCGTTGCCGCGGGGAGGGGGGGACGGGCAAGGGGCGAGGAGAAGGTGAGGAGGTCGGGCGGCGGCGAGAAAGTTCAAAGGGTGGCGGTACTTTCAAATTACCAAGGGACTTTACGTCTCCGGAACGCCACGGCCGCGGGCGCCGTAGGCGCCGGCAGGTAGCGTCGGAGCTCGCCGAAGAGCAGCACAGCCACGCTCGAATGCAGCGTTGCAGTGGCATTCGAGCATGATCGTACCTGGAGCAGGCTTACCCACGCAATCATATGGATCACGCTTGTAGTCTGCTTCCCTTTCAAAGCGATAGCTTTACTGGCCGCGAACTTGCGATTTTGCTGTGGTGGTGCTCCGAGGAGGGCACACGACGTCACAACACGTGCCTCGCTGCGGATATTTCACTCTCTCTCTCGCTGCCTAGTCACTACTGCGCATGCGCCACTAGTAGCACCGAGCCACAGGTGCCCGCCGCTGCGCAGCGCCGCGCTTTCTGCCGCCGCCGTTTGGTATAACGTCAGACCACGTTCCTCGTTGCGCTCCCCTCCGCTCGCTTCGCCAGCTGCGTCGCATGCCTGATAACATGTCGGAAGATTTAAAAGGAGAGCTCGCGTGCGCCGCAACCACAGTTGAGGCGACAATTAATATGGGCGGCGACAATTCTGATAAGCAGGAGGAGGCCTGGAATCGACATCGGAACAAGATGAAGAGGAAACGAATCGCTCAGGAAACAGACGAACAACGCGCCGCATGACTGGCTAAACGCCGCAACATAACTAGACAACCAGACTAACCTGGACTTGCAAGCGAGATTAACTAAGGCTCACCATGCTATGCCTTAGCTATGTATATCCTGGCATTCATATAGGAGGTTGTGGCTAGTGCTGCACCAGGGTGGCCAATCCTGCTCTGGTGAGGGAGTGCGTTACCGGTTCTGGTCACCGGGATCAGGCTGCACTCGAGGTCTGTTTATGCAATTTTATCAATACGCGGATTTTTTTTAATCCGGTGGAAAATTGTGCGGCATAGGGATTTGAACCATTGTCCTCTTGCACCCTAGGCGGACACTCTACCTGCACGCCACCACTGCATCTCCTGAGAGAACAGCAGTTTACGATAGGTAGCGAGGCACTGGAAGTGGTAAGGAAATACATCTACTTAGGGCAGGTAGTGACTGCGGATTCGGATCATGAGACTGAAAGAATCAGAAAAATAAGAATGGGCTGGGGTGCTTTCGGCAGGCATTTTCAGATCATGAACAGCAGGTTGCCATTATCCCTCAAGAGAAAAGTGTATAGCGGCTGTGTCTTACCAGTACTCACGTACGGGGCAGAACCCTGGAGGCTTCCGAAAATGGTTCTAGTTAAATTGAGGACTACGCAAGGAGCTATGGAAAAGAGAATGATGGGTGTAACGTTAAGGGATAAGAAAAGAGCAGATTGGGTGAGGGAACAAACGCGAGTTAAGGACATCGTAGTTGAAACCAAGAAAAAGAATTGGGCATGGGCAGGTCATGTAATGAGGAGGGAAGATAACCGATGGTCATTAAGAGTTACGGACTGGATTCCAAGGGAAGGGAAGCGTAGCAGGGGGCGGCAGAAAGTAAGGTGGGTGGATTAGATTAAGATGTTTGCAGGGACAACATGGCCACATTTAGTACATGACCGGGTAGTTGGAGAAGTATGGGAGAGGCCTTTGCCCTGCAGTGGGCGTAACCAGGCTAACTAGGCGTAAGAGGGCACGGCGGGACCTTCGTGAGCACAACGATGAATCCGTTGCTCCTTTATGTACAGGTCACGCTGTGGACTGCGTCCATACCAGTTCGCAATTCATCGGATATCACGACAATGATCGCCGACGCTCAAGACTACGTGCTCACCTACGGAAGACGGGCTTTTATGACGAGGCCAGACCAGTCAGACATGACAACAGCGCCGCCACTGGGATATATAAACCACGCCGACGGGGATCACATCAGAGGGCATGGCGGGACCTTCGTGAGCACAACGATGAATCCGTTGCTCCTTTTTGTACAGGTTGGTGTGCAACGCTCATCTATGTCTTCGTAGCGATAGTAGGTTCATTATTGTCCTGCCGTGCCCGGCTGTATGTTTGTCACTGATTGATGAAGCGTGGAATGTACTTTTGCTATTGCTGGTTGGGGATGTAGAAGTGAATCCCGGACCTTCTGGTATTGCGCTAATGTATAAAAACATGCAAGAAACCTTGCAGGCCTCGATAACCAGCGTTTCTGTTTCACAAACATCTCTTGAAAAAACAATGAACGATAGGTTTGATAAACTAAACGACGTACTCACTGTTATTGCAAAACACACAGAACAACTGGCTCAGTTACGGTCAGAGGTCAACTCTTTGAAAGAAACTATAAACAATCAACATCCTTCATTCATAATCATCATCAGCCTGGTTCTGCCCCCTGCAGGGCAAAGGCCTCTCCCATACTTCTCCAACTACCCCGGTCATGTACTAATTGTGGCCGTGTTGTCTCTGCAAACTTCTTAATCTCATCCACCCACATAACTTTCTGCCGCCCTCTGCTACGCTTTCCTTCCCTTGGAATCCATTCCGTAACTCTTAATGACCATCGGTTGTCTTCCCTCCTCATTACGTGTCCTGTCCATGCCCATTTCTTTTTCTTGATTTCAACTAAGATATCATTAACTCGCGTTTGTTCCCTCACCCAATCTGCTATTTTGTTATCCCTTAACGTTACACCTATCATTCTTCTATCCATAGCTCGTTGCGTCGTCCTCAATTTAAGTAGAACCCTTTTCGTAAGCCTCCAGGTTTCTGCCCCGTACGTGAGTACTGGTCAGACACAGCTGTTGTAAACTTTTCTCTTGAGGGAAAATGGCAACCTGCTGTTCATGATCTGAGAACGCCTGCCAAACGCACACCAGCCCATTCTTATTCTTCTGATTATTTCAGTCTCATGATCCGGATCCGCAGTCACTACCTGCCCTAAGTAGATGTATTCCCCTACCACTTCCAGTGCCTCGCTACCTATCGTAAACTGCTGCTCTCTTCCAAGGCTGCTAAACGTTACTTTAGTTTTCTGCAGATTAATTTTTAGACCCACCCTTCTGCTTTGCATCTCCAGATCAGGGAGCACGCATTGCAATTGGTCCCCTGAGTTACTAAGCAAGGCAATATCATCAGCGAATCGCAAGTTACTAAGGTATTCTTCATTAACTCTTATCCCCAATTCTTCCCAATCCAGGTCTCTGAATACCTCCTGTAAACACGCTGTGAGTAGCATCGGAGAGATCGTATTTCCCTGCCTGACGCCTTTCTTTATTGGGATTTTGTTGCTTTCTTTATGGAGGACTACGGTGGCTGTGGAGCCGCTATTGATATCTTTCAGTATTTTTACATACAGAACAATCAACAGAAGAAGTTAAATGACTTGGCAGACCGAAGTCGACGAAGGAACCTAATAATTTTTGGCCTTGAAGAACCAACAAATGAGAGCCCTGGTGACTTGAGAAAGCGGGTTCTTGATGACATATTTTTGCAAAACTAGGTGTCACCACCAACACAGTCGAACGGATACACAGAATAGGTAGAATCGGTGATAAACCTAGGCCTGTCTTGCTTAATTTCTTTGACTACAATGAAAAAGTGTTTGTATTGAATAATTGCTTTAAGCTCAAGAAAACAGGTATATCGGTCTGTCACGATTACTGTAAGGCTACGCTGACTAAGCGTTCTCATCTTTGGCGGTATGGTAAGCAATTTAAAGATGAGGCGCGAAAACTTTCACTGGACTATGACTGGCTACGTGTAGACGACAAGATATACGAATGGGACGAAGTAAGCTCGCAGGTTGTCGCGCTTCATAAATCCCGATCTACACGGACATTTAATTGACCCGAAACGAAAGAACTCTGAATGGTCTTGCTTAATGCAAGAAGTCTTGACAATAAGTCTAATCAGCTTGAAGACATTGTTTTTCTTCACAACCCTTATATACTTGCCGCAACTGAAACGTGGCTTACACCTAATAATAATGATTACGAAATTATTCCGCCTTCCCACAAAATAATAAGACGCGATCGCGAAGGACGAGGAGGGGGCGTGACTATAATAGCAAAAGATGAAGTACAATGTGTCGAGCTTGAGGGCATTCGAAACCATGAAAGTGTCTGGTGCTAAATTAATTACATAAATATTTCTACCTTGTTTGGCC
The DNA here is from genome assembly GCF_023375885.2 of Dermacentor andersoni. Lineage (NCBI taxonomy): Eukaryota > Metazoa > Arthropoda > Arachnida > Ixodida > Ixodidae > Dermacentor > Dermacentor andersoni. The sequence continues at coordinate 217,855,998 of NC_092817.1, forward strand.
TGGTTTACCGGCCACCAAAAAGCAATGTGTCATACCTGGAAGCACTGGCCGCTTACCTAGAGCGCATGCTCAAACCAAATCACAAGCAGGTGCTCACTGGCGATTTCAACTTCCCAGGCATAGACTGGAATGTACTCGCTATCTCGGGGCCCGATGATGCTGACAATGCACGCCTACTTCTCGATTATTCATTTTTTCTTGACTTGAAACAAACAGTCACTATTCCGACTCGCACCACTGCAACTGTGCAATCGATTCTTGACCTTGTCTTTCTGAAAAATTTTCCTGAAGATTACTCAGTTATTACTTCCGATGGTATCTGTGACTACAAGATTGTTCAAGTTACTCTAAAAATCAATAGCACGATAACGCCTCCCTCGGTAGCAACTTTTCATGACTTTTCATCTCCAGATGATGAATCTGTCCTAGATGCAGTGCATCTCTCACTTTTTGATTTTGAGCATGGTGCCGATGTTTCTCATCTTTGGAACGAGTTCCAGAAATTAGTGTCGTCATGCATTGACAGGTTTGTTCCTTTGCGTAGAACGATCACAAACCGTCGGAACCCATGGATTAGTCGGGACATAATCCATCTAAAGCGGCGTATTAAACGAAAAAGGAAGGGTAAAACTACGTCAGCATTAACCGCCCTTCAAGGACAGCTGGTTACTAAATTGAAGCTTGCGCGTGGTAATTTTTACGGCCAAACTCTTACAGCTTTCTTGAAGGAATATCCTGAGAAATTCTGGCACTACTCCTCAGGTTCCCAACCGTGCGTGAATTATCTAAAGAATAATGGTAATATGTGTACAAACCTTACTTTTGTTGTAAATGAACTTAACACTACTTTTCACCAAGCGTTTACAAGACCAAATGTTCAATATTTACGAACGCAATTCTCTGACCTACCACCCGTTGCAAACTCATTGCCTGACCTAGTTCTTGGTCGCGAAGGAATACTTTCTCTTCTTTTAAATATAAAAATGAAGAAGTCAAGTGGCGCTGACGGCATACCGAACGCCTTCCTTGTACGGTACTCGGAGATTGTGTCCCATTACCTTTATGTTCTGTTTAACGCATCACTTAACCAATGCTCCTTTCCCGCAGATTGGCTCACGGCAAGAGTAGTTCCTCTATTTAAATCGGGAAACAGGCTAGAAGCTCGTAACTACAGACCGATTTCTCTAATAAGTACATGTTGTAAATTGCTGGAACATGTAATAGCTCACCATATATCTCAGCACCTTGAATAAAAAAAATTCTTCGTTGAGTATCAGCATGGTTTCCGGAGGACTGTCTCAGCAACTACACAATTTCGGTTATACATGATTTTGCTTCAGCTCTAGATAATTGTAGGCAGATAGATGCGGTTTTTCTTGACATGTCAAAAGCTTTTGATCGTATGCCACACACTTTACTCATTGACAGATTAAGGGATGCTGGGCTTCCTGAGAGATTCATATTGTGGTTGCAGGCTTATCTGAGTAGTCGCTTATACAGTTTGTGGAGTGTGCGGGTGTTAGGTCTACTGATCTGCCGGTATTGTCTGGGGTCCCACAAGGTTCAGTGCTTGGTCCTCTGTTGTTTTCAATTTATATAAACGGCATTGCTTCTAACATCGATAATTCTGTTACAATAACATTGTTCGCTGATGACTGAGTGATGTATAGTGCTGTCAATAGCTCCTCTTGCCAACCACTACTGAACAATAGCCTCTGTACACTCGCGGACTGGTGCGAACGAAACGCTATGCAAATAAATTTCGATAAAACAGTTGCCATGAGAATAACCACAAAGAAAAGGCCACTGTCTCATACGTACCACATTGCTAATAAAGCTATTAAATCGGCAAAGTCTGTCAAATATTTAGGACTAACTATCACAAGCAACTTAAAATGGGACAAACATTTAAAGAACGTTTGTACAACAGCGTTCAATAAACTTTGCTTTTTGCGCAGGAAACTAAAAGACTCGCCGTCAAGTGTTAAACTCGAGGCATATCGCACTTTGTTTGGTTCGACCAGTCCTTGAGTACGCTTCCGCAGTATGGGACCCATACTACGTTAAAGATATCGCACAAGTAGAACGAATTCAGCGCCTCGCTGTCCGATTTATTGTATCCGACTATCGGTATCTTCATCTGTAACTGACATGTTGCAGCGACTGAATCGGGAACCCCTCCGTGTACGCCAAAAGATTGCGAGACTAAAAATGCTTTATTTGATATATCAGAACAAAATCGGTCTCCCCCGCGAAACTTATCTTTCCCGCTCACAACACAGGTCTTCTAGAATTAATCACGCGAATGTTATCCGCCCGTACTTTACGAGGACGAAAATGTTTCAGAAGTCTTTTCTTCCGCTCACAATTGAAGAGTGGAATTGCCTGCCAGCGTCTGTTGTTGATTGTGCAAATGTAGATTCCTTTGTGAAATCTTTGTCATTGCACTTGATGTAACCTTCTCCTGCTAGGGCAGCATTGCTGCCTGCAGTATTTTAAAATAAATAAATAAATAAATATTGATGATTATGGCTAAATTTTACTTGTTACAAAATAGGAGTATAACCTCCTGAGATATAACGAAGATAGATTTGTACAACCAGACGCAGATTGATGCAGCTGGCTATGTAAGACACTCTTTGCAATTCCACATGGCACTGGTAAATCACAAATTTCCACCTTCACAGTGCAATAAACAAACATTTCTTACTGTTGAAGTCTATGCGGATTCTGGAGGCATCCCTACACCCCACAGGAACCCGCTGCACTGCTGAAAGCTGGGCAGTACAACGACAAAGCACCTGATCTGCATGCTTTCACAAAGGTGCGTACAAGACTGTCACTACCTTGTGAGTTGTAACACACGTTTGTGTAATATGCAATCATTTTACTATATGTGCCATTTTCGGAATTTCTAGTGGCCGATTACTTGAATTTTACCTTTGGTGATCTGGAACGCCTCCATTTCAATCAAGTTACCAAAGTAGCCTCCTCTGAGTTGCATATAATTGGGGGGCCCAAGTAATTATGTATCCTATACTCCACTCCATACAGGCTCTATAATTATCTAGCCAAATTGCCTTTCTATGTACATCATTCAGATGCATGAGGTGTCCAGACGTGTATCATTTTTATCTTTTCATTATGCAGTAATATGGAGTTAAATTCTCACACTATTGCCTGCGTGCCTATATTCTTCCCTGCAGTCGGTCACACTTATGTATTGCATGCCATACTTCACACCCTAAAAACATTTGCATAAAACAATATATTTTCTTGCTTTATTATGTAGCTGCTGCATTCCTAGTCAGTAAGAAAGTTCAATTCGTCAAACTTAGCATTAACATTTTAATGTTAGAAGCTCACTATGAGTCCCAAGTGCAGGTTCCTTTCAGGCTAGAAGCTGGTCTCCTTTATACATTACAGAAAGTTGAGTTGGTAACGTGGTATAGGAAACTGCTGAATCATATAACAACTAGCCCAGTGCAGTAGTTGCAAGCCATATCATGACAGCACAGCTGAATGCTGACAATTCACTGTTACATATCCATAATTTTTCTTCAATTCTTTGCCCCTTTTCAGTTGGCAAGGCTTGTTCTTTGTAATTACTTATGTGTAATACGAAGAATTGATTTTACTTTCCCTCGTATTTACCAAGATGTCGCAAGGAGGCTTGCTTCAAGCTCAAGCTGCCCTGCACTTAATTTTAGAACTATTTACTCTTTTATATAGTGTAATTATTTGTTGCACTCTTAGCGAATTGAGGTTTCAGACTCCGAATAATGCAATCTAGAGCACCTAGAAAAATGTGTTCTACCACCCAAATACATGGTTTAAGCAAAAATGGCTGAATGCTTTCGCACACAAGTTCTATCATCGAGAATTTGATGGAAGCTTGTCTAGTCGAGATGAAACATGACCAAGAATGACATAGACTAATCAAATAAAACTTTAAAAGATAGACAGTTTGGTTTCCATTCGAAAGCCTTATTCACAACGGGGCAAAAAAGTAGAAGTGCCTATTTAGGCAGGTTTTAGCATGTGACGCAAGCGTCGCGCATAACACGGAGAGGGTTCCTTCGTTTCGATAAGCGTGTGTCCTGTCGATTGCATCTCTAGGGACCTCACAGGTACAGGTGTGGCTTTCAGTTTGTTTCCTGGCCAATCGCACTTGAGTTCATGCACTCACTGTTGTACTTCATCATTGCTGCGTGCTCTGCCAAAGCATTTGATCCCACGAGTTTCCATTTGCATCAAGCAAAGTGCTTTTCAGCTGCATGTCTGCCAAAGTTCAATCTGGCCGAGAAAAAAGAAATTTACATGCTCATTATACTTTTGAGTATAGGGCAAGTAATTCTGGAACGTTGCTATAAATGTGCATATAGATTTCTTTCATGGTGCATTCTGTGCATTTAGTTTTTTTCAATGTACAAGCAAGAAGATATAGAACTTGGCAATTACTCTTTTTGAAATTTGTTCATAACTCTATTTAGTATGGAGCATTTCTTCTAAATTCCTGTTCAGCAGTAAACTGTCAAATATAATATAGAATACTCTTTGTAATACGCTATGGTTATGGACATGAATGAGCTGATGAGTATGCAAGGATGGGTTTTTTGCCTCTTGTTGGTTTTACGAGCCTAGAGGCAAAAAACTCATTCTTGCATACTCACCTCATTCAAAGCTAGTGAAATGAGGTAATGTCAATTTATGCTTCAAAAACGCCCTTTCGAAGTCCAGCCTGCACTTTGTTCAGAGAAGTTTTCAGTACAAGGTCTCACATCTGTTAAATGCAGGTTACCCGTTGCATATATTGACCACCGTGGCTGGCAGCATTCGCAATGCCACTGACAAGGTGACACAGTTAAAAAAGAAAGTAATCGTCTTGCCCTACCTACATGAGATTAGTGACAACCTGAAAAAGTTCTGGAAATTTGTCCGTGTAGATATCAGCGTCCCTGCTCCTTCGAAGCTGTCTAGTTTGTGCACAAGGGTAAACGCGGATACGCGCAAGCCACGTGGGTGCAGCAAGACCCACCAAAAACCATTTCTTGTGTTGAAGGGGTGGTTTACTGCAACCCGTTGGATTGTCGCAAAGAGTGGGTGGGACAAACAAGTAGATGCATCAATGAGCGATTACGTGAACACGGGAACAACGTTGAAAGACTACCCCTATCAGGCCACCTTGCCGGACATTGCGCACGCTGCAGATGCAAGCCTCCGGTTTTATCGCATTCAATCGCTGGCCAGACATCCTGACCAGTTCACGAGAGAAATAGTAGAAGCTGCAGAGATTAGGAATAGGGATTGTGTTAGTTGCCCATCAGTCTCCTTATCGGAGAAAGAAATGTTTTTGTCACAATAACTGCCTTTGTGAGTTCATCTTGCTGAGTTGATTTGTTTGTGTCTTCCTTCTCCCTTCCTTTCTTGTGCAATGATATATACATATATATATATATATATATATATATATATATATATATATATATATATATATATATATATATATATATATGTATATATATATTTCCTCTCGTGCAACAACCACTCAGTTGATAGTTAGCACTGTGTCCCGTTTTTTTCTTTCGTCCATGTGCTTCTGCGCTAGTGCGTAAATAACCTGTGTCAAAAATTGTTGAGATAGAAAAGGGCATTGCAGCAGTAATCACTAGGAACATCATCACCAACACCTGAATCGCGTTAAGAATTGGCTGGCGTAGTCAGATCAATATGTGCACTTCCAACCAAGATACAATTCACTTGTTCACAGTTTGGTTTTCTTTTTTGCAGACTCCTCAAGGATGGTAAGGAGGTTGAAACACATTCTTGATAAACCAAGTGGTACCGGCGGCGCTGAACCCGTCGCCGTCGTGTCAGCACCAAAAGTAAGAAGCTGATGCAATTTTTTGGGGCAGACTGTTGTGGGGGTAATTGACCCGTGGAAATTGCGATATAGCGAGAACTTAAAAGGTCAATCAATTTCCTTTTTTCTACAGTCAACACATCATATATTAGTTGTCTTCTGTCATTTTATCTTATCAAAACTATTCTTATCTAGTAGAAAATGCACAAAACTTTGCTGTTCATTTATTAGGAAAGCCTTCTGCATGGAGCAGCTACTGCAAACTCTCACATGTTGTACTCTTAAGTGTAGTGCAAGTGTGGATGTGGAACATTCCTGTGAAATACACATAGCCTTCATTTGTAATGCACAATGTGCATTATTTTTTGTCTGCCTTTGTTCGTTCTCCAGTGGAGAACGAACAAGTCAAGAATTTTTTCTTGACTTGAAACAAACAGTCACTATTCCGACTCGCACCACTGCAACTGTGCAATCGATTCTTGACCTTGTCTTTCTGAAAAATTTTCCTGAAGATTACTCAGTTATTACTTCCGATGGTATCTGTGACTACAAGATTGTTCAAGTTACTCTAAAAATCAATAGCACGATAACGCCTCCCTCGGTAGCAACTTTTCATGACTTTTCATCTCCAGATGATGAATCTGTCCTAGATGCAGTGCATCTCTCACTTTTTGATTTTGAGCATGGTGCCGATGTTTCTCATCTTTGGAACGAGTTCCAGAAATTAGTGTCGTCATGCATTGACAGGTTTGTTCCTTTGCGTAGAACGATCACAAACCGTCGGAACCCATGGATTAGTCGGGACATAATCCATCTAAAGCGGCGTATTAAACGAAAAAGGAAGGGTAAAACTACGTCAGCATTAACCGCCCTTCAAGGACAGCTGGTTACTAAATTGAAGCTTGCGCGTGGTAATTTTTACGGCCAAACTCTTACAGCTTTCTTGAAGGAATATCCTGAGAAATTCTGGCACTACTCCTCAGGTTCCCAACCGTGCGTGAATTATCTAAAGAATAATGGTAATATGTGTACAAACCTTACTTTTGTTGTAAATGAACTTAACACTACTTTTCACCAAGCGTTTACAAGACCAAATGTTCAATATTTACGAACGCAATTCTCTGACCTACCGCCCGTTGCAAACTCATTGCCTGACCTAGTTCTTGGTCGCGAAGGAATACTTTCTCTTCTTTTAAATATAAAAATGAAGAAGTCAAGTGGCGCTGACGGCATACCGAACGCCTTCCTTGTACGGTACTCGGAGATTGTGTCCCATTACCTTTATGTTCTGTTTAACGCATCACTTAACCAATGCTCCTTTCCCGCAGATTGGCTCACGGCAAGAGTAGTTCCTCTATTTAAATCGGGAAACAGGCTAGAAGCTCGTAACTACAGACCGATTTCTCTAATAAGTACATGTTGTAAATTGCTGGAACATGTAATAGCTCACCATATATCTCAGCACCTTGAATAAAAAAAATTCTTCGTTGAGTATCAGCATGGTTTCCGGAGGACTGTCTCAGCAACTACACAATTTCGGTTATACATGATTTTGCTTCAGCTCTAGATAATTGTAGGCAGATAGATGCGGTTTTTCTTGACATGTCAAAAGCTTTTGATCGTATGCCACACACTTTACTCATTGACAGATTAAGGGATGCTGGGCTTCCTGAGAGATTGATATTGTGGTTGCAGGCTTATCTGAGTAGTCGCTTATACAGTTTGTGGAGTGTGCGGGTGTTAGGTCTACTGATCTGCCGGTATTGTCTGGGGTCCCACAAGGTTCAGTGCTTGGTCCTCTGTTGTTTTCAATTTATATAAACGGCATTGCTTCTAACATCGATAATTCTGTTACAATAACATTGTTCGCTGATGGCTGAGTGATGTATAGTGCTGTCAATAGCTCCTCTTGCCAACCACTACTGAACAATAGCCTCTGTACACTCGCGGACTGGTGCGAACGAAACGCTATGCAAATAAATTTCGATAAAACAGTTGCCATGAGAATAACCACAAAGAAAAGGCCACTGTCTGATACGTACCACATTGCTAATAAAGCTATTAAATCGGCAAAGTCTGTCAAATATTTAGGACTAACTATCACAAGCAACTTAAAATGGGACAAACATTTAAAGAACGTTTGTACAACAGCGTTCAATAAACTTTGCTTTTTGCGCAGGAAACTAAAAGACTCGCCGTCAAGTGTTAAACTCGAGGCATATCGCACTTTGTTTGGTTCGACCAGTCCTTGAGTACGCTTCCGCAGTATGGGACCCATACTACGTTAAAGATATCGCACAAGTAGAACGAATTCAGCGCCTCGCTGTCCGATTTATTGTATCCGACTATCGGTATCTTCATCTGTAACTGACATGTTGCAGCGACTGAATCGGGAACCCCTCCGTGTACGCCGAAAGATTGCGAGACTAAAAATGCTTTATTTGATATATCAGAACAAAATCGGTCTCCCCCGCGAAACTTATCTTTCCCGCTCACAACACAGGTCTTCTAGAATTAATCACGCGAATGTTATCCGCCCGTACTTTACGAGGACGAAAATGTTTCAGAAGTCTTTTCTTCCGCTCACAATTGAAGAGTGGAATTGCCTGCCAGCGTCTGTTGTTGATTGTGCAAATGTAGATTCCTTTGTGAAATCTTTGTCATTGCACTTGATGTAACCTTCTCCTGCTAGGGCAGCATTGCTGCCTGCAGTATTTTAAAATAAATAAATAAATAAATATTGATGATTATGGCTAAATTTTACTTGTTACAAAATAGGAGTATAACCTCCTGAGATATAACGAAGATAGATTTGTACAACCAGACGCAGATTGATGCAGCTGGCTATGTAAGACACTCTTTGCAATTCCACATGGCACTGGTAAATCACAAATTTCCACCTTCACAGTGCAATAAACAAACATTTCTTACTGTTGAAGTCTATGCGGATTCTGGAGGCATCCCTACACCCCACAGGAACCCGCTGCACTGCTGAAAGCTGGGCAGTACAACGACAAAGCACCTGATCTGCATGCTTTCACAAAGGTGCGTACAAGACTGTCACTACCTTGTGAGTTGTAACACACGTTTGTGTAATATGCAATCATTTTACTATATGTGCCATTTTCGGAATTTCTAGTGGCCGATTACTTGAATTTTACCTTTGGTGATCTGGAACGCCTCTATTTCAATCAAGTTACCAAAGTAGCCTCCTCTGAGTTGCATATAATTGGGGGGCCCAAGTAATTATGTATCCTATACTCCACTCCATACAGGCTCTATAATTATCTAGCCAAATTGCCTTTCTATGTACATCATTCAGATGCATGAGGTGTCCAGACGTGTATCATTTTTATCTTTTCATTATGCAGTAATATGGAGTTAAATTCTCACACTATTGCCTGCGTGCCTATATTCTTCCCTGCAGTCGGTCACACTTATGTATTGCATGCCATACTTCACACCCTAAAAACATTTGCATAAAACAATATATTTTCTTGCTTTATTATGTAGCTGCTGCATTCCTAGTCAGTAAGAAAGTTCAATTCGTCAAACTTAGCATTAACATTTTAATGTTAGAAGCTCACTATGAGTCCCAAGTGCAGGTTCCTTTCAGGCTAGAAGCTGGTCTCCTTTATACATTACAGAAAGTTGAGTTGGTAACGTGGTATAGGAAACTGCTGAATCATATAACAACTAGCCCAGTGCAGTAGTTGCAAGCCATATCATGACAGCACAGCTGAATGCTGACAATTCACTGTTACATATCCATAATTTTTCTTCAATTCTTTGCCCCTTTTCAGTTGGCAAGGCTTGTTCTTTGTAATTACTTATGTGTAATACGAAGAATTGATTTTACTTTCCCTCGTATTTACCAAGATGTCGCAAGGAGGCTTGCTTCAAGCTCAAGCTGCCCTGCACTTAATTTTAGAACTATTTACTCTTTTATATAGTGTAATTATTTGTTGCACTCTTAGCGAATTGAGGTTTCAGACTCCGAATAATGCAATCTAGAGCACCTAGAAAAATGTGTTCTACCACCCAAATACATGGTTTAAGCAAAAATGGCTGAATGCTTTCGCACACAAGTTCTATCATCGAGAATTTGATGGAAGCTTGTCTAGTCGAGATGAAACATGACCAAGAATGACATAGACTAATCAAATAAAACTTTAAAAGATAGACAGTTTGGTTTCCATTCGAAAGCCTTATTCACAACGGGGCAAAAAAGTAGAAGTGCCTATTTAGGCAGGTTTTAGCATGTGACGCAAGCGTCGCGCATAACACGGAGAGGGTTCCTTCGTTTCGATAAGCGTGTGTCCTGTCGATTGCATCTCTAGGGACCTCACAGGTACAGGTGTGGCTTTCAGTTTGTTTCCTGGCCAATCGCACTTGAGTTCATGCACTCACTGTTGTACTTCATCATTGCTGCGTGCTCTGCCAAAGCATTTGATCCCACGAGTTTCCATTTGCATCAAGCAAAGTGCTTTTCAGCTGCATGTCTGCCAAAGTTCAATCTGGCCGAGAAAAAAGAAATTTACATGCTCATTATACTTTTGAGTATAGGGCAAGTAATTCTGGAACGTTGCTATAAATGTGCATATAGATTTCTTTCATGGTGCATTCTGTGCATTTAGTTTTTTTCAATGTACAAGCAAGAAGATATAGAACTTGGCAATTACTCTTTTTGAAATTTGTTCATAACTCTATTTAGTATGGAGCATTTCTTCTAAATTCCTGTTCAGCAGTAAACTGTCAAATATAATATAGAATACTCTTTGTAATACGCTATGGTTATGGACATGAATGAGCTGATGAGTATGCAAGGATGGGTTTTTTGCCTCTTGTTGGTTTTACGAGCCTAGAGGCAAAAAACTCATTCTTGCATACTCACCTCATTCAAAGCTAGTGAAATGAGGTAATGTCAATTTATGCTTCAAAAACGCCCTTTCGAAGTCCAGCCTGCACTTTGTTCAGAGAAGTTTTCAGTACAAGGTCTCACATCTGTTAAATGCAGGTTACCCGTTGCATATATTGACCACCGTGGCTGGCAGCATTCGCAATGCCACTGACAAGGTGACACAGTTAAAAAAGAAAGTAATCGTCTTGCCCTACCTACATGAGATTAGTGACAACCTGAAAAAGTTCTGGAAATTTGTCCGTGTAGATATCAGCGTCCCTGCTCCTTCGAAGCTGTCTAGTTTGTGCACAAGGGTAAACGCGGATACGCGCAAGCCACGTGGGTGCAGCAAGACCCACCAAAAACCATTTCTTGTGTTGAAGGGGTGGTTTACTGCAACCCGTTGGATTGTCGCAAAGAGTGGGTGGGACAAACAAGTAGATGCATCAATGAGCGATTACGTGAACACGGGAACAACGTTGAAAGACTACCCCTATCAGGCCACCTTGCCGGACATTGCGCACGCTGCAGATGCAAGCCTCCGGTTTTATCGCATTCAATCGCTGGCCAGACATCCTGACCAGTTCACGAGAGAAATAGTAGAAGCTGCAGAGATTAGGAATAGGGATTGTGTTAGTTGCCCATCAGTCTCCTTATCGGAGAAAGAAATGTTTTTGTCACAATAACTGCCTTTGTGAGTTCATCTTGCTGAGTTGATTTGTTTGTGTCTTCCTTCTCCCTTCCTTTCTTGTGCAATGATATATACATATATACATATATATATATATATATATATATATATATATATATATATATATATACATATATATATATGTATATATATATGTATATATATATATATATATATATATATATATATATATATATATATATATATATATATATATATATATATATTTCCTCTCGTGCAACAACCACTCAGTTGATAGTTAGCACTGTGTCCCGTTTTTTTCTTTCGTCCATGTGCTTCTGCGCTAGTGCGTAAATAACCTGTGTCAAAAATTGTTGAGATAGAAAAGGGCATTGCAGCAGTAATCACTAGGAACATCATCACCAACACCTGAATCGCGTTAAGAATTGGCTGGCGTAGTCAGATCAATATGTGCACTTCCAACCAAGATACAATTCACTTGTTCACAGTTTGGTTTTCTTTTTTGCAGACTCCTCAAGGATGGTAAGGAGGTTGAAACACATTCTTGATAAACCAAGTGGTACCGGCGGCGCTGAACCCGTCGCCGTCGTGTCCGCACCAAAAGTAAGAAGCTGATGCAATTTTTTGGGGCAGACTGTTGTGGGGGTAATTGACCCGTGGAAATTGCGATATAGCGAGAACTTAAAAGGTCAATCAATTTCCTTTTTTCTACAGTCAACACATCATATATTAGTTGTCTTCTGTCATTTTATCTTATCAAAACTATTCTTATCTAGTAGAAAATGCACAAAACTTTGCTGTTCATTTATTAGGAAAGCCTTCTGCATGGAGCAGCTACTGCAAACTCTCACATGTTGTACTCTTAAGTGTAGTGCAAGTGTGGATGTGGAACATTCCTGTGAAATACACATAGCCTTCATTTGTAATGCACAATGTGCATTATTTTTTGTCTGCCTTTGTTCGTTCTCCAGTGTAGGGTAGCAAACTGAATATCTGTCTTCCAGTTAACCTCCCTCCCTTTCGCATCTAATTTCTCTCTCTCCACTGTACTAGCCAGAAAATATAGAATTTGGCAAATTTTCTCGAAATTTGTCAATGACTTTACCCAATAAGAAGACTTTGTTCTAAGAACCTGTTCAGAAGTTATCTATAAAATACAGAGCAGTAGACTATTTGTAAGACACTATTGAGATTAATATTCTATAGGCGAGCAGCCCGCGCAGCTAGGTCTAGTGCGAATCACTTCAATTTTGTTATATATAAAATCATTCTCACAAAGAAGACTGAAGGATCTTCCAAGTTTGCCTTTAAAGGTGGGTGTAAAGCTTAAGTGATGTCACCACATTTATTGGCAATTAGTGTGGCTCTGGTTGTCCTAAACTTCCTATATCCCTACTGCAACTGATTTTTGGCTACTTTCCTTCTTTTAGGTCAGTTCTCACAACTGCAGAATTCCTACATATAACAGTTCACATTCTGTGCAGCAGTACTGCTTCAACAATTCCATTACATTGATTGCAGATGCATTTAATTCTGGTTCTATTAAAAATTAGAGCTACTTCATTTCTGAAACAAGCAGCACGACTTTCAGGAGCTCCTGGCCCACGTCACAAAACGGACACTAAATGGAAACATTAAGACATCTTAGCCATATAAGTTATTCCTTCAAAACTCTTTTCTTCATTTATTTGTAGAAAAACGTTGGGGAAAGAATATGAGACCAAATTTCTTTGTTTTAAACTTTACACCTCATTATGGCCATGGTAAAGAGGGCAAGTAAAGTGTTCCCCGCTGCTCCATTTTTGCCTGTTTTGGTTGCTTATTCTGCAAACGAAGGGTCCTGTTTTTTCTAGGTCGAATACTGTCCTTTGAAGACAACGTAACCCTCCTATAGTGATCAACAGCTCAGTGCATGTGGCTAACCGCAATCAAAGTTGGTGGCATCGCCGCACACTTTACGTTCTCTTTGGTTTCACAACCTTCATCGTATGACAGAAATTGCTTATTTCATATATGGAGAAACAAACATGATGTTCGGTCACAATTTAGTGCTCCTCCTTAATATATGAAGGCGTATGCCGAAAGTCACTGTGTTCAAAGCGCTTGTCAAATTGGGCTTCAACAACCCCACGCACAAGCCTATTTTGTATAGGAATTCTCGTCTGAAAATGGCATGTACTCTATTACATGCCAATCGCCAAATTGTAAGGCTGATCTGCCATAGCAGTACTGCACATACACATGCAAAATTGGCTGTTGCCAACCACCTGAGTGTGGCATCTGAACTAGCTATTCTGCACGAGCCTAGAACATTTGTGACGGGATTGTAAGCAGATGCTGCACATGCAGAAAGTGCACTGATATGTTGATGAAACGCTGTTGGCACTAACCAGTGCGGTGCATTATGTTGTTGCAGAGATCTTGTATAGTCCTGAATGATGTTCACCTAGTCAAATTCAACGTCATAATTTCAAAGGCTGTAAGATAATTTCAGCCTGACACTCCCTCTGGCATACCCTTCCGACACCTTACCCATTCAAGCCACTAGCATGGTGAGCTGCCTCTGATGATGATGCTGTAAAGGCTAGCGCGCAATCTGCTGCAGCAGTGCATGATTGGGAGAGCAGGAGACGTACGAACAAATGGGCTGCGGCCAGGAGCAGGAGTTATCCTAATGTGCCTGGCTGAAAGAGCTGAAGTGCCCCAAATGAAAAACTGGCTAATTAGGACGAAAGGTGAGCTGGTGACAAAGCTTACATAATTGCTAGAATTCGCAGCTGAGGTCACTTAAAATAAAGTGAAAACATGAAACACACTTCACTTCTGAATAGTGAAATGGGGCAGCAATTGCTGCAAGTTTTATGGGAACTGGAATGGCTAGATGCAGCAATGCCAAATGAAGCCATTACATTTCTATTGCATCCTGACTCACTGGAAGTGTTTGAGAGACCTAAAGATATAAACCACAGCTTTTCTTGCAAAGTCACCTATGTTACTGTATTAAAGCATGAATAAGAGATTATCATTTGTCGAATATTATAGCAGTGGAAAGAGAAATGTTTTAGTTACAAAGCATGAAAACCAGAACTAATGTTTGCTTTCTGTTTTCAGGTAGACCTCGGTGAAGGAATCCTCCTTCATAAGGCCAGGCTGGCACGACTGCAGCGAGACGCAAAAAACTCAGGCTCAAGATTGGCCCGGGGCCTCCTGAAGGTTCCTTTCAGCCCAGAAGAGTTAGAGCACAAGTCTCTATTTGGGCGGCGTTCCAATGCCCACAAGGATGTCACCCAAAAAGAGGCTTTGTACCCAAGGCGTGTGAACGCCATTCTGAGTATGTGTGACAGCGCAGACAACTAAAATTTTCGCTTCAACTCGTAATTTGAAGTTAAAATCTTCTGGATGACTCCTGTGTGCGGTCCTGCCCCGATACATCAACAGAGACATAAGGCTAAACTAACTCTTATTACTTTTTCTCTTTCCTTAGGCTACACAGCAAGGCACTTCGACGCTGCGACAGGGGAGATCAAAAACACGTCATCGATGCTCGCACGCGGTTTTTGAAATGTGCTAAATAAATGTTAGTTTTCAAAAAGATTGGTGTGTTTTGTTCATAGACAAATACATTTATATATACTACCCATGTTGAAGGTTACACTGGAATAGCACTAGAATATATAAAAAAAAAATGCCGGAGAAGTTTGCTTAAATGTCACTAGCACAGTTAAAGCATACTAAAATGGTTGCTAGACTGTTTCTAGGGTGAGCCACAGAAAGGTGGCAGAATGTTACTAGGCCGTGATAGAAAGTTGCTAGGATGCTTATAGATCAAGGAAAGAAAGTTAGCAAAATGTTACTAATATGTTCCTAGATCGAGCAACAAAAAGTTACTAAAATGTTTCCAAGAAGTATGAAAATTGTCAGTAAATCCTGCTTTTAGTGTCCAAAGCATGTTAATTCATTGTCTAAACAAAGTTTGTAAAAAAGGTTTCAATTCAATATAGGTGGTCAGTAGTCGACAGGATGTTCGTTTGAAGTATATAAGAAGTTTGAAAACGGTATAAAAAATTCAATAGACTGTTGCTCGGTTCTAGTAACATTTGTCTAAAAAAAGTTTATTGCACGTGGCTCGGTGCTACTAGTGGCGCATGCGCAGTAGTGACTAGGGAGCGAGAGAGAGAGAAATATTCGCGGCGAGGCGCGCGTTGTGACGTCATGTGCCTCCTCTGAGCACCGCCACAGCGAAATCGGAAGTTCGCGGCCAGTAAAGCCTTCCTCAAGGCAATATATGGAATCCTGACCAAATTTACTCCATGCCTTAACGACAGCGATTTGACGTTTAGGGAGAATGTAAGCCACATTATTCGTTAGGTGCGGCAAATCGTTTTGTAGGTTAATTATCTGTATTGAAAACATTTACGGAATAGCAGTTTATTTCCCTCTTTTTATGCGTCACACGCCTGAGACGTAGTTGGTTTTCCAGGTCTCCTGGGTGAATAAAGCAAAACACATTCTTTGTATTTGCTCGAATTAAGAAGCGTGTTATAGGTTGTCTGTCTTCGAGCTCGCGCAACTTTCCGTTGTCACATGCCTCAAATGTCAATGTTCAACTGATAGCGGGGGCGTTCTCTTTGATGACCGGCATTCATCTGTTGCTTGTGAGACCTTTCTCGTTCGTGTGGGCTGCTCGCGTGTGGGCCGCTTGTAGATATACTTCCGAAGATACGGTAATATTATTTGTACCACACCAGACCGAAGAGCATGCTTTCCGCGCTGTGTAGATACTACCTGGCCTTCAATGATATCTCCATAATGCCTCAGTACGTACTTTGCCTCAATGTGCAACTCCCAAAAGGAGTCGGTGGCTTCCAAAAGGCCGATTGATGTATACAGTGCAGATTCTGCTCCCGAATGCGGCGCCTTCCTTTATCTTTAGGAACTTCGAAGAGCGAAAGCTTGGCCTGACCTTTCAATCTACTGTATGCGGTTTCGCAACAGACAACACAACAGTATTTCTTTCACAGAGGTGTGTACCACGTGTGCTCATCCTTGGAACACTCTACCGAGCGGTCAAATCTAGGCATATGCACGTACCGTCTTCTCGCGTATCCATCGTGCAGACGGTATGGTTTGACGATGCCGTCTTCCAATCTTCATCCATGGCAAAGCAGTAATTTTGTTCCATTTCTTTTCGCACATCATAGGTACCGAAATTAATTAGAAAATGACGTAAAAAACGTTAGCACAATGGTGCGCCGATTAGACGACAGCTCGGCGCTGCCGTAACCGCCGCCGCTGCATCGCCGCCGAGGCACCGGTTTGGCCGGAAATTCAAAAGAAGGCGGCGGCGCCACAAATTCCAATGTTTTTTTTTGCTTCACTCTCGCCGCATGCAGTGGCCTCCGTTCAACCCACTCCCCCATTCTAGTACGCTCTATCTACCCTGATGTGCCCTGGTGGTCAACCATGCTTCAATCTCAAAGTCATACAATGTTTATGTAATATTATTTCCATGATATAAGATATAGCAGAAATAAAATTACATTTTACGCGAAAATATTTTAGTATCGCTTCGTTTACTGCGCCGCAAGCAAAGGCGAAAGTCAATCTGAAGCTCTCATTCCCATCATTCCATTGTAGGCTGAGACAACGCTCAGGTGTGCCCCCGTAGACACTAGCGCCAAACTCTATGGCAGGGAGAGACTGAAGCGCCATTCCATGCACTATGCGTTGCTCATTTGGCGAGGTAAACAAATGGCGGCTTGCTTCATGCTTACACAGTGAGAATGAGCCCGAAAATTGGAGGATGCTTAAGATTCGCCTTCAAGAGTGAAACGCGACAGCGTTCCCGTCGACCCGCCAAGGGGCGTAAGACGATGCGCTACGGCGCAGCGATCACTTACGAGGCGCCCCGCATAGGACTTTGCACCCACCAATCACGCGGTGAGCGTGGAGCAACGCAGCGTTCGGCGCGGCAGCGAAACGTGCGCCTGAGCAAGCGGAACGAACCAAAGAACTCGGTGTCTCGGAGGGGGAAACGATCTACGCCAGCCAAACGTCGTGATCGGCACGGGCAGAGAGATATATAGATAGTGATCTAAAGAAAGGAAGGACGCCTGATTCTGCAACCCGCGAGGGAGCACGGCGAAGCGTCGTCAGGGGAGAGGGAGTCGGGGCCGCGACGCGCCTCGCAGCGGTCCCCGCACAGCCCCAATGCGCGCGTGGCGCGCCACCTGTCGGGGCAGCGCCGTACAATGAGAGGAGGGGGTCTTCTGTGTTTGCCGTAAGATGGCTCTGCGTGTGCGGAAAGCGCAGAAGAAATGTAGCGGGAACGTACTCCGCTACTCGTGTAACTGCAACTTCTGTAAGTTACATGCTCATAATTACCGATATACACCGCAGTATAACTTTCTACGGCACGCTTCTGAGATACCACCGCATTCACTAGAGGCGCTTTTGTACTGCTTTGAAGCATCGAACTCGTGGCTGAGTAGTAGCGTCTCCGCCTCACACTCCGGAGACCCTGGTTCGGTTCCCACGCACCCCATGATGCAAGTTGTTTTTATTTATGAATTGCCTGTCTGGATTTTTCGCTCACGGCCAACGCCGCGGACGCCGACACCGACGACACCGACTTTTCTGCGACACGAGCTCCTTAACGCTG
The DNA here is from genome assembly GCF_023375885.2 of Dermacentor andersoni. Lineage (NCBI taxonomy): Eukaryota > Metazoa > Arthropoda > Arachnida > Ixodida > Ixodidae > Dermacentor > Dermacentor andersoni. The sequence goes on from NC_092817.1 coordinate 217,874,095, forward strand.
TCGCGTTAAAATTAAACAGGTACGACGGAGGGCACAGGGTGTCACTCTGTGTCTGGTTGGCTTCAAGCAACTAATGGTCACAGCATCATTCCTTTTAGGGACTTCGAAGGAAGCTAGCAGAGCGTTGGCAGCAGTTCAATGAATATGATGATTCTTGCCAGCTTGAAAGGATACGTCCGTGCGACACTTTTATTGTGATAGCAATTACATGGACACCCCAGGCAGATATCTGCCGTTCCGCATAAAGTCCAGAGGGATATGGTCAAATTCAGAGCGTGCACTATGGGACGCAAGCAAAACCACAAGACAGGACACAAGCGCCGTGTCCTGTCTTGTGCCTTACCTTGTCCACCAGTAGTTTGCGCTCTGAATTTAGCCGTGCTTCCAAACCAACTCGCCCATTTTTCCCTCTTGACAAGAGAGATGAAATCGTCGCCGCGCGCCGTATGCTGTATCTGCGAATGAAAGTGTGCGAGGGTGAGCCGACAACCGCGGCTCAGTCTCGCGCACGCAAAACAGGAAAGCAGAGAGGAAGCGCGCTGTCTTCCGTCACTCTAGAGTATACTAGACAATGGTCGAGTGGAACAAATGGCGCTCTCCCGCTGAGGCGCCACGTGTGGAAAAATTGTGCGAGGGCGCTGCGAGCGAACTGGATATTAAATGGATTGGGGCGAAGACGCACTTCGCAACGTCAGTGCGCTGCTGGCGCTGAGACCGATTGCGCGTGTACGCTCTTATAATGAAATTTTATTTCAAGTGGAAATTTATATTGGCACCTTTTTGCTATGTATACATATTTCAGCTTATACAACATGACGTCTTCAATTTTGCTGTCGTTGTCAAGTGCGTCGTCTGCTAGCAAGCGCGCATTCGTCGCGCGGACAGTGGCAGACGCCCAGTTTTTCTGCAAGAAAGTCTGTGCAGTAAATTTTTTTGATGCTTTTACTTGCCTTGGTGCGCCCGCCACTCTTGCCGGCCGTTACCAATTGTAGTTTTAGCCAAGTTGACTGCTATTTTCAACAAAGGTGTCTTAAAGGAAAACGTAATTTCTGCAACAGAAGCCGCCTATCTGCAACATAAAGCTGCATAAAAAAATTTTATTGATATCGTGCTCTTTTACGCGCGCTTCTTGTTGGCGGAATATTAAGGTGGCACGTCATGTAATGCGTAGGTTAGATAACCGGTGGATCATTAGAGTTACAGAATGGGTGCCAAGAGAAGGGAAGCGCAGTCGTGGACGGCAGAGATTAGGTGGTGCTAGGAGATTAGCAAATTCGTGGGCGCTAGTCGGAATCGGTTGGCGCAGCACAGGGGTAATTCGATATCTCAGGGAGAGGTCTTCGTCCTGCCGTGCCTATCAAATAGGATGATGATGATGATGATGATGATGATGATGAAAGAAAAGAATATTTTAGAGAAGTAAACCAGGTACACCGTGGCGCGAAGAGATGCATATGACGAATGCATCTCTAGGTGAATCTAAGGGTACACAGACACATATATCCATGACATATTCGTGAGAGAAAAATTATCAAATATTCTAAATGCACTGATTGAAAAAGTGAGAACTCCCGACCGGAATAAGCGTGTTTCCTTTAGAAGCTGCACCAGCCCCAGGTGAACCAATCGACTTTCCGAGAAAAGGACTCAAGGCAATTTTTTAGACGTTAATAAGAACAGCAGTGTTAGGGAAAGATATTGCCTTTGTACACAGACTGAATAGGGGAGAGCGGAAAGTCTTTACCAATGTAATCTCTGTGGCTCGTCTGGCGATCTCCTTCAACGTGTCCGCAGGCGAAATGAAGTAGAAATACATACTAGTCTAATCGTATGGTGCTTGCTATTCCGATCGCATTCGACTTCGGAATTCACAATAAAAAATGTCCAATAGCCTTTCCCGTTCGAATGGAACGCATAACAGCACTTTCGAAGCCTCGGAGGTGAGGGACCGATGCAAGTGAGGACCCTTGTTCCTAATGACTGAGTTGCTGGAACAGCGTGGCTGTTGCGCAGAGGCGCACCAGTTCCTGAGAGAATTAACGCACGGCTGCTAATCGGTTCTGCTGAATAAGTCCCTAGCTGTCGCTCAATGTAAACGCCCACCGTTTTGGGGCAGCCTGTAAATCTGCTAACTTGATTCAGGCAAGCAAAAGATCTCTGTGCCAGTCTCACCATGTCGGCAACAGTAAAACTGAGTGCCCAATCTTGTACCACACTTATCTTCTTCAATGAGCACAGTAGATCTACAAATATGTCTACGTGTGTGTGAGGCATGCCAATCCTTCTTTTGCTTCATTGTTGTCCTTATGATAGTGGACCGGATAACTGAAAGCAGCCTTTTATAATGCAGAAGCTGCTTATAGTTCAGCGGAGGTACAGTTGGGAACGGCATTACATTTAGGTATGAAATATAAGATAAGCGTAAAAGATACGTTATTGTCAGAAATCAGACTCGACAATAATTTCTTTCGTTTACACCCCTAGAAAAAAATCCGAAGCACGCAGCTATACTATTATTATTATTATTATTATTATTATTATTATTATTATTATTATTATTACTATTATTATTATAAAACAAAGTGTGGCTTTTTAGGTCTGATGGCATTATGAGGAACCCTGTTCAGTTCTCAATGCATGGGGTTCTTGAATGCGACCTAAACAGAAGTACACGAGTGTTTTTCCATTTGCTTCTCATCGATTTCCGCGACATGGTTTGTACCCGTGAGCTCGATTTCAGCAGCGCAACGCCATATCCACTGTGTAGCCACTAATTAAGCTTCTGCGCCTCGTTTTGTTGTTGTTGTTGTTGTTGTCGTTGTTGAGTATGGACGGCATGAAAAATTTCACACGCCTTACGGGCCAAAGATTAGCATATATCTAGCACGTATCTCCAACTGTTCTTATTAACATAACCAACCTGGAAACATCAAAAGTAAGGCGATATAGGGACCGTCGGAAATACATGTATTTGCTTTACCATGATATGCTGGGGATAAATAAGGATATGTATATAACTTTAGTCACTAGGCGTGTAACACGATCTAATCATTCGAAGAAAATAAAGGAATTTTCTTGCAGAACAAACGTATTTAAATACACGTGTTTTCCTCGGACGATAGGTGAGTGGAATGCGTTCTCTGCCAGTACAGTGGAATGCCCGACCGTCCAGTCATTTTGCAACCAGCTGAATAGCATTTAGACTTGATGTTATATGTATGTATATGTAGGTATGAATGTAATTTTTCTTTTTCGTTTTTGATTTACAATATATGCAAGTGCTATTTACACTTGCTTGTCATTACTATTTGTAGATTTTTTGCTGCTCAACCTACCGAGCATGCGCGATGTCTTTCAGCATACCAGTATGAATGCGACTCCTTGTTATAAATATCGCGTTGTTATCAACATGCTCTGTACAGCTTTTGCGGATCAGGGAATATGTCTATTTCAATGTATTGAATTCTCGTAATTATTTTTGCTGTTAATTTTTTGTTCATCTGTATATCACACTGTCCATTCCTGCCCAAGGCCTAAGACTAAGGCGGGTAGTATCCTGTAAATAAATAAATAATAAATAATATATAATGGCTACCTAAAACTGTTTTCGGCGCCCCAGGTCCGGCCAAATAAAAGAACCCGTGCCAATTACTTCGCATTCTGTTACACGAGGAAGACAGAAACATGAACAGAATTTCGCACTGCAGTTTCTTTTCTCTATTTCCCTAAGAATACTTCCTGTAAATCTTTGTAGAGGGCACCGGATGGGGCAGGTATGTTTTATTTGTTTGAAGTGGCAAGCAGGAATTTCACGTATATGTTTTCCGTCTGTGCTTCGCAAGGTCTACTAATGAAAAGCTGCGTGCGCAAAAACACACACAGGAGATACATACTGCTTGAAGAAAAACAAAAATATTTGTTCTCCCAAGGGAACCGTGCAATAACATAGTAGAATGAAAGCGGACAATGGGGCCGCGATGCACCCGCGATCGCCGAGTGGCATTAAAAAAAGTGAAATAAAGAGATATATTCTTAACGCATAAGTGCATGTCATATTCAATTATAAACACCGCTTCAGAGGTCTGAACGCATATAGAAGCGCGCGAAGTAGCACGAATGACCCTTCCGAGATTTATCGCCAACATTTTCCGACGGAGTGACCTTGACGCGCGCCTCACTGCAAAGCATGCGCCGCCGCAGCCGCTCGTGCCACTCTAGTCACGAAGCAAGGCTCTGGGGCGCACGGATGGGCCGCGTTCAACTCCGGTAGGCCGAGGCAGCGGAGCGCGCCCGTCCCGATATGTTGAAAGCCGTCTGCGACGGGTACACAGTCCACCGTGGGCTGTTTTTCGCCGCTTAGTTCGTTTTTATGCGAGCGGCAGCACGAAGGTCAGTTCGCTCGCTGCTGCTGCCGTGCTTCCTCACTCTAGCCATAGGGAAAGGCAATACTTTCAAAGAGAGGATAGTCCCAGAGAAACCAGTGGCCTAATTGACTGTAGCACACCAAGCCGCTAGACGGAACACTACCCCTCACGTCCGGTTTCGGTTTCTTGGACACCGATATGAGCTTGCAGTTTGAATGCTGGAATGCGTTGTTCGCGGTAACGGAAATCCGCACAGTATTACGATGCTTACATACATTTGTTAGAGCGTCTATTGTATTATATTGTCCTCAGCTAGTTGACTGCATGCTTTTAAAGGCAAAAATGTAATTCTTTAAAGTGTTACACTGTACTTACCAGTACCGTTAGAGGCTAGGTAATACTAGCGGTTCTGCTTTCTGCTGAACTTCTTGTGGAGCCATCTAAAAGAGACACCTTATAAATGAAGAAATATTTCTTCCATGGCTCTAAACGTAATAAGTTCAATGTGACTCTAACTCTTGCAGGTTACAAGCACATTAATGAACACTGACAAATATAACACAACAGGAAAGCAATACAATACAGATTGTTTGCAGGGAAAGGACATGTTGCCAGGCATAAAAAAAAACGCAGAACAAGTAATGGTACAACAACCACACAACAAATTTATACTCCATGGTAAACTAAAAGAAATCCAAAGAACAGATAATTTGCAGTTGTACATGCAATTGCAGTCTCATACACAAATGTCAAACATAGCAAAATATAGATAATTGGTAGGGTCTACTACCACAATTTTTGCAGATTACAGAAACACTCGCGCCCCTTTGCCAAAAAGGCTTTCATATAAATGGAGTTGCTTAACTGATGATGTACAATCAGCTCTAGTCTTCCTCAACAACTACTAATCAGTAGTGCCGATTGTTTGAACAGAAATTGCGTTTGTGCGGAGAGTTAAAGCAGAACTCTTAAAAAATCATTTCCAATTGGCCCCTGCCATTGGTGCAATTTTCCAAGTGGACGGGTTAGCTTCCCGAACCGCTGTATTCCCAGTAAAGGGCAAGAACCAGGCCGGGAGATTCCCATGCACCAACTTAATTAATAAATAATTTCGTTGAAGCTACGCAGCGTTTGAAGTACAAAGAAAGGTAAAAAAAGAACGTCCTACCTTTCGTTCGAGATTCAAGAACGATGCCGATGCGGAAGCGGCAGAGAGTTCCTCCGCGCGAGAGAGTGAAGTTAGAACGAGGCCGAGAGGAATTCAAGTTCGCACGAGGCTACACGCTGCTGAAGCGCACTGAAATGCAAATGCCTTGCGGCTGGACAAGTCGTGCATTATTTCGTGCTTTATATTGTGCATTAAAAATCCACTAAAACGTACAGTCACAACTATTCAACTTGTTACATAAGTAAAAGTCTGTACCCTGATTAGGAACAAAATTTCAAAAATGTAACGTTGTGTGTAAACTTAATTTTAAACAAATTTTGTTACCACTTGCGCCAGCTAGCGGCAGTGTGGAAGATCAGGCTCTCACGTCATCATGGCGCATTTCCTCAGGTCAGATTTGTCCGAGTGTCCTCTCTCTAAATTTTTTTTTCTTCATGCTCTACTGTTTTGAAAGCGAGTTTTCGCGGTCAGTGCGTGAGATGTGTTCATGTTTCCTTCACCGCTGTGGCGTCGGGCTTGTTTATTTAGTTAGTATGCCTACGTTTGCAATTTTATAAGACCGATAAAACTACCATCCTTACTTCGTCCACTAACTTGCTTTCGTAATCGATGTTTCGCCTTTCGCGCGAAACTGCAACTTTTCTGTCGAATTCGACAAATGCTACTGATTTTAAAACACATCATTTCATAGATACATTGCAGCAAAAGTATTTGAATGCGTTCAACGGAAGCGGAGGTATTGGCAATCAGATCTCATTCATGGTACTTCCGCTCCTTCTTCAATGTTTTACGCTGCGAAGGCTATAGCGCAGCGGGGCGGCACTCACAACATTTCGCCTATTGAACGTCACCATGGCTCGCAGTACAAATTTAATTTTGGGTGCTCACATAGGCGCGACTGCTTCCGGCCTACGCCGCGCCAAACTCGGCGAACGATTCGGCTCACGGTGTCTCGCGTCCCTTCGCTTCAGCGTACTGGACATCGTAACGCGCGGCTGCGTTTTCTCTCGCCGAGTGGCACGTTTCCTTTCGCGCATATCTCGGCGGCAGACACAAAATTACTGAGCGTCAAACAAGACGTCACGTGTATGTTAATTCATGCGAGTATGTCCGCAGGGCACACATCGGCTAAGCGATAGCACTGCTTAGTGGCGTTGAATAGATTCCTAACGTAACGAACTTGGACCACGATGGCGACACCAAAGTCCATTAATTATGTCGTGAAGCTTGGAGCCAAAAGCGTGCCCAAACATATTGCTACGAGGAGGAGCGAAAGGTGATGAAAGAACTGATAAAGGGACCACGACCGCCGATAGTCGTACGCGCGGTCTCCATCTTGTATGCCTGGCCCATTGTATATATCTCGTAAATATATTGTCAAGCGTCTTTTGTCAAGCGTACCGGCTCTTCTGGTGCCCCGGCATTGCCTCTAGCGTCCGGCAGAGTCTAAAGGCTCAACCACTGGCACGCGTCGGCAAGCTTCGGCGCGCGCCAATGCGTCAAAAGCGTTGGTCAGGAGGAACACGGCGAAGCGTGGCGACGCGCAGAGATTTTGTCGAACAGCAATGCTAGAAATGCGCCGACGCGCGGCGACGCTTCACCGGCGTGCACCAATCAGAGACTGCGATGCGTCACCGCCGTCAACCAATCAGAGGCTGTGAGGCCTCCGGCTGCTCTGCCTTTGGTGACCGCCGATACGGAGACGCCGGCACTAATATTTCGTCAGACTTCTTTGGAGGCACCACGTGTGCCACAGTGTTCCTGAAAGGCAGTGTTATGATAGTAGGCCGACAACAACACGACCGACCTCTGTAGGTTGCGACAGTGCGACTTGGATCCGAACCGACTTCGAACGACGCCGACAAATCCAGCCTGCCCACTGGGTTCCACCGGTCTTAGTGTCATCGTCTGCTAAAACATCCAATCAAATCATGATTGTCGCAGCATCTGTGCTTGGTGTAGGTGTAGTTTGCCGTGCTCGAAACGAATGGAAACAGGCTTCCGAACTCGGCAGTCTGGATAATCAGCACTCGCCTACCTACGATGTTGCTTACGATACGCGTAGGCCTAGCGCGTCCATCGAGTTCGTAACTGGTGTTGTGACTTCGTGGTGGAGGACGAAAGATGGACTCTTTCCGCAGACGAAGAAGAAAAGGAAAACTTTATACAATATTTGCAGATAGTGAATGATAGCGTACAGGTAGCAGTAGGGGCGCATCAGACCGACTGGGCGGCTGCAAGCGACTCTCTCTGACGTCACAGTTGGCCAGTTCTCCCTTAAATCCCTTCGGCGACACCTTGTTGGCAGGAACTAGGCGGGGCAGGGTGATGATCTTGCCCGCGTCGAATTCTTAATTCGTCGTGGAGGTGGCTGGGCGCTTCTTGAAGTCGCCTCCCGTGTCGAATTCTTGATCGTCGCGGAGAAGTGGGAGCTCTCGTCACCTCGGGGTAGCCACGTGGTGCTCGTAGTATGGCACAACAAGGGCGAGTGGACGAGGCCAGTTGAAAAACTCTGTCGAAGGAAATTAATTTTCATTTCCGTTTGGCGCTGCAGCGATCTCAAATATTGCGCTCCTGATTTTGTTGGGGTGTGCGATGTACGATGTGATGAATCAACTGTGTGGAACTTTGGGTGGTGAACCGCCGCGTGTTCTATGTCGTCTCAGCTGACTCAAGTTTAACGGGTCAACTCTGTGCTGTTTCCAGTGGCAAAGATAACTTTCGAAAGCGAAAGGCACTAGTCGCCGTACAATTGGAAGTAGGTCCGTCATCAGCCACGCCATCGGTTTCACATGACAGTACGCTATTCTATTCGGCATGCGAATCCAGTTCGGTACAAGTCCACAGTTCTACTTCACTCACTTTTTTCAAGTGCATGGACTAGTTGAGAATGAAACAGGACACAGCGCAGTCATGTTCCAGTAAGTGTGTCCTTATACTTAAGCACAGTAAAAAGAAATGATTTGTTAGCAATATGCGCACCATGTGCAACGCATAGGAGGACCTGCATCATGCAAGACCTATGCATGTAGCCGCGTATGCCAGGATTGCTTCGATGCCTGCTTAAGAAGTAACGTCTACGGAATCTATGAAACTGTAATTGGCTAGTGATCTCATTTTTTGCTTACGGAGAGAGAAGATGGTGCGAGTGCACTGCGGGGAAGGTGAAAAGGTGTCATCAGTGCTTTGTGCAGTCGGTATGCTTAAGCTGCCCAAATCTCAACAGCTTCCGCTAAAATGTTTCTCGCCGCGACATTATAAACTGTAGTCAGAAAAAAGATAAACTCAAAACCAAATTCCTAATGCATTTTCGCAGTATGTGTTTGATTCACAAGCTAACAGTTCCACTGCAACACTATGCCGGTGTACAGCATACGCGCTTGAAATGAATACATTCCGTAAAGGTGAACGACTTGGCCTATGATAACAAACTATGTAGTAACACTGCAAAAATTGCTGCCGTGAGTATCAGCCACAACAAGACTGATGCCTGTGCAACCTACTTCCTCAGAGGCAGCCCTATAAGGCCTGTTCGGGTCCTTCCTTTTCTGGGTGTAACATTCAGCCCTTCTCTAGACTTTTCTGCAGATGTCACCAGGACTACATCTAAGGGTCATCGCATTCTTGGGTTTGTGTCCCGTGTCTCCCTTCCCTGTGGACCTGAGGTTTTCTGAGCACTCTACACGTCTGTCATTCTGCCACGGCTGAATACTGCAAAAAAGTATAGTCCCTGTGCCAAACTCACGTTGCTGAAAAACTTGAACTTGTTAACAATAAAATTCGAACAGCGCTAGACGACAGGACCAGAAAGAGGAAGAGACAAACAGGGCGCTGAACTTACAACTGATTTATTCGAAGTAAGAAGTCAACTTATACGTACAAAACTGGGCACGCATGCGCCCGGTCATACATCGATGATCAGATACAAACTCCGGACAGCCAACATACGCGCGCGATGTACCTGCTTTCAATCTACCCTTTATGCAGCAATGTAATTTCTTTCGCTGACAAGATTAAAGATGTTTTGCTGACGCAACTATTAGATTTTCTCATGATATGGAATGCTTCAGCGACTTCTCTGGTAGACTTGTCACTACGAAAAAATAACAATTGTGTATCGTCAAAGAAAGGTACGCATTTTCAAATACTGCAATGCTTTGCCAAGTTAGTGTCTTTTTTGACCAATGAATTGGCATGCTCCATTAGTCTAATATTGATGCAACAGCCTGTCTGGCGTATGTAAGTTTGACCACAAGATAAAGGAATTTGGCAGACAGCGCCCTTCTTGCAACTGATGTACTTATTGACATGATTTACCTTGCATGCAGCATCCCTTTAAAGCCTTCCTGCTTCTTGTGAACTGCTGCCCCTAATTTACCCAGCTTCGTCGGAGCAGAAAAGACGACCCTCACACCATACTTGGCCCCTACCTTCTTAAAACGATGTCACAACGCGTGCTCATAAGGCATGACAACTTTTTTCCCCGCAACATTTTCTTTGGGCTGTTCCGAACATTGGGCATTGGGCTGTTCCGAGCATACGTAAATATTTATGTATTCTGCCCCTCCTGCTTGGGCCCTCATTTCGGCCTGCAGTATTGTATAAATGAATAAATAAATATACCATATACCAGTCCCCAGAGAAACCTCGTTGGCCTCATCGCTACAGTCATCCTCAACTGTGGATATAAAAGTGCACCAACCATTACCACCACTCCGTGGGCTCGGTGGCTGCGCTTCAGCGCAGGCCACTAGTTCTTTCGTTTTCTCCAGGCAAGTGTTTATCAGCCTTGCGAATGCCATGTTACCGGCTCTACTGACCCTTGCTCCACCTAAGTCATCGCCAGCTGCAGTTCACCACAGCGGCGCGTTCACCTTGGCCTGAAATCAACCCGAATTCGACAGTTCATATTGAACAACTTTCCTACCGATATACCAGTCCCCCGAGGAACCTGGTTGGCCTCATCGCTACAGTCATCAACGGCTGTGGATAAAAAAGCGTACCAACCATAACAACCACTCTGTGGACTCGGTGGCTGCGCATCAGCGCAGGGCACTAATCCTTTCGTTTTCATCATGCAAATGTTTATTAGCCTTTCGAATGTCATGTTACCGGCTCTATTGACTCTTCACCCGGCTACGACATCGCCCGCTGCACATCACTGCAGTGACGGTATCACCCTAGCCTGCAATCGAACCGAATTCAACACTTAGCATTTAAAAACGTTCCTACCCATATACCAATCCCCCGAGAAACCTGGTTGGCCTCATCGCTACAGCCATCCTCAACTGTGGATATAAAAGTGCACCAACCATTACAACCACTTCGTGGGCTCGCTGGCTCCGCATAAGCGCAAGCAACTAGTTCTTTCGTTTTCAGCATGCAAGTGTTTATCAGCCTTGGGGATGCCATGTTACCGGCAATACTGACCCTTGCTCCACCTAAGTCATCGCCAGCTGCAGTTCACCACAGCGGCGCGTTCACCTTGGCCTGAAATCAACCCGAATTCGACAGTTCATATTGAACAACTTTCCTACAGATATACCAGTCCCCCGAGGAACCTGGTTGGCCTCATCGCTACAGTCATCAATGGCTGTGGATAAAAAAGCGCATCAACCATAACAACCACTCTGTGGACTCGGTGCTGCGCATCAGCGCAGGGCACTAATCCTTTCGTTTTCATCATGCAAATGTTTATTAGCCTTTCCAATGTCATGTTAACGGCTCTACTGACTCTTGACCCCTCTACGACATCTCCCGCTGCACATCACTGCAGTGACGGTATCACCGTGGATTGCAATCGAGCAGAATTCAACACTTAAAAGTTAAAAACTGTCCTACCCATATACCAGTCCCACGAGAAACTTGGTTGGCCTCATCGCTACAGACATCCTCAACTGTGGATATAGAAGTGCACCAGCCATTACCACCACTGTGTAACCTCGGTGGCTGCGCTTCACCGCAGACCACTAGTCCTATCGTTTTCATCATGCAAGTATTTATAATCCTTGCGAATGCCATGTTACCATTCTACTGACACTTTCCCCCGCTACGACATCGCCCGCTGCAGTTCACTACAGCGACGGTATCACCATGGCCTGCAATCCACCCGAATTCAACACTTAATAGTTAAAAATGTTCTTACCGATACACCAGTCCCACGAGGAACCTGGTTGGCCTCATCACTACAGTCATCCTCAACTGTGGATATAAAAGTGCACCAACCATTACCACTACTCTGTGGGCTCGGTGGCTGCGCATCAACGCAGGCCACTAGTCCTTGCATTTTCATCATAGTAGTGTTTATCATACATCCGCAGGCCATATTACGGGCTCTGCTCACCCTTTCCGCCGCTGCGAAATCGCGCGCTTCACTTCACTGCAGTGACGGCATCCCCCTGTGCTGAGATTCACTCGAATTCAACACTCCACACTTGACAACGTGCCTACCGATATGCCTGTCCCCCGAGGTAACCTGGTTGGCCTCATCGCTACAGTCATCGAGAACTGTGGATATGAAAGCGCACCAACCATTACCACCACTCTGTGGGCTCGGTGGCTGCGCATCAGCGCAGGCCACTAGTGCTTTCCTTTTCATCATGCAAGTGTATATCATCCTTGCGAATGCCACGTTACCGGCTCTACTGACCCTTTCGCCAGCTACGACATCGCCAGCTGCAGTTCACTACAGCGGCGCCATCACCTTGGCCTGCAATCAACCCGAATTCAACACTTCATATCGAACAACGTTCCTTCCGATATACCATTCCCCCAGGGAACCTGGTTGGCCTCATCACTACAGTCACCAACTTCTGTGGATAAAAAAGTGCAGCAACCATAACTACCAATCTGTGGGCTCGGTGGCTGCGCATCAGCGCAGGCCACTAGTCCTTTCATTTTCATCATGCAAATGTTTATCAGCCTTGCGAATGCCATGTTACCGGCTCTACTGGCTCTTGACCCCGCTACGACATCGTCCGCTGCAGTTCACTACAGTGACGGTATCACCCTGGCCTGCAATCCACCCGAATTCAGCACTTAACATTTAAAAACGTTCCTACCGATATACCAGTCCAACGAGGAATCTGGTTGGCCTCATCGCTACAGTCATCCTCAACTGTATATATATATATATGTGCACCAACTATTACCACCGCTCTGTGGCCTCGGTGGCTGTGCATCAGCGCAGACCACTAGTCCTTTCGTTTTCGTCATGCAAGCGTTTATCATATTTGCACATGCCATGTTACCGGCTCTGCTGACCCTTTCCCCGGTACGACATCGCCAGACGGAGTTCACTACAACGGCGGTATTTCCCTGGCCGGTAATCCACCGGAATTCAACTCTTAACATTCAAAAACGTTCCTACCGATATACCAGTCTCCCGAGGAACCTGGTTGGCCTCATCGCCACAGTCATCCTCATATGCGGATATAAAAGTGCACCTGCCATTACGAACACTCTGTGGGCTCGGTGGCTGCGCATCAGCGCATGCCACTAGTCCTTTCGTTTTCGTCATGCATGTGTTTATAATCCTTGCGCAGGCAATGTTAGCGGCTCTGCTGACCCTTTCCTCCGGTACGAAATCGCCCGCTGTACATCACTGCAGCGACAGTATCACCCTGGCCTGCAATCCACCCGATTTCAACACTTAACATTTAAAAACGTTCCTACCCATATACCAGTCCTACGAGGAACCTGGTTGGCCTCATCGCTACAGTCATCCTCAACTGGGAATATTATAGTGCACCAAGCTTACCACCACTCCGTGGGCTCGGTGGATATGCATCAGCGCAGGCCACTAGTTCTTTCGTTTTCACCATGCAAGTGTTTATCAGCCTTGCGAATGCCATGTTACCGGCTCTACTAACCCTTGCTCGCGCTAATACATCGCCAGCTGCAGTTCACTACAGCGGCGCTATCACCTTGGCCTGCAATCAACCCGAATTCAACACATTATATTGAACAACGTTCCTACCGATATACCAGTCCCCCGAGGAACCTGGTCGGCCTCATCGCTACAGTCATCAACGGCTGTGGATAAAAAAGCGCACCAACCATAACCACCACTCTGTGGACTCCGTGGCTGCGCATCAGCGCAGGGCACTAGTCCTTTCTTTTTCCTCATGCAAATGTTTATTAGCCTTGCGAATGTGACGTTACCGGCTCTACTGACTCTTGACCCTGCTACGACATCGCCCGCTGCAAATCACTGCAGTGACGGTATCACCCTGGCCTGCAATCGAGCCGAATTCAACACTAAACATTTTAAAGTGTTCCTACCGATATGCCAGTCGCCCGAGTAACCTGTTTGGCCTTTTCGCTGAAGTCATCCTCAACTGTGGATATAAAAGCGCAGCAAGCATTACCACCCTCTATGGGCTCTGTGGCAGCGCATCAGCGCAGGCCATTAGTTCTTTCGTTTTCATCATGCACTTTGTCAGCCTGCGAATGCCATGTTACCGGCTCTACTGACCCTTGCTCCCGCTACGACATCACCCGCTACAGTTCACTACAGTGAACTACAGCGAACCCTGGCCGGCAATCCTACCGAATTTAGCACTTCATATTTAACAACGTTCCTACCAATATACCTGTCCCCAGAGGTAACCTGGTTGGCCTCATCGCTACAGTCATCGACAACTGTGGATATGAAAGATGACCAACCATTACCACCACTCTGTGAGCTCGGTGGCTGCACATCAAAGCATGCCACTAGCCCTTTCGTTTTCATCATGGAAGTGTTTATCACACTTGCGCATACCATGTTACCGGCTCTGCTGACCCTTTACCCGCTACGACATCGCCCGCTGCATATCACTGGAGTGACGGTGTCACCCTGGCCTGCAATTCACCCGAATACAACACTTAACATTTAAAAACGGTCCTACCGATATACCAGTCCCCCGAGGAACCTGTTTGGCCTCATCGCTACAGTCATCCTCAACTGTGGATATAAAAGTGCACCAACCATTTCCAACACTCTTAGGGCTCGGTGGCTGTGCATCAACCCAGGCCACTAGTCCTTTCGTTTTCATCTTGCAAGTGTTTAACGTGCTTGCGCACGTCATGTTACTGGGTCTGCTGGCCCTTTGCCCGCTACGACATCGCCCACTGCAGTTCACTACAGCGGCGGTATCACGCTGGCCTGCAATCCCCCCGAATTCAACACTTACTATTTTAAAACGTTCCTACCAATATACCAGTCCCCCGAGTTAACCTGCTTGGCCTCATCGCTGCAATCATCCTCAACTGTGGATATAAAAGTACAGCAACCATTAGCAGCACTCTGTGGGCTCGGTGTCTGCGCATCAGCGCAGGCGACTAGTCCTTTCCTTTTCATCATGCAAGTGTTTATCAGCCTTGCGAATGCCATGTTATCGGCTCTTCTGAACCTTGGCCCCGATACGACATCGAGCTATCATGTTCACTAGTTAGCACTTGATCTGAACTCTAAATGCTAAAGCTTTACATTAAAGCTACACCAAACACAGCTTTATTCGGCGTCTGCTACAGGCCGCCATATCACAATCAAGTTTTTCGCCATCAGCTCAATAACTTTCTAAGCGGACTTATTACAAACATTCTAATTCACATATATGAACTACTTATATAACATATTGTTACGCGAAGGACGATTCAGTAAGACGAGCAACAATTTACAGGTTATATTTACAACTTCGGTTGCAGTTCTCACCGTTTTGGCTCACAGCGCAAGCCGTGTTCGTTCTTCGTCCTCTTTTCTCGAGTGATGGCGCCCACGCGCCTCTTTCAAACAATCAAATATCACACGCGTGTAGCATAATCCCCGGCGGCAGAAGCGACGTCCCGGAGCGTCTGAATGTAACCACTGGGAGGGCGATACTGATTCAGTCGCGTAAGTTGCACGATATCACAGGACTGGGGAGCAGATGGGGCGTCAGGGCGATCTCGTTGGTGACGGTAGTCACGGCATGAAGCACTCAGTATGGGCCATTGTAACGAGACAGCAGATTTTCTGACAGGCTGATTTACGCTACGGAGACAATAGAAGCACCAATGAACCAGGCGGAAAGTGCACGTCTCGGTGTCACTAGTCGTAAAAGTGCCTTTGGGTCTGTTGGGATTCCAGAAGGCGGTCACGGGCGAGTTCCGTTGCGTGGGCATAGCGGGCGATCGCGTCGATTGCACATTTACTGGTCGGTGCCGCGTGAACAGGGAGGGTTGTGGGGAGGGGCAGTGCTGGTTCTCGGCCGAACAGAAGGAAAATGGGGATTAACCGGCTGTGTCGTGGCGTGTGGAATTATAAGCAAATGTGACAAACGGCACAGCGAGGCCCCAGTCAGTGTGGTCTGAAGAGACATATTTCGCGAGCATGTCTGTGAGAGTGCGATTGAGACGCTCCATAAGTCTATTTCTTTGGGGGTGGTATGACGTGTTTAGCACATGACTGTAGGAGGTGCACGATAACTTTTGATAGGAATGTCCGGCCATGCTCTATGAGAAGTTGTCGCGGAGCTCCACGTAATAAAATCACGTCGCGTAGAAGAAAATCGGTGACATCTGTGGCGCAGCTTGTATGAAGCGCTCGGGTGATGGCGTAGCGCGTGGCGTAATCCGTGGCCACAGCGATGCACCTGTTCCCAGAGATAGAAAGAGGAAAAGGGCCAAGTCCAAACCAACCCGAACGAATGGTTGCGCGGCAATGTAGAGTGGTTGAAGGGATCCAGCAGGGAGCGTCGATGGTGTCTCACGTCGCTGGCCTTTCTCGCACGCAGCTACGTATCTTCGAACGGAGGGAGAAAGCCCTGGCAAAAAGAAGGATCGCCGGATCTGGTCGTAGGTACATGACACACCCAGGTGACCAGCAGTGGGGGGGTCGTGAAGTTCGGGGTGAACAGCCAAGCGAAGGTGTTTAGGGATCACAAGGGGTAATGCAGGGCCATCGGGGTGAATGTTGTGGCGGTAGAGTACGCAATCTTGAAGTGTGAATGAGCTAAGGGAACTGTCAGCAAGGGACGATTCCTGGCGGTCAATGATGATACGCAAGAACGGATCACGGCGCTGCTCGTCAGCGACATGGAGCAATGGAAAAACGCAGTGAACACAGGCGTCAATGTCAGTATCAGACGTAGAGGTCGCGTCTTCGACTGGGTAGCGAGAGAGGCAACCTGCGTCCTGGTGTTGGCGTTCCGACTTGTAAGTCACTGTGTAGGGATATTCTTGTAGTCGGAGAGACCAACAATCGAGACGGCCAGTAGGATCCTTGAGCGACGAAAGCCAATAGAGCGCTTTATGGTCTGTGATTATTGTGAAGGGCTCGCCATATAAATATGGGCGGAACTTTGAAACAGCCCAGACGAGAGCAAGACATTCGCGCTCAGTATTCAAATAGTTGCGCTCTGCAGTTGTCAGGATCCGGCTAGCGCAAGCTATAACGCGGTCGTGTCCGTGTTGGCGTTGCGATAAGACGGCACCGATCCCATAACCACTGGCGTTGGTTCAGACTTCTGTAGGTGTGGACGAGTCAAATTGGACCAAGACCGGTCGATTGGCGAGAATAGCGATAAAGCCTTATCAGGATAAGACCTTATCACGATGATAAGGCCTGAGGGGAACCCCACGTAAAAGGCACGGCTTTCTTCAGAAGTTCAGTGAGCGGTTGAGCGATTGCTGCGAAATTTTTCACGAACCGTAGGAAATAAGAACAGAGCCCCAGAAAACTCCGGATGTCTTTGACAGACTGAAGCACAGAAAAAGCATTTACTGCTCGAACCTTCTCCGGGTCGCGATGTACTCCGGAAGCATCGACGAGATGGCCCAGCACGCATAATCTGTCGGCGCCCGAAGTCGCACTTCGATTAGTTTAATTGGAGCCCAGCCTTGCGGAAGACATCAAGGATAGCTGCCCCGTGCTAAAGGTGCGTCTGAAATCTAAGAGTAAAAACAAGGACTTCGTCGAGGTAACAAAGGCAAGTTAACTACTTGAAACCTTAAAGCACAGAGTCGGTCATTCGTTCAAATGTGGTGGGGGCATTGCAAAAACCGAACGGCATAACCTTGAATTGGTAGAAGCCATCTGGAGTGACGAAAGCAGTCTTTTCTTGGTCTTGCTCATCGATGGAAATCTTCCAATCACCAGATCGAAGGTCGATGGAGGAAAAGTATTTGGCACCAGGAAGACAATCAAGAGCGTCGTCGATTCGTGGTAAAGGGTAAATGTCCTTTTCAGTAATTTGGTTTAGGGGGTGGTAATCAACGCAGAAACGCCACGTGCCATCTTTCTTTTTGACGAGCACGACCAGTGACGACCAAGGATTCGACGAGGGTTCAACAATGTCTCTGGCGAGCCATCTTGTTTACTTCCTGCAGAATAACTTGCCGCTCTGCCGCGGACACGCGATTCGGTCGGCGGTGAATGGGAACAGTGTCACCAGTGCTTATCCGGTGCTTAACAAGGGACGTCTGACCAAGTGGTCGATTTTCAGTGTCAAATATGTCGCGATGAGAAAGCAAAATGCGATATAGGGCGGCTGCTTGATCAAGTGCGAGGTCCGGAGCGACCATGGGACATAATGGGCCGTCGAGGTTCAAGGCATCCTGCGGGTAATCAGGAGGATCTGGAGACGCGTCGGCTGCAAAAGCAGTGACGTGGTCGTCTGTCACTGACCGGAGTGTTGCCACCGCTATGCCTTCAGGTAACACTTGCTTCGTCAAGCCAAAATTGATAACGGGGAGAAACATTCAATTAGTGGCAAGAGTTACGACGGATTGTGGCACAGAGATGTCGCGCGCCAGGAGGACATCACGAATGGGTGCGACGACATAGTCGCCATCACGCACGGTTGCCGTTGAGGCCAATTCGACGAAGATTAGAGCTTTTGGAGGTAAGCGAACAAACGCTGTTGTGCAGAGTGTGTTCGGTTGATTGGGGCGAACGTCTAAAGAATAGGAAGCTCGAGGCACAGCGTAGCGGTCCAACAGTCAATGAGGGCAGAATGCGTCGTCAGAAAGTCGAGCCCGAAGATTAGGTCGTGATGGCAACTGGTCCGCGCGGTGAACAGGACGTGAACGTGGCGGCCAGAAATTGCTATGGCAGCAGTGTACATACCCCTGACGGCAACAGTGGCGCCATTGGCGACGCGTACGGCTCGAGTGATGGCAGGTGTACGAACTTTTTTGAGGCCACGACATAGGTTAGGGCTCCTTGTGGAAACTTGGGCTCCAGTATCAATTAATGCCGTCAACGGAACGCCATCTACGTCTACTACAATTAGGTTCGTGTTGGTGAGGGGCGTCAACGGAGGATTTCGACAGGACGAACGTGACTCAGCACTACCTCCAAAAGATGCATGGCCTAGTTTTCCATCCGTCGGTTTGGCGAGGAAAAGCGGCGAGTTTGGGGTGACGGGAAGCGACGGCGTTGAGGCGACGGCGATGGCACGGAGTAGGGTACAGACAGCGAGGTGAATAACGGCGAGCGTTGGCGTATGGGCGAGGAGCAGGGAAGGAGCTCCAGTACGGCGGCAACCAGGTGGTGCGGCAGTGGCGGGATATATGAGCAACGCGGTGGCAGCGGAAGCAGATCAGTTTGTCGTCTGGGGTTCGCCAATCAGCAGTATTGCGTGGTCTGGGAGCGAAATGCTGGTCATTACAGGTTGTGGACATGGGAATTGGGGCCGAATCAGGTCGGGAGACAGGGCAGGCGGTAGGCATGCCAATGTTTGCAATTTCTTGCCGCACAACTGCTTGAATAACGGAAACAGTGGGGGCCACTTGGTCAAAGGTACCGTCAGGGGGTCGTGGATGAAGGGGGGCCAGATTTGCCGCTTCAATCACACGGTGAACGATACGTGTGACGTTCTCGTGAAATGGTCGAGTGGCGGTAAGAGTGGAGCAAGAGGACGTGGCACTGGTGTTTGGGAGCCGGGAAAACTGTGGGACGACGCAGCGGCTTTTGGCTAGCTCGAAGCGGCGGTATTCTTTGACGATGGCGTCGATGGTAGAAATGTCGTTATAGACGAGCAAATTGAAGGCGTCGTCCGCGATGCCTTTTAGGATATGGTCCACCTTCTCAACCTCGATCACGTGCTCGTCGACTTTCCGCCAAACCGCGAGCACTGCCTGTATGTAGGAGACATACGATTCGGTCGACGACTGGACACGGGTGGCAAGCTCTCTTCCGGCAGCCTGTTGGCGACCTGACGAGTTGCCAAATAGGTCGCGAAGTCGCTCCTTGAAAATGTCCAAGCTGGAGAGGTTGATCTCATGGGTGTGAAACCAGACACGCGATGTCCCGTCCAGATAAAAGATCACATTGGCATACATGGTGGTAGGGTCCCAGTGGTGGCGTTGGCGAACACGCTCATACATGCTGAGCCAGTCGTTGACGTCAACGTCATTTTGGGCGGAGAATGTCCCAGGATCACGGAGACTAGTAACCGTAGCGTACGTTGTGGTTGGCACCGCAGGTGTAGGAGGCGACGGGGTGGTTCCATCGGAACCCATGGCTGAGAAGATGACGGTGCGGCTGCTTCGGAGCCCCGTGGCGAGAACGGGGAGCGTTCCAACTCTACCACAGTGTTACGCGAAAGACGAGTCGTAAGACGAGCAACTATTTACAGGTTATATTTACAACAGTGATTGTAGCGCTGACCGGTTAGATTCGCAGCGCCGAGCCCAGTTCGTCCTTCCTCCTCTTTTCTCGAGTGATGGCGCCCACGCGCCTCGTTCAATCAATCAAACACCACAGGCTTGTAGCAATATATATAACGACTTTCCGAAAAGGTATGCAGAATGGTGTAGTAGATACCTCGGCATAATTTTTCGTAAATGACTCGCGACTTCACAACTACCGAACGAATGGAAAATTGCAAAGATAATACGTATACATAAATCAGGCGACACAGCATAAATTTCAAATTTTAGACCCATTTCATTAACTAGTGCATCCTGTAAGCTTCTAGAGCACATAATTTTAAAGCACGTAACGGTTTTTCTAGAGAGCATTGGCTTCTTGTCTCCCTATCAACATGGCTTTCGCCGTGGTTTAGCAACAGTAACCCTTTACTGACAGAACTGGTCCGCATTTTTGCATTTACTGCCAATCACCGCGGCCAGACTGGCATGATTTTACTTGAGCTATCTAAGGCGTTTGATTGAGTATGCCATAACAAATTAATCGCTAACCTTGAAAGTGTTGTTGGGATAGGGCTCCTTTCAGCCTGGATAAAAGAATTTCTAGGCAATCGTTCACAATTTGTGATCTACGAAAAAATGCTATCTGACACTGTTGCCGTTACTTCCGGAGTTCCCCAAGGGTCAGTTCTTGGCCCATTACTCTTCCTAATCTATATTAATGACATCACAGCTAACATTGATTGTAATATAAAAGTGTTTGCCGATGACTGTGTTATTTATAGCGAAATCACTAATTATTGCGACCACATCGCACTTAATACATCCCTCAGCACTCTAGCTATTTGGTACTCTAATTGGCAGTTGTCAATTAACGTAAAAAAGTCTGTGGCCATGACCATAACAATGAAAACAAGACCGTCTAACTTTACACATGAGATTAATGGCATATCACTAACTAAAGTTAAAAAACATAATTACCTGGGAGTTACATTAACCTCAGACCTCAGGTGGGATAAGCATATTTTGAATATCACCGCAGGAGCATTACGCAAATTATTCTTCCTCAAAAGAAGCCTTGCTCTACCTACGAGATCAACGAAGCTACTGGCCTACACAACGTTCGCTAGGCCAGTTCTCGAATATGCAAAAACAGTTTTATTTCCTCATACAACGACTGAAATAAAATTAGAGGCAGTACAAAGAAAGGCTATGAGGTTCATTCACAACCGATATAAACTAGCTGACTCACCGACTAATCTTCTAAGGCAGTCTGGATTGCAAACGCTATCTAACAGAGCAAAACACGCTAGCCTGAAGTTATTGTTTCAGCTTCTAAAAAATAACTATAAGATAGATGTGTCCAGGTACATTTCATTTTCTGAGGCTCCAAGACACGTAACCAACGGCACGTGTAAGTATTCATTCTTCCCCCTCAGAGTAGCTTGTGGAACCGACTTAATCCTGCTATAAATGCCATCGAATAGTTGTCCGAACTTACGTTACAAGTAGAAGCTGCAGTGCGTAAATAAAATAATTGATCATCGCATGAATCATCGTCCCAAATTTTGCTTTGTTTTGCTTCCGACGTCCCAGTTTTGTTTTTCCTTTTCAATTCGTTTTTTCTCCCACTTAAAGTGTACATGTTTTAAGCGTTTAGACCTTTTTAGATATTTTAGACCTTCTTCTAACTAATCTACGAAAAAACGTTCAGTCCATTCCTTACCTCTCTTAGATTAGCTACCACAAAGTAATTCATGCTAGCTTTTTAACCTCCCTACCTTTCATTTATCATTTTCTCTCTCTCTCTTTGAACTGACACCGATCCTGCGCCGGAAATATAACAGAACTCTCCGTCTGCATGACAAGGGAAATTATGTGACGATAAATAATGAACTCATTGCAATTTAATGAAGTTCTTGCTCCTAGTTTTCATTGTAGAAGCATTCGCGGAAATTTATTCCCGAGTAGAGCTTTCGCGTTTCACAGAAGCCCTGGCTTAAAAACACATTGAAAAGTTTGGGAAACAAGAAGAAACAATTGTACCGTCTAGGCAAGACTCGGGGAACGGGTGACGCACGGGCGAAATACCTGGAGGCCGAACAAACATGTCTGACTGAAATTCGTGACGCCAAGCGTAGTTTTTTTGGAGCTACCTAATATGCTTACCAGTAACCCCGAGAAATTTTGGCAAATCGTAACCCAGCATCACACACCCGAGATAACCATTACAGATGAAACAGGTGCATTCATGACTGACGCTGAGTGCGCTGCCGTATTCAACGCCGCTTTTTCGTCCGTTTTTGCTAACGAAGAAGACACGCCACTTTCTACGCCATCTTCAAGGATCGGGCATGCAATGACACCATTCCAACCATCTGGCTGGAATGCGAGTGGTATTACTAATACACTAAATTACTAATCGAAAACGTAAAAGTTTTATTCGCTTCTGGCGTTGATAGTATTAACTTTAATGTTCTTAGGAACAGTAGCGATGTTTGTGCTGAATTTCTACGTCTACTTCTCACACAGTCACTTTCATTTAACCAACTGCCACATGACTCGAAAACCAGAAAGGTCATTCCAGTCTTCAAATCAGGTAACAAAATTCAGCCCTTAATTACCATCCCATTTCTCTTACTATAGCGTGCTCTGCTAGCTCACAGAGCACGTCATCTACACACATAATATAAGCTTCCTCGTCCTGAACAACATTTTCCATTCTTCACACCACGCCTTTCAGAAAGGTTTCTCATGTCAAACGGAACTGGATATCTTTGTTCATGATTTACATACTAATATCGACTCTAACCGACAGACCAACGCCATTTTATAGATTTTGCAATATCGTTCGACAAGGTTCCATATTAGCGCTTACTTCTAAAACTTCCTTTTTTGAATATCTCGCCCGGTATCTTAAAATTTATCGAAGAATATTTGACTACTCGCTTACAGTTTATTGCTGTTAACAATCGCAATTCCCCCGCCATACCTGCAACATCCGGCGTCCCCCAGGTGTCAGTACTAGGTCCGCTCCTATTTTTCATTTTCATCAATGATTTACCGACCAAAGTATCTTCTAATATACGCATGTTCGCCGACGACCGCGTGACTTATCAAACTGTTACTAATACCGCTGACCCAGAAATGCTTCAGGACAACGTTAACAGCATTTAGGAATGGTGCGACGATTGGTTAATGTAACCTAATCCTGATAAATGTAAACGTCTGTCTTTCCACCGCCACCATCATTCGCTTGATTTCCCAAACACAATAGCCAATATCCATGTACAGTCTGTCCTATCATATAAATACGTAGATGTCACCCTATTTAACGATTTGTCCTGGGCCCGGCACATTACGAATGTAATTTCTTCTGCTAATAAGACACTTCGATTCTTGCATCGTCATCTCCGCCATGCCCCTCCAACCCGTAAAATTACCAGCATACAAAACGCTTGTCGAAGTTATACTTATCGAAGTTAGAACACGCATCATTGGAAACCGACGTAACGCCTTCTTTATTAACGCACTTGAATCACTTCAAAACAGAGCAGCCCGATTTATTCGCTCTTCATATTGTCACGTGGTAGTGACGGTGAAGAAAGAAGCAATACGGTGGAATACAAAACTAGCTTTTATTGGGCGAACCTGTGCCCACAAAAACAGGCTACACTTATAGCACAACGATAGCGGCGAGCACGGTCGGCGATCGTCGGAAAACTGATTAGCGGGTCAAGCGCGTCGGCTTTTATAGATCAGTCGTCGAATGTTCCAGATTAACTGATGGGACCCGCGTGTCTTCCACAAAGTTCTACACCATTCGTGTCACGCGATGAAATCTCATAACACAAGGTTCGGCGACAACAGACACGCGGATAGAAGCGTCGACAACTTTCCAGAAACGTCGGATACATGCAGGCGCGTCCCGCGCTGTGCGATAACAGTTGTTAAGCGGCGAAACGTGGTTGCCCGATAAAGATAAGTACACGTGTCATTACCCCCCTCTTAAAGAGCATCGACCCGATGCTGCTAACAAACGAAAGTAACAAAGAAAAGCACTCGTAGCAAAGAAAACAACAAACAAAGGAAGTTCATCAGCGTCCGTAAAATGGTTTAAGGCGCACCACGTGGACCACTTCAGATCGTGCGCGGCGCCGCTGTGAGTGCGAAATGCCGTCTGGCACGACCTCATAGTCTAGTGCGCCAATACGTCGGATGACCTTGTAGGGTCCGAAATAGCGTCGCAGCAGCTTCTCACTGAGTCCTCGCCGGCGTATCGGGGTCCATACCCAAACACGGTCGCCGGGCTGGTACTCGACGAAGCGTCGTCGGAGGTTGTAGTGTCGGCTGTCGGTACGCTGCTGGGTCTTGATCCGTAGGCGGGTGAGCTGTCGGGCTTCTTCGGCGCGCTGGAGATAGGTAGCGACGTCAAGATTCTCCTCGTCAGTGACGTGCGGCAGCATGGCGTCGAGCGTCATCGTCGGGTTCCTGCCGTAAACCAACTTGAATGGCGTGATCTGTGTTGTTTCTTGCACCGCCGTGTTGTAGGCGAAGGTGACATACGGCAGGACCGCGTCCCACGTCTTGTGCTCGACGTCGACGTACATTGCTAACATGTCGGCGAGGGTCTTGTTCAGGCGCTCCGTGAGACCATTCATCTGCGGATGGTAGGCAGTTGTCCTCCTGTGGCTCGTCTGGCTGTACTGCAGAATGGCTTCGGTGAGCTCTGCTGTAAAAGCCGTTCCTCTGTCGGTGATGAGGACTTCTGGGGCACCATGTCGCAGCAGAATGTTCTCGACGAAAAATTTCGCCACTTCGGCTGCGCTGCCTTTTGGTAGAGCTTTGGTTTCAGCAAAGCGGGTGAGATAGTCCGTCGCCACGATGATCCACTTATTCCTGGATGTTGACATCGGAAACGGCCCCAACAAATCCATCCCAATCTGCTGGAATGGTCGACGAGGAGGTTCGATAGGCTGTAGTAATCCTGCTGGCCTTGTCGGTGGTGTCTTGCGTCGTTGACAGTCTCTGCATGTCTTGACGTAACGGGCGACGTCGGCGGTCAGACGCGGCCAGTAATACTTTTCCTGTATCCTCGACAGCGTCCGGGAGAATCCGAGGTGCCCAGCGGTTGGATCGTCGTGTAGGGCGTGCAGTATTTCTGGACGGAGCGCTGACGGCACCACAAGAAGGTAGCTGGCGTGGACTGGTGAGAAGTTCTTCTTCACGAGCAGGTTGTTTCGTAGCGTGAACGAAGACAACACGCGCTTAAATGCCCTAGGGACAACATCGGTGTTCCCTTTCAAATACTCGACGAGGCCTTTTAGCTCCGGGTCTGCTCGTTGCTGTTTAGTGAAGTCTTCCGCGCTTATTATCCCAAGGAAGGCGTCGTCGTCCACGTCGTCTTGCGGCGGGGGATCGATTGGGGCGCGTGATAAGCAGTCGGCGTCGGAGTGTTTTCTTCCGGACTTGTATATTACCGTTACGTCATATTCTTGTAGTCTGAGGCTCCACCGCGCCAGCCGTCCTGAAGGGTCCTTTAAGTTAGCTAGCCAACACAACGCGTGGTGGTCGCTGACGACTTTGAATGGCCTGCCATAGAGGTAAGGGCGGAATTTAGCTGTAGCCCAAATGATGGCGAGGCATTCCTCTTCAGTCGTAGAATAATTGCTTTCCGCTTTTGACAGCGACCGGCTAGCATACGATATCACCCGTTCAAGTCCTTCTTTCCTCTGGACTAGGACGGCACCGAGGCCTAGGCTACTGGCGTCAGTGTGGATTTCAGTATCGGCGTCCTCGTCGAAGTGTGCAAGTACCGGCGGCGACTGCATGCGTCGTTTGAGTTCTTGAAATGCGTCGGCCTGCGGCGTTTCCCAATTGAACTCGACATCAAATTTCGGTAGATGTGTTAGCGGCTCCGCGATGAGCGAAAAGTCCTTGACAAAGCGCCTATAGTAGGCACACATGCCAAGGAATCTGCGCACTGCCTTCTTGTCGATTGGCTGCGGGAACTTTGCGATGGCAGCTGTCTTCTGCGGGTCGGGGCGCACTCCAGATTTGCTGATGACATGGCCTAGGAATAGAAGCTCATCGTAAGCGAAGCGACACTTTTCCGGCTTCAGGGTGAGCCCTGATGACTTGATGGCCTCTAATACTGTCGCAAGCCGCTTAAGGTGATCGTCGAAATTTCCGGCGAAGACCACGACGTCATCCAAGTAAACAAGACAGGTCTGCCACTTCAATCCTGCTAAAACTGTGTCCATCACGCGCTGGAACGTTGCAGGCGCCGAGCACAGTCCAAATGGCATAACCTTGAATTCATAGAGGCCGTCTGGCGTGATGAAGGCGGTCTTTTCGCGATCCCTTTCGTCGACTTCTATTTGCCAGTAGCCAGATTTGAGGTCCATGGATGAGAAGTATTTAGCATTGCAGAGCCGATCTAATGCGTCGTCTATCCGTGGGAGGGGGTATACGTCTTTCTTCGTGATTTTGTTCAGTCGACGATAATCGACGCAGAAACGTAGGGTTCCGTCCTTTTTCTTCACTAAAACAACTGGAGACGCCCACGGGCTTTTCGACGGCTGGATGATGTCGTCGCGCAGCATTTCGTCGACTTGTTGTCTTATAGCTTCGCGTTCTCGCGTCGAAACTCGGTAAGGGCTCTGGCGTAGTGGTCGAGCGCTCTCTTCGGTGATTATGCGATGCTTTGCGACTGGTGTTTGTCGAATCCTTGATGACGTCGAAAAGCAGTCTTTGTATCGTCGAAGCAGACTTCTGAGCTGTTGCTGCTTAACCACGGGGAGACTTGGATTTATGTTAAAGTCTGGCTCGGGAACTGCGGTCGTCGGGGTAGATGCAACAGAATCCGAGAGGAGAAAGGCATCGCTGGTTTCCTGTATTTCCTCGATGAATGCGATCGTCGTGCCCTTGTTGATGTGCTTGAACTCCTGGCTGAAGTTTGTCAGCAACACTCTCGTGTTTCCTCCATGCAGTCGAGCGATCCCTCTTGCGACGCAAATTTCACGGTCGAGTAGTAGACGTTGGTCGCCTTCGATGACGCCTTCTACGTCAGCGGGTGCTTCGGTGGCGACCGAAATAACGATGCTGGAGCGAGGCGGGATGCTCACTTGATCTTCGAGCACACTCAAGGCGTGGTGACTACAAGGGCTCTCCGATGGTATCGCTTGATCTTCCGACAGCGTTATTGACTGCGACTTCAGGTCGATGATTGCGCCGTGTTGGTTCAGGAAGTCCATGCCGAGAATGACGTCTCGTGAACACCGTTGCAGGATAACGAAGGTGGCAGGGTAAGTCCGGTCATGAATGGTAATTCTTGCCGTGCAGATTCCAGTCGGCGTAATGAGGTGCCCTCCAGCGGTCCGAATTTGGGGGCCCTCCCATACAGTCTTAACCTTCTTCAACTGGGCGGCGATGTGTCCACTCATTACGGAGTAATCGGCCCCTGTGTCGACTAAGGCAGTGACTGCGTGGCCGTCGAGAAGCACGTCAAGGTCGGTGGTTCTTTGTCTGGCGTTGCAGTTAGGTCGTGGCGTCGGATCACGGCTGCGTCGTGTTGAACTGAAGCTGGAACGTCGCTTCGTCAAGTCGTCTTTCGTCGGTGTAGTCTTGGCTTCCTGACTTCGTCGGGACGGCGGCGTGTCGTCATTAGGTCGTCGAGATGGTTTCTTCGTCGTCTTCGTCGGCGGCGGAGGATCTTCGTCAGTTCGACGAACAGCAACCGCACCTCCATCGGTTGCTGCTTTTAGTTTTCCGGATATGGGCTCGCAGAGCGGCCCCGGGCTGGGCCGGTGTATGGTCGGTGCTGCGGCGACAGGTAGCGGCCTGGTGACGGCGAACGGGACGGTCGTCGAGGGCTCCACTGAGTAGCGGCGAGGTAGTCGGCGATGTCACGAGGGCGTTCACCTTCCCTCGGGCGCTGTGCGTTCACGGCGAAGCCTCGCAATCCCAGGTCGCGGTATGGGCATCGGCGGTACACGTGGCCGGCTTCGCCGCAGTGGTAGCAGAGCGGGCGGTGGTCGGGGGCGCGCCAAGTGTCCGTCTTTCTCGCGTAGGTGCGCTGGGCGACGGGTTGGCGTGCTGGCGGCGGCGGCGGTGGACGACGGAATTGTGGCGTTACAGGGCCCTGGCGTTGTCGCGGAGGGGGAGCTTGACGGCGTGCGACGGCGGCGTAAGTCATCGCTTCTGGCTGGGGCTGCGGTAATTGTGGTTGCACCTCAGGAACTCCTAGCGATCGGTGCACCTCTTCTTTCACGATGTCGGCGATCGAGGCCACTTGAGGCTGCGACGATGGCAAGACCTTGCGCAGTTCTTCGCGCACGAGGGCCCTGATGGTCTCGCATAAATCGTCCGTGGCCAGTGATTGAATTCCGGAGTAGCTTGTTGGCTTGGTGCGTCGGTCAAATTGCCGGTTCCGCAATTCCAGTGTCTTCTCGATGCTCGTCGCCTCACGAAGAAACTCGTCGACGGTCTTCGGTGGGCTTCTTACCATACCGGCGAAAAGTTCCTCCTTTACACCACGCATCAGTAGACGTACTTTCTTCTCCTCGGACATTTCTGGGTCGGCGTGGCGGAACAGACGGCTCATTTCCTCAGTGAAAGTCGCGATCGTCTCATTCGGCAGCTGCGCTCTTGTCTCCAGTAGAGCTTGGGCTCGCTCTTTTCGCACGACGCTTTGAAATGTTTGCAGGAAGCCGCTTCGGAAGAGGTCCCACGTCGTCAAGGTGGCTTCTCGATTCTCGAACCACGTCTTGGCGGCGTCCTCCAATGCGAAATAGACATGTCGTAGCTTGTCGTCGCTTGCCCAGTTGTTAAACGTAGCGACCCTCTCATACGTTTCCAGCCAGGTTTCCGGGTCCTCAAATGTGGAACCGCGGAACGTTGGTGGTTCCCTGGGCTGCTGCAGCACGATGGGGGACGCTGGGGCTGCCATTGCGGTTGCCTTGGCCACAATCTTCTTGGTCTTCTCAGGTAGAAGTCCGTGCTCCGGGGGCAGCTGTTGAAGACGGCAGCTTGCTCGGTGGTCCGGGACTACGTTGGTGTTCTGTTTGTGGTCTGGGCTGGGATCACGGCTTGTCGGGGGCGTCCTGTACATGGACGAAAAGCACCTCCACCAGATGTCACGTGGTAGTGACGGTGAAGAAAGAAGCAATACGGTGGAATACAAAACTAGCTTTTATTGGGCGAACCTGTGCCCACAAAAACCGGCTACACTTATAGCACAACGATAGCGGCGAGCAGGGTCGGCGATCGTCGGAAAACTGATTAGCGGGTCAAGCGCGTCGGCTTTTATAGATCAGTCGTCGAATGTTCCAGATTAACTGATGGGACCCGCGTGTCTTCCACAAAGTTCTACACCATTCGTGTCACGCGATGAAATCTGATAACACAAGGTTCGGCGACAACAGACACGCGGATAGAAGCGTCGACAACTTTCCAGAAACGTCGGATACATGCAGGCGCGTCCCGCGCTGTGCGATAACTGTTGTTAAGCGGCGAAACGTGGTTGCCCGATAAAGATAAGTACACGTGTCAATATTCATACGACATCAGTGTTACATCTTTGAAAGCGGAATCGGGTTTATTGCAACTGTCACTCCGTCACCGTATTGCCAGTCTTATTTCGCAAGTCTTTCCGCGGTTCACTACTCTGCGAACCCTACATTGTCCAACCAGCCCGCATATCTCACCGCATGCGTCATCCATTTCAAGTTTCCCGGCCACATGCATGCACTGTCCCTCTTGACACCTCATTTCTTTCCCGTGTTGCAGCAAACTGGAATGACCTATCCAACGACAGCGTTGTCTTTACGTCCTCATCCACGTTCGTGAACATTATTACAAATCAATTTTCATTCTATTGAACACTATAACTCATCGGTATATTTGTTCCCACCCATATAATGTAACACCCTTCGCGCGTTCTTAAGGTAATAAAATGAAATGAAAAACGAAAGTTACAAAAATATTGCTTCCGAGTTCCCCAATTATGTTTGTTTACGATATCACTCAAGTTGTAACTTCTAGTACGCTTATGCGTCATTTCTAATTTGCAATAGCGACGTTCAAAAGGCAGATACAGGGCGCTTGATTGCCATCTTTTTCAACGAGAGAGGTCTGCCAGTTCTGGGGCACGTCAAGCGCCGCGAATGGCTGTTTGACCGCGACGTTACTTGCAATGAGGGTCTGTCTGTGACAGGAAACTATTGCGTCCATGTGGAGCAGTGCACAGTATGGCGTGGGGTGGTCTGCGCCGTTGCGATCGTGGCTAGTGTCAGCTGCCACCAATCTGCTTGGGCGGTATCCATTTCATGCTTACGTCTACTATCGACTACGGGAGAGCCAGCATTTGTGTTCCTCGCGTGTTTGTTCAAAGTGTGGTGTGCACTTCGGATCAAATTCGCGCCACCTTGCGCACGGCATTTATTGGCGGAAGGTTGGAGGGCAGACTTTTTCTTATCGTGCATCAGGCTGCGTCATGCTATGCGCTGTGCCTATCGTGACGCCATGCTGAGCACTGCTAGGAAATAGGACATTTAATCCGTGATGGTCAGTTCTTAATATACTTGGTTGCAGTTAGTAAAGCAATGAAGGGGGCTAGTTGGGGGACGTTCATGATTATATTGCGCTTAGTGTTACTCTGACGATTTAAGTGAAGGACAGGACATGGACGTACGTACATATAAATAAATCGTCAGTTTAACACTAAGCGCAAAATAATCATGAACTTGGTTGCAGGATTTCAACTAGAAACCTGCTTCCAAAATTTAATAAGCACATTTAGACGAATATATCGGAGCACTAAAGATTCGAACTTGATTGTTAAGCATCGCTGGTTTTTCAATAGCTGGCGGAGAATACTAGGCATCAGTTTTTAGAGCTAGTTTTCTTGATCGATGAAAGTTTTTTTAACCTTGTTAAGAATTGGCTAATTTAGGGTTTTATTTACTTTTGCTTCATTTTCTAGAAAATATCCATTAAAGGAAAGCTAACTTCCAACGGTTTAAAGCTGCTGGGCAACTAAGCAGTGGAATTTCTTGCTCAGACAAATTGCTGCTGCACAGCTGTAAGCGAAGCTTTGGGAGTGCCGCAACTGGCTTCGCCGTATCGCGTGCTGTAGAGCCAAACTCGACGTGACTATCGGGGAACGTTAATTCGCTCAGCGCCAGCGAAAACTGTTCGACAATCGAGGGCATAGCACACCACATAGCAGGCGACAAAGAGAAACTGACAAGCACGCGGTCTCTTGGTGCACGCGGCGCGAATTTCCCTGCGTAACCCAACATGACACCAGGCACCGCAGCAGCCGACGTGGAAAAGAGAGCGCTCGCCGTAGTTATGGTACTCGCGCCGCACCCTGTCAATTCATTTCTGTACGAAAATAATGAACCACAGAAGCACAGATTCGCAAGCACTAATAACTTGTTTCCTTACATTCGCCGAGAACAGGTCTCCCATCTCTCAAGGGGTTGGGGATTGGGGGTGTTGGTGGGAAGGGGAGGATGGGGGGTCTTAGTTCTGTGCACTCTGCCGAGATGTGCGGCAGGGTGCCCTTTTCTCTTTTGCAAAAAGGACAGAGCATATCGAAGCTAGTTTCGGAACGTCCCTCCTAACTCGAACTTCTTCTCGTAATTGAAAACGCAAGCTGTGACTTCTACGTAATTGATTTTTTTTTGCTTCAGTCGTATTCGTCAACATTGAAAGGTGGTACTAGAACATTCTCGCTGTTGTTCTCGTCAAAAAAAAAAAGGATAACAGCTGACGATTCTGCGTTGACTATCGTCATCTAAACACGATCATGAAAAAAGATGCATATCCACTTTAGCGTATTGACGATGCTCTGAATTGTCTCCACGGTGCCACTTACTTTTTATCGATAGACCTTCACTCTAGATATTGGCAAATTGCCGTGGATGAAATGCACCGTGAGAAGACCGCTTTCGTCACACCAGATAGCCTATATCAGTGAAGGGTAGTGCCTTTTGGCTTGTGCAATGCCCCGGCGAACTTTGAACGGATGATCGACATACTCTTGCGCGGCTTGAA
Source organism: Dermacentor andersoni (assembly GCF_023375885.2). NCBI lineage: Eukaryota > Metazoa > Arthropoda > Arachnida > Ixodida > Ixodidae > Dermacentor > Dermacentor andersoni. The sequence continues at coordinate 217,906,306 of NC_092817.1, forward strand.
ATGGTCCATCTGTTTGTGCTGCTTGGAGGACGTCATCATATTCTCTTCAACTTTTTCGGCCCATCCTGAAAGAGTTTCATCTGCACTTTCTGTATTTCGCACCGCTGGCTTGCAGCTCAACTCGTCCAAGTGCCCCTTTGGTCACCGCCAAATAACCATGCTCGGACATCTCGTCGATTTGTCAGACATCCGCCCCGACTCCGCTAAAGTTCGTGCTGTGCAGAATTTCCCCGTACCAACTTGTGCCAAAGATGTTCGAAGATTTCTTGGCGTTTGCTCTTACTTTTGCAGGTCGGCGGAAAATTTCGCCCATGTTGCCCGTCCCCTGACTGACCTCATCAAGAAAGACGTGACTTTCTGCTGGGGCTCTGAATAAGCGTCTCCTTTCGCGCAGCTCATCACGCTGCTCGCCACACCTCCTGGTCTCGCGTATTTGACTCCTCCGCTCCGACAAAAATCCGCACTGACGCCAGTGGCTACGGCATCGGAGCAATTTTAGCTCAACGCCAATGTGGGCACAACCACGTTATCGCCTACGCCAGCTGCTTCCTCTCTCCAGCTGAGCGCAATTAGTCGATTACAGAGCGCAAGTGTATCGCCCTCATTTGGGCGCTGGGCTAGTTCCAACCCAACATATATGGTCGACCATTTACAGTTACAGCCGATCACTACGCGCTTTGTTGGCTTTCTTCCCTCAAGGATCCCGCCGGATACCCTCGGTCGCTGGGCCCTACGGCTGCAGGAATACACATGCCCTGTGGTCTACGAGTCGGGTCGTCTCCATCAGGACGCTGACTGCCTGCGTCGTCATCTCGTTGATGCACTTAACGGTTTAGTGAATGACGCACCGATCTGTGTTCTTTCGCTCTCCACCTTGAAAGACATTGGTGCTGAACAACGACGCGATGAATCGTTAGGGCACATTATCGAACGCCTGCTCTCTGATCCGTCTGACCCATCTGACCCATCCCTTCCCATGTTCGTGCTACAAAAAGGCAACCTGTATGGTTGCAACACGCACCCCGACGGGCCGCAGCTCCTAACCGTCATTCAGTCTGATCTTCGACAGATTGTACTCCAGCAACTGCACGAAGTTCCCACCGTTGCACACCTTGGCGTGACTCGGACCTATCGCCGAATTCAGCGACGGTTTTTCTGGCCCCGTCTCAACCGCTGCGTCTGTCGGTAGAGCAGCTGTGTATCCTGCTGGGCTGATGCAGCCTTTGGATATACCGAAAAACACTTTTTTTCGCGCTGGCGTTGATCTTCTCGGACCATTCCTAATACCAAATGACGGAAATAGCTAGAACCCACTATGCCATTAATAGAGCCCTACCGACCAGTTGCGCTACAGACGTCGCTGACTTTATGCTTCACGGCATTACCTTACACCATGGTGCACGTCGTCAACTTCTCACCGATCGCGGAAGATACTTTCTTGCCAAAGTCGTAAACGACTTACTTCGATCATGTGCTACTAAACACAAGCATACTACCGGGTACCATCCTCAAACTAACGGTCTTACCGAACACCTGAAGCGCAGATTAACTCACATGCTAGCAATGTATGTTTCCTCTGATCATCGCGACTGGGACACTGCTCAACCATTTGTCACGTTCGCATACAATTCATCGTGCCACGACACAGCTGGGTACTCACCCTTCTATCTCCTCTTCGGCCGTGAGCCGATGTCACGGTGCGGCATTATTCGATTCGGCGAAGCACCGACCAACGGTCGACAAAAGGCCGTGGAAATAGAGACCGACAAGCAAGGCGGTTTATTGCAGATCACCCGGGCAAGCGGCCGAGCGAAGCCAAAGGCAGGTTTAGAGATTGTTGTCTTCTTGTCGTGGGCGCGACCGTGACGCCCCGACACCTTTTTGTAGGAACTCCTGTGTATTCTCTGCCCCACGCGTGCATTGAGAAGCCTACTAAGAAAGCAGGGGCGCGAATACTCCGAAATGTGTGGTATCTCTGCGCAATCCTGTGTCCATGAATTGCGGACAGTGTGTCTGCCGACCGCGCTGTATTGCCCCCTGCCGTCGTTTCTCCTGTGTTTTTGAACGAACAACACAAGCCCGCCGTAGATTCAAGAGTGTGCGTGTGTGGGGCAATACAAGTGCGCGACCCCTAGCAGCAGGGGGGGATCACCCGTTCCCTCGCCCCTGATTAAAAGGGACGCGGCCAAGACCTTGAGAGGAGGCGGGACAACAATTGGGTGAACTAGATTGAATCGTCACCGATATCTGCCCTTCCCCAACACAGGGAACTAGGGTAAGGACACGTTACATAACCGCAGGTTTTAGACCGAGCTAAGCAGTCTAGAAGCTGAGCCTACAATCTGCTGAAAAGCGTCAAAGAGCTAGTGCCGTCCAGTATCGCTTGGGTCGCCTAGCCGCGTCTGAACTGCGAAGTACTAGTTGACGTAAAATACGACAAACCATCGTCTACAACGAAGCTCCCGGTAGTTCCCCAGAAGCTAGCTCAACCTGCTCGAGGGGAGACGTCAGACTTAGACTCCCGGGAAACCCAGCCCAGTAATCGCCTCCACCGCAACGAGATCGGCTTGCCAGCGTTCTTCGGGAAAGCTCGGCCGCGGACTCCACGCTCTATGGATTTGCTGCTGCTGCCTTCCCATACGGGTGCCATCATTTCATTTCTTTTGAACACTGTTTAGTTGATCACCGTTAAGTATGTTTTGTGTAGTGTTAATTTCTATATTTGCTGTTAACTGTTCGTTGTATTTCTCTTGTATTCATCATTCATTTAGATTAAGTGCATGTGTGTTTGTGTTCTGTTTTTTTTTTGTTTTTCTTTTGATTTGTCTCATTATCATTCGATAAATATTTTTTCTCTCTTTCTCCCGACTCTGACTTCTCTGCTGTGTTCACTTGAGTACAGAACGACCAACCAGCCTAAATGCCCCGTCGACGACTTCGCTCCGGCGGCGAACGGGTGAGAAGCCGTGACATTAAACTGGCGCCTGCAGACAGCACGTTCTGTTCAAAAGCAGCACAGTGAACGAAGAACGAGAATCCTGCAGATTGATCGATCAGTGCTACTGACACTATATTGCTAAATGTCGAATGCCCGTGCATGCGAATGGTGAGCGCGCAAGTTTTGGAGGTGTAGCTGCATTTTGGAAGGAATGGAGTTTCACAAGTGGATAGAACAAGCCAAACAGTTAGGCCTAGAGGGCGCTGAGCTGAGGACATGGGTTGCTGAACAACAGGGGCAGGCCGTCGAAGCCGAATTTGCCCTTCGAGGCTGTCCTTTCGACCACACTCGACTCGCCGACAGAGTACACTCACGATGGCATAGCCACATCGACCCAAGCACACCGGATCGCCCGCATTCATCTTTCTGCTTCACAGAGAGGCCAGAAGTGCCGTTACAACCCGCGCTATGAAGGCGTAAAGTACGAACCAGGTGCTATTGTGCTAGTTTTGTATCTAACTCGGCGCGTTGGTTTTTCGGAGAAACTCCTCTCGCGATACAAGTGTCCTTATCGCATCCTTCGCCAGGTGACCCAGGTCACATATACCGTGTCTCCGCTAGATGTCACCGTGCCTTCACCTCTCTCTGACATAATCCACGCGAGCCGCCTCAAATCATACCTTTCTCGGGCCGATGAGCCGCACCAATAAGGTGCTTTTGCGACGGGGGTGATGCCACAGTCTGTAATGCGGGAACAAGAGGACGCTGATGGTGGCCTTGTAGATGAAGAAGAAGAGTTGTTCTTTCGCTGTTCTATGCTTGTTGGCTCCGCCATTAAAATACATCTGTGAATAGCCGCACGCTTCTTCCTTCCAGTAACATCATTGTTATGGAAGGATAAAAGAAGAGAAAGGAAGAAGATCGCGAGACGCTGGCTGCGGCGCGTTGTGGCTGGTCTGCCATCTGAATCACATTGACTCTGGTTGTATGTATATTGTAAATACAGCCTGTCTACATTACTAACATTCCCGTAGCATATTGGTGGGAAGTGCTGGGTAGCACGGCTGGAAACGGAGCTCCGTGGTGGACGTGGCATCACCGTCCCCACCATGAATGACGGTGAGCACGCAGGATCACAGTTGTGGCCGCCTCCAACATTACCGTCGCGAGGTACGTCGCTGTGCCCTTCGCTTGTGGTTGTGCAACCCAAGGGATCCGGAAATTTCAGCTGGACCGATGGCGCCGGCGTTGAAAAGTGGGTGGCTATGTACAAACGCGTGAGTAGAATCAACGGATACGACCCTGCACTTATGCTAGCTAACCTGTTGTTCTACCCATTAGGCACGGCAAATGTGTGGTACGAAAATCACGAAGAGGAGCTAACCAGCTGGGACTTACGGAAAGATTAGTTACCGGAGCTGCTTGACAAACCAGCTGGCCGTAAGTATTGCCGCAAAGCAGGAACTGGTATCCCAGGCCCAATCGTCGTGGATTCTTATGTCTCGTACATCTAGGACGTGCTGGCGCTTTGTCGTAAAGCCGATCACGACATGACAGAAGCGGAGAAGGTCGCGCATGTGCTTAAAGGAATCGCTGACGACACAGTAAGGTTTCGTTCGTTCTCTGTCCTCGCTTCACCGCTGGAACTTGAAGCTTCTCGGACGATGATCGGCAGTTGTTGATCAAACGCAGGCAGGAAACGATGCAGATCAGATGTACAAGAAATATTTATAGTTGAACTTTTCTATATACATGGCAGGTAAAACAAATACATTACAAACATGAACAATTGAGAAACAAAGTCTCACTCATCGACTGTCTCAATGACTGTTAGAGCCCAGACTCGTTTTAACGTACATAGTACGGAGGCTCACTGATCTATCAGCAATCCTGATTTCAGCCAAGTCTGAGGGACAGCATGTCGTCCCGATTTTTATAGCCCAAATATACAAAGAAAAAAAAGGCGGTAGGGCCGTTGGCCCGTCCCACAGGTTCAGTTGTCAATCAGAGTCAACCGTTTGTTACGCCACAACCCAGAGGGATGGGCTTGCTCTTAAAAATAAACATATTGGAAAACAAAGCTCTTTTCCTTTTTCCCCAAAACTCCGTTGCCCTCTCGTTTCTACGTAGTTAGTGACGGGCTCAGCAAAACACGCCAGGCCCGAACAAGTTATCGCTAGACCGCTTCAAATCCCAACGGCGTCTAGGCCGCAAATGTCTCGGAAGCAGGGGCATCGACACCACGTAGTGCCGCTGTACTCAAAGTTTGGTCGTGTGGGAGACGGATGGCCCTCCTTGTCCTTCAAACTTATTGTCTACAAGACAAAGTTCTCCGGGTGCGTGTTTACAAGACGCCGCCGTCCGAATGCACTCTTCACGTGTACACCGCACCCCTACAGCGTGCACTGTAAGCTGACCTTCGACACCCCACAGGCAGTCGCACCCAACAACACGGCTGGCGATTGCGTTCCGGACGCGTAGAAGAATAGATTCCTTCTCCGTATATGCGGCACGGGGTCAAGTTTGCTAAGCCCTTCTTAACCTCGCCGGCGCCTCCAATTAGTCAGGCACTCGGGCGCCAGGCCCACGATACCGTGTACAGCTGTCCCTTTCAAGGCAGGTCGGTGCGGCTCGTGTGACCGTCGGCAGACTGCCAACGCCCTGCGCACAATACCGACTTTCCGGAATCGGCACTCGCCCGCCTGGCGCCTGCCGCGACGCGTCATCCAACACCGCGTGGTCCGTGACCCCACATAATACAGAAACGGTTGCCCCGCTGACATGGGGGGGGGGGGGGAGTGAACCCCCTCTCTATACACACCGCACGTGGCCGATTCGTGACACTTAAGAACACGAACAATCAGAGCGACCTTACAGACACCTTTAATCTGCTTATGTGCAAAAGCTGCTCGACAGTTGATGCTATTATCAAAGAGTGCCGACAATTCGAACAGGCCAAAAGCCGACGCATCCTTCAAACATTCGCCAGACTTCCCAATACTGCCGCGACGTCGACGTGTGGAGATCAGCCTGCACAGCTGCATGCGTCGCCATCAGAGGACGTGGTGCGAACTGTTTGACGTGAACTCGATGCGGCGGCACTCACAGCTTTCTGTTTTCGTAGCCCTGGTGCTACCTCTTTTCAGTTCCCCTCGTACGAGCCATCGTTCGCCAGGAACTTGAAATCGTTGGTATACATTCTGTAAGTCCTGTCACCAGTTCCAAAGCCAAGGAACGCCCTTCTGCTATTTTCGCTCCACCGCGACGCTTCTCTCCCCGTTATCGCAAACCGACTGAGTGGAGGACTGTGGACGACGAGTCGAAAAGTTTCACATGTCACCGCATTGGTGATGTCTTCCGATACTGTCGCAACTCATGGCCCTCAACCCCTGTCAAGCCGACCAGCCTGAGCCGTTTTGATCGAAGTGCCCACAATGTTTCGCCCGCGCTGAGTCTAACACTGCCAACAACTCTGCTTGGAACACGTGGTACAGTCGCTCAACATCACCGCGCGGTCACCAATCTAATTCACCGCAAACACGTTGCCCATCTTCCCGTTCGCCACAGCCACGTCGCCTTTCGTCCCCTGGGGCTTTCGGGCGCACTAATTCGGAAAAATAAAGTTGTAGCGCTCGGAGGCGGTGCTGCATAGCCTACTACTACAGCAAATGCTCTGTCTGTACCCACAAAGAGAAGTGTAGTTGATATTAAAATAGACCGCGTACCTCTCCAAGCATTCTAATCGATAGTTTGACGGAAACCCGTCTGGTCTGGATGAGACATGACAAAGAAAGACGTGCACCGACCAAATACACCGACCAGGTCAAGATACGGATACGCCATGCCGAGTTTACGCACAAAGTCAAACTTCACAGACTCTCTGACGCAGCCAAAACACATCGTCCGCACGGCGCGACTGCCGCGGCACACAATCTGTCTTCGCACAGATTTGATCCTGCTGAGTCTCCTGTTCTTGAGCTAGGCCTGAACTTCAATGTTGGTCCTCCCCTGGACGTGAGGAAGGCGGTTTGCGCTGTGGACCAAGCCGTCAGCCAAGTTCATCAGTTCCACCGGTATAAGGCCCGCACCCGCGTTATCGGTGTCTTCTCTCGGTTGCATCAGCGGATATTTGCGTCACCACTTTCTGCTGAGGAACGCAGTGCACTCAAGCGGCTTCGTGAGAACTCCGAAATCGTTATTCTCCCTGCTGACAAGGGGAATGCCACAGTTCTCCTGGGTACGGCCGTGCACAAAAGAAGAATGATGGATTTGCTTGTAGAGTCCCGGCTCACCCGGGCCCCTACATTGAAGGTACAGAAAGAACTACAGAAACTCCTAGCGGAGGTGTTCCACTTTGGTGCTCCCGAGCACAAGTCCCTCTACTAATCGCTTCTTTGCCATAATGGTGCGCCCCCTGCGTTTTATGGCTTAACGAAGATGCGCAAACCGGATGTCCCTTTGCGACCCATAATTAAGTTTACTTGTTTGCCCCTGTAGAACCTATCCGGCTTCCTGCACAGAATTTTGTCCCCTCTCGTCGGAAAAGGCATAATACATATGCGAGACTCCAGCGAACTAGTTGAAAAAGTTCGGGATCGTCCTCGACGACGACGAGGTGATGGTTTCATTTGACATTGTGTCTCTGTTTACTTCCATTCCCACTGAAATGTTCATGAAAGCGTGTCCAACATGGAAGCATGTCGAAACGGCGAGTGTCTACCGGAACGCTCGCCGTTGGAGGTCCTCGACTTGAAGAGTCTCTTCAAATTCTGCGTGGGAAACACGTACGTCTGTTTGAGTAAGGCCATCTACAAGCAAGTTCACGGCGCACCAATGGGTGCATCTGTCTCGGTGACCGCTGCGAATCTGACAGTCGAATGGCTGGAAAGTCGCGCTCTCGCTTCTTTCAGCACATCACCAAGAATGTTTCTACGCTACGTTGATGACTATTTTTGCGTAATCAAGCGCTGTGCGTTGGAAGCTTGCACCACGCATCTAAACAATCAAGCAGATTCCATTCAGTTCATGTTTGAGATGGAGACAAACCGGAAACTGCCTTTTTTGGACGTTTCGGTGAAAGGAAGCAATGGTGCACTTTCTTTCAACGTTTTCAGAAACAGTGCACACACTGTCCGGTACCTGAACTTCGTATCTGTGCACCTCGACCCTCACAAGAGGTCAGTAGTTGCTTCTCTGTTGGGCCGTACGAGCCGCATTTGCACGAAACCTGGAGACATAAATTCCGACATGCAGACAACACGGAAAGATGTTTCGTCGAGCGGTTTACCCCCTGCACTTGTGAATGCTATGGAGCACCGTTTATTAAACCCTTTCCAAGGGAGCAGTGCCCGTCTGAAGAAACGCGCTTCCATTCCTTACGTGCACGGGATAAGCGAGACCTTATCGCACGTGCTGCGTATATATGACGTTGAGGTGGCTCACGTTCCTGTGAGCAAACTGAGTCACGCACTCGTTAGTGGGAAGGACAAGTTACCGAAGGAAGCCTTTCCTGGCGTTGTTTACAGGATTCCCTGTGCGGATTGCGATTGCGTCTACATAGGGGAGACGGGTAACCTTAAACAGCGGCTGCGGCAACATCAAAACAATGTCGGTAAGAGAAGAGTGGCTTCAAATGCATTGGCAGAGCACGCGGCAACGACTACGCACAGTGTTGACTGGATGAAATATAGTCTAATCTGCCAGAAAAGAAACTGGAAGTCATGTCTGCCCCTGAAGTCTCTCGAGATAAAATCTACAGAACACATGCTCAATCGAAACGAAGGAACCCTTCCTGCGTCTTACGCGCGGTGCTTGCGCCACATGGTAAAACCTATTTAAGCAGGCACTTCAACTTTTTCCCCCAATTGTGAACAAGGCTCCCGTACGGGAGCTTAAACGCCTTGTCTTTTAAATAAGTTTTACTTGGTCGGTGTACGTCTTTCTTTGTACTGTCCAAGTACTGGTGAAAAGGTAGAGAAAACCCTGGGCGCTAGGCCGACTAAAGTCCAAACAATCGTCCAAGCACTCGTCGATACTGGAGCCCACGTACCTGTGCTGAGTGCTAGTCTACGTAGACGTTTAAAGAAGTTCCTCTCCCAGCAGCTGCACAAGTGCTTCGTGTGGCCGACGGCGGCGCGCTTGTTGTGCTTGGAATGTGTACTGCGCGTTTACATATAGCCCGCCGCCCTACTTCTGTTACCTTTGTTGTGATCGAGAACTGCCCTCACGACGGTATCCTTGGATTGGACTTTTTATCTAATCATTCTGCTCTCATCAACTGCGCAACCGGCGTTCTTCAGTTGGAACTGCGTCAATTCACCGTTGCTCCGAGCACCACCCAACCGCACTTGTGCTCGCTTCAATATGTGCGCCTGGCACCCGAGGCAGTGGCTCTGTCTTTGCTCCGAAGATCTCCGTAACAATATTAAGGGTTGTTAACCAATCGGAGCACCCTAAGATATGGAGTTAATGTCGGTTTGCATGGTGGCCTGATCAGACGTGTTAGTGAAGACACAATAAACTGCGCAGTCACCGTAGAAAAGTTATATGAAAGAAGTTCATGGGGAGGGAGCGTCTTTGTCTTCCCTTCCTGTGTGCGTCGTCTTTTTATTGCGGAAATGTTTATGATAAGGAGGTCATTAACAAAAATTGGGAGCAATATAGGGGCAATAGAGAAGCAATAGACCTCTGTGTAAACGTCAATCTATATAATGCTTGTATTGCGCACTAACAAACGCCGATGGTTCTTGGCCACTCTCATCTCGTGCAGCAACTACGTGCGATGTCACTAATGCTGCTCGTCATCGCATGAGCGTTGTGACACGCTTGGGTACGTGTTCCTCCAAGTGACGCGTCTTGGTTGTCTCGCGCCATGTCTTCTCAGTGTTAGAACAAGATGCGCTAAGCCTTGGCACGGTTTTCATTGCTTCGCCTGCGAGCGGAACATACATTTGGTACTACCTTGCTGCTGCTGTTTCTGCATTGGCACTAAGATACATTGAGGCAGATGGTGCAATGTACTTAATACCAGTTTAACACGCGACAGCGCGATGCATTCCATGCGAGCTCTCGCTCTCTCTGTGTCGCATGTCGCGCCCGGATTAGTCGTCAGTTAAGATGTGGCATACTGGCTACTTGAAATATCTAACTGAAGCAATTTTACGACAAAGGTCACGACATAACACACAAAAAAAACAGCGAAATAACTCGGGTTTATTCTCTTTTTTTCTGCCACTGTTGCAGAAACAGTTCCGATCACCAGGGACCAAAAGCGGGGCGCCCAATTGGAGCACGTCGTTAGGCACTGTACAAGGCCCGATGTTGGTCGTGGGACAGTAAGTTTAATGCCTTTGTCATTACGGGAAATGAAGGACGAACAACCCTTGTACCTACATAAAATTAGTATTCGTTCATTGACATTCAGCTGGCTCTGACCGCGCTCAAACTAGGTTTGCAACGGTGCGGAACGCGCTCTCGATGAGAGCTAGAAACAGCGTACCTGAACTGAACGTGCAGCCACTCGCCAGAACAATCGCAGGCGCTAATAGGAAATACAATACAATAAAACCATCATCATCATCATCAGCAGCAGCAGCAGCAGCAGCCTGCTTACGTTCACTGGAGGGCAAAGGCCTCTCCCATACTTCTCTAACTACCCCGGTCATGTAGTAATTGTGGCCATGTCGTCCCTGCAAGCTTCTTAATCCCATCCGCCCACCTAACTTTCTGCCGCCCCCTGCTACGCTTCCCTTTCCTTGGAATCCAGTCCGTACTGTCATGATTGGGGGCTCAATCCCATCGCTCGTGATCCGTTGTCAAGATTGGAGTCCGGCATGAATTCGAAGGTAGCTGGCCCATGCTGTCGTCCAACTTATCCACGCTGAGGACGTTGATGAAGTGAAGGACTGCTTCTCATCGAGAACGAGGAATATGGGTTTATTTACAGTATTTATATCAGTCTAACATGAGTCTAACCGGATTAAAAAAAAAATCCGCGTGTTGATAAAATTGCATAAACAGGCCTGGAGTGTGGCCTGATCCCGGTGACCAGAACCGGTAACGCACTCCCTCACCAGAGCAGGATTGGCCACCCTGGTGCAATACTTGGCCAAAACCTCCTATATGAACACAACAAACCCAGGCCCTCAGTCCCCAGCAGCTGCGAAGCAACTGACCCCGGCGGCGGTCAGACCTGTGACGCTGCAGAGGGTGCTAAGAATCCCTGGCTCCGGACAGGCCGCCATTGGAATATGAACCTGGCAACGTTTAACGCTAGAACGTTATCTAGTGAAGTGAGTCTAGCAGTGCTATTGGAGGAATTAGAGGGCAGTAAATGGGATATTATAGGGCTTAGTGAAGTTAGGAGGACGAAAGAAGCATATACAGTGCTAAATAGCGGGCACGTCGTGTGCTACCGGGGCATAGCGGAGAGACCAGAACTAGGAGTCGGATTCCTGATTAATAAGACTATAGCTGGTAACATACAGGAATTCTATAGCATTAACGAGAGGGCGGCAGGTCCCTCCTCAATAGATGTCCTGCCCATGCACATTTCTTCTTCTTGATTTCAACTAAGATGTCATTAACTCGCGTTTGTTCCTTCACCCAAACTGCTCTTTTCTTATCCCTTAACGCTACACCCATCATCCTTCTTTCCATAGCTCGTCGCGTTGTCCTCAACTTAAGCAGAACCCTTTTCGTAAGCCCCCAGGTTTCTGCCCCGTACGTGAGTACGGCTGGTATACACTTTTCTCTTGAGGGATAATGGCAACCTGCTGTTCGTGATGTGAGAATGGCTGTCAAACGCACCCCAGCCCATTCTTAATTTTCAGATTATTTCAGTCGCATGATCCGGATCCGCGGTCACTACGTGCCCTAAGTAGATGTATTCCCTTACCACTTCCAGTGCTTGGGTACCTATCGTAAACTGCTGTGCTCTACCGAGACTGTTAAACATCAATTTAGTTTTCAGCAGAATAATCTTTAGACCCACCCTTCTGCTTTGCATCTCGAGATCAGGGAGCATGCATTGCAATTGGTCCCCTGAGTTACTAAGCAAGGGAATATCATCGGCGAATCGCAAGTCACTGAAGTATTCTGCATTAACTCTTATCCCCAAATCTTCCGAATCCAGGTCTCTGAATACTTCTTGTAAACACGCTGTGAATAGCATTGGAGAGATCGTATCTCCCTGCCTGACACCTTTCTTTAGTGGGATTTTGTTGCTTTCTTTATGGAGGACTGCGGTGGCTGTAGAGCCGCTATAGATATCTTTCAGTATTTTTACATACGGCTAATATACACCCTGTTTCCGTAATGCCTCCATCACTGCTGAGGTTTCGACTGAATCAAACGCTTTCTCGTAATCAATGAAAGCTAAATATAAGGGTTGGTTATATTCCGCACATTTCTCTATTACCTGATTGATGGTGTGAATACGGTCTATTGTTGAGTAGCCTTTGCTGAATCCTGCCTCGTCCTTTGCTTGACAGAAGTCTAAAGTGTTCCTGATTCTATTTGCGATTACTTTAGTAAATAGTTTGTAGGCAACAGACAGTAAGCTGATCGGTCTATAATTTTTCAAGTCTTTCCCGTCCCCTTTCTTATGAATTAGGATTATGTTAGCGTTCTTCCAAGATTCCGGTTAGCTCGAGGTCATGAAGCATTGCGCATACTGGGTGGCCAGTTTTAACAATCTGCCCACCACCCTTCAAGAAATCTGCTGTTACCTGATCCTCCCCAGCTGATGTTACCCCTTTGCATAGCTCCCAAGGCTTTTTTTACTTTTGCCGGCGTTACTTGTGGGATTTCAAACTCCTCTAGACTATTGTGTCTTCCATTATCGTCGTGGGTGCCACTGGTATTGCGTAAATCTCTGTAGAAGTCCTCTGCCACTTGAACTATCTCATCCATATTTAATAATATTGCCGGCTTTCTTTCTAAACACACACATCTGATTCATGCCAATTCCTAGTTTCTTCTTCAGGGCTCTTACACTTCCTCCATTCCTGAGACCATGTTCAATTCTATCCATATTGTACTTCCTTATGTCAGCTGTCTTACACTTGTTGATTAACTTTGAAAGTTCTACCAGTTCTATTCTAGCTGTACGGTTAGAGGTTTTCATACATTGGCGTTTCTTAATCAGATCTTTCGTCTCCTGCGATAGCTTACTGGTATCCTGTCTAACGGAGTTACCACCGACTTCTATTGCACACTCCTTAATGATGCCCAGAAGATTGTCGTTCATTGCTTCAACGCTAAGGTTCTCTTGCTGAGTTAAAGCCAAATACCTGTTCTGTAGCGTGATCTGGAATTCCTCTATTTTCCCTCTTACCGCTAACTCATTGATCGGCTTCTTATATACCAGTTTCTTCCGTTCCCTCCTCAGGTCTAGGCTAATTAGAGTTCTCACCATCGTATGGTCACTGCAGCGCACCTTGCTGAGCCCGTCCACATCTTGTATGACGCCATGACATCTTGTATGACGCCAGTACGAAGTCTATTTCATTTCTAGTCTCGCCGTTCGGGCTCCTCCACGTCCACTTTCGGCTATCCCGCTTGCGGAAGAAGGTATTCATTATCCGCATATTATTTTGCTCCGCAAACTCTACTAATAACTCTCCCCTGCTATTCCTAGTGCCTATGCAACATTCTCCCCACTGCCTTGTCTCCAGCCTGCTTCTTGCCCACCTTGGCATTGAAGTCGCCCATCAGTATAGTGTATTTTGTTTTCGCTCTACCCATCGCCGATTCCACGTCTTCGTAGAAGCTTTCGACGCTCTGGTCATTATGAGTGGATGTAGGGGCGTAGAACTGTGCGACCTTCAATTTGTACCTCTTATTAAGTTTCACAAGAAGATCTGCTACCGCTCGTTATAGCTATAGAATTCCAGCTATATTACCAGCTATATTCTTATTAATCAGGAATCCGACTCCTAGCTCTCGTCTCTCCGCTAAGCCCCGGTAGCACAGGACGTGCCCGCTTTTTAGCACTGTATACGCTTCATTTCTCCTCCTAACTTCACTGAGCCCCTTATATCCGATTTACTGCCCTCTAATTCCTCCAATAGCACTGCTAGACTCGCTTCACTAGATAACGTTCTAGCGTTAAACATTGTCAGATTCCGATTCCAATGGCAGCCTGTCCGGATCCAGGGATTCTTAGCACCCTCTGCTGCGTCACATGTCTGACCGCTGCCGTGGTCAGTTGCTTCGCAGCTGCTGGGGACTGAGGACCGGGGTTTGATTGTTGTATTCATATAAGAGGTAGTGGTCAAGTACTGCACCAGGGTGGCCAACCCTGCTCTGGTGAGGGAGTGCGTTAAAGGTTCTTGTCACCGGGATCACGCCGCACTCTAGGCCTGTCTATGCGATTTTATCAACACGCGGACTGTTTTTTCCTTTTTTATCCGGTGGAAAATTTCGCGGCACCGGGATTCGAACGACGGTCCTCTCGCACGCGAGGCGGATGCTCTGCCTCTACGCCACCGCTGCACTACAATACAATAGAATACAATACACTAAACAAATAAGGCACGCAGACGCTGAGGCACTCGCATGCCGCCGCGTCCAACGCTACACGAACCATGGAAGCCGCAGGAGCCACGTGACAGACCTTTGGCAGATTTCGGTGGCCATACCAGGTCGAAAATCAGCGCGCCTCGGAGCGCTGTCAAAGAACCAGTCGAATGCGTTCAGAGTACTCGATTTCGACCAGCCGAACGTAACCATAACTCACTCACTTGCTGTTCGCTGTGCAACCATACTTGGCTGAGAAGAGAAAAAGCCGAACACGCTTGGGCTACGGCTAAAATATGCACAAGCACGCTGAGAGGTACGTGCAGAGAGTTCTTAAGCCGTAATAAAGCCGTTCAAAGCAGGCGAAGAACGGGGTACTGCAGCCTTAGCAAGATCAATCAAGGCTGAAACACCGCGAGCTCTGTTCTAGGCGGAGGAATGGTGGTGAGGCTGTAGGACCTAGCACTCGTTTTCAATCAGACAGAGGAAGCTAGGGACCAGCTCAGACGCAACCTATTCAGATATGTACGAAACGCAGAAATGCTTTTGTGAGGCAACCCTCAGCTCAAATTTGAAAGAAATTTACTGCATTTGAGAGAGAAAGGTAAAAACGACTGAATGTGGGAAGCAATATTTTGATTTACGACATGAAATGTTTTATAGAAATTCCGGAAAATTGGTAAGCTTTACTTTACAATAGAAGCATCAAGTTGATAAACCGCTTACTGTGAGGCGAAAAGAGATATCGCAGTCTTGTCAAGAGCATCCATTGTAGCATTTAAAGCTGACAAATCTGGTGTGTGACTTGACATCTTCTATCAATAAGCTACAATGTCTACGAGGGTTTTGCAAATGTCCTACTAGCAAATGAGTCGTATATTTCAAAGCGGTGTATAACACAATTATTCCTCTCCTCTCTAGATACATTGTTTAGTGCTGTTTAGAGAATTATGACATCGTCTTTCGTGCGATGGCAAGAGGGACGTCATTTGCTTCCCCGTGTTAAGTGTACAAACCATGTCTCACTGTTCGCAGACGCGTTTGCTGTAGCTTAAAGGAGGCATCGTATAAGCGCTGTCCAAGCATACAGAAAAGACGCTTTCAAGGTCACCTGTCTTACGCGCCGCTCAGAACCATATTGTTCTGGCGGACCGCCACTCTTAGGGTTAGCCCGTGAGCGATAGTTTCGGTATATATTTCGGTATATGTATACGCTAGTGCACCCGTCTCAAACCCGATGGCTCGGCCTTCGGTGGTTTAAAAGACAAGGGCGTAGCACTTCTGACTCGTTCTGAAAGGACTTCTCCGATGCGAGAGGCACGCAGACGCGAGACTAAGCTGATGGGTACATCTCCATGCATAAGCGACTCGTGGATCGCGGCTAAGCACTGAAACCTTTTCACACGCGTTTTAAGTGCTGTTCAAATTCGCCGAAAATATATCGTGTGCCCAACAGGTTCATGGCCGCATGCATACGGGAGATTGCAAAACCACGATTTTAGAGCCATTGTGAAATATTAACTTTCGCTACCTATCGCGATCAGCAACACTCGTCCATCGCGGGTAATTCGAGCATGTTTTAAGGCATGTGAGATTTACGAAAATGGCTAACTGACTTGGCTAGCTTGGACGGTCGTTTGCCATAGTCACAAGTTAAAATCCTCGTTTTTTTTCATCTGATGGTGGGAAGCTTGAATTCACCTCTTACAGTGCAAAACATCTCCAGGCTTGGAGTGGCGCCCGACACCGACAAAACATGCCGAGGGCAAGTGGCACTATACTAATCCAGATAGCAACAAATGAGGAGACCCACTAACCTCCAACAAAACCCACTCCATCACCAGAACAGTAATTGGCTTCCGTGGTGCCGTATTCGGTCACTCCCTCAAAAAGGACACATTTCGTAAACGAATGGCTTCTCAGTCCTCAGCAGCTGCGGAGCAGATGATCAATTCGACGGTGAGACCTGTATCGCAGCAGAGGATGCTGAGAATCTCGGGATCCGGACAGGCCACGCCAATGGAGACTGACCCTGGCGACATTTAAAAATCCGAAGCTTAGCAGCCCTCTTTGAGGAATTATCAGCTCTTGTTTGGGATATCATAGCTTTTAGGTTACAACTGGTCAGGCTTATGCAGGGCTTAAAAATGGCACGTTCTCTGCCATAAAAGATTTCCAGATAAGGAGCAGTACGTAGTAAGATTCCTAATCCACTAGGACATACCGGGTATCGTTGACGAATTCTACAGCAATAATGAGGAGGAAGCAGTAGTCATAATGCAACCTAATAAGATGTATAAATTAAATGTAGTACAACCCTACGCTGTGACTTCTAGTCACAATGATGATGAACTAGGTCAGTCTTATGAAGATGTCGAATTATCGATGGGAAAAGTACAAACTCAGTATAGTGTAGTAATGAGTGACTTCAACGCAAAAGTAGGGGAAAGCAGGCTGGTGAACAAGCGTTTGGCAACTGCGGCATCGATTCCAGGAAGACTCGAAGAGAGATATTGGTGCAATTCGCGGAAAGGAATAAGCTGCAAATAATGAACACCTTCTTCGGGAAGCGTAGGAACAAAAAGTGGACCTGGAAAAGCACTAATGGTGAAACAAGAAATGAAATTGTTTTCATACTCTCTGCCTATCCCAACATAGTGCAGAATGTAGAAGTGTTAGCTATGGTAAAGGTGTACTGATCGTTGGTTAGTGAGGTCTAAGATTCACGGCAGTTTGAAGAGAGAATGAGTAAAATCGGTCAAGAAAAAGCAGGCCAACCTAGACGCAGTAAGAGTAAAAGAAGACCAATTCAGGCTGGCACTTGCGAACAAATATGAAGCCTTAGAACAGAGAGATGAAGATGACATAGAGATAATTAATGAAAGCGTATCTTGGCTGGCTTCAAAAGCGGCAATTGAAGTGGGAGATAAGGCACTTGCGCAATCTTCCACCGGATTAAAAAAAGAAAAATCCGCGCTCTGATAAAATTGCATAAACAGACCAGGAGTGTGGCCTGATCCCGGGGACCAGAACCGGTAACGCACTCCCTCACCAGAGCAGGATTGGCCACCCTGGTGCATTACTTGGCCACAACCTCCCATATGAACACAACAATGAAACCCCGGCCCTCAGTTCCCAGCAGCTGCGAAGCAACTGACCCCGGCGACGGTCAGACCTGCGACGCTGCAGAGGGTGCTAGAATCCCTGGCTCCGGACAGGCCGCCATTGGAACATGAACCTGGCAACGTTTAACGCTAGAACGTTATCTAGTGAGGCGAATCTAGCAGTGCTATTGGAGGAATGAGAGGGCAGTAAATGGGATATAATAGGGCTCAGTGAAGTTAGGAAGACGAAAGAAGCATATACAGTGCTAAAAAGTGGGCGCGTCCTGCGCTACCGGGGCTTAGCGGAGAGACGAGAACTAGGAGTCGGATTCCTGATTAATAAGACTATAGCTTGTAACATACAGGAATTCTATAGCATTAACGAGAGGGTGGCAGGTCTTGTTGTGAAACTTAATAAGAGGTACAAAATGAAGGCTGTACAGGTATACGGCCCTACATCCACTCATAATGACCAGAGCGTCGAAAGCTTCTACGAAGACGTGGAATCGGCGATGGGTAGAGCGAAAACAAAATACACTATACTGATGGGCGACTTCAATGCCAAGGTGGGCAAGAAGCAGGCTGGAGACAAGGCAGTGGGGAGAATGTTGCATAGGCACTAGGAATAGCAGGGGAGAGTTATTAGTAGAGTTTGCGGAGCAAAATAATATGCGGATAATGAATACCTTCTTCCGCAAGCGGGATAGCCGAAAGTGGACATGGAGGAGCCCGAACGGCGAGACTAGAAATGAAATAGACTTCGTACTGGCGTCATACAAGATGTGGACGGGCTCAGCAAGGTGCGCTGCAGTGACCATACGATGGTAAGAACTCTAATTAGCCTAGACCTGAGGAGGGAACGGAAGAAACTGGTATATAAGAAGCCAATCAATGAGTTAGCGGTAAGAGGGAAAATAGAGGAATTCCAGATCACGCTACAGAACAGGTATTTGGCTTTAACTCAGCAAGAGGACCTTAGTGTTGAAGCAATGAACGACAATCTTCTGGGTATCATTAAGGAGTGTGCAATAGAAGTCGGTGGTAACTCCGTTAGACAGGATACCAGTAAGCTATCGCAGGAGACGAAAGATCTGATTAAGAAACGCCAATGTATGAAAACCTCTAACCCTACAGTTTGAATAGAACTGGCAAAACTTTCGAAGTTAATCAAGAAGCGTAAGACAGGAGACATAAGGAAGTATAATATGAATAGAATTGAACATGCTCTCAGGAACGGAGGAAGCCGGTGATAAGTAGCGAGGCACTGGAAGTGGTAAGGGAATACATCTACTTAGGGCAGGTAGTGATCGCGGATCCGGATCTGGAGATATAAATATTCAGAAAAATAAGACTGGGCTGGGGTGCGTTTGGCAGGTATTCTCAGATCATGAACAGCAGGTTGCCATTATCCCTCCAGAGAAAAGTGTAAGACGCGTGTGTCTTAGCAGTACTCACGTACAAGGTAGAAACCTGGAGGCTTACGAAAAGGGTTGTACTTAAATTGAGGACGACGCAACGAGCGATGAAAAGAAGAATGATGGGTGTAACGCTAAGGGGTACGAAAAGAGCAGATTGGGTGAGGGAAGAAACGCGACTAAAGACATCTTAGTTGAAATCAAGAAAAGGAAATGGGCATGGACAGGACATGTAATGAGGAGGGAAGATAACCGATGGTCATTAAGGGTTACGGACTGGATTCCAAGGGAAGGGAAGCGTAGCAGGGAGCGGCAGAAAGTTAGGTGGGCGGATGAGATTAAGAAGTTTGCAGGGACAACATGGCCACAATTAGTACATGACCGGGTTTGTTCGAGAAGTATGGAAGAGCCGTTTGCCCTGCAGTGGGCGTAACCAGGCTGATGATGATGATGATGATGATGATGATGATGATAAAGCACTAAGGCAGCCAGTAGGTAAACTCTCCCATGTAAAAAAGGACCAAATAAAGAAACGACAAAAGATGAAGGCGTCGAACTCAAGAGGTCAAATATAATTTGCCGAACTGTCAGCACTGATCAACGAGGAGAAGATAAGTGATATTCGAAATTATAACGTGAGAAAGAATGAGGAAGCAGTAAAAAATGAACGCAGCATGTGATCAGTCAGAGGCAAACTTGGCATAGGACAAACCAAGATGTATGTACTGAACGATAAGCAGGGTAGTAACATCAGCAATACCGAAGATATAGTAAAGGCAGCGGAAGAACTTTATATTGACGTGTTCAGTACCCAGAGCAGCCACGCTATCTCCATTCGAAGTAGCAGTGAACAGGTTATAGAGGCTCCTTTTATAACGAGCAATGAAGTTAGAAGGGCATTGCAAGACATGAAACGGGGAAAAGCGGCAGGAGAAGATGGAATAACGGTTCATTTAATCGAAGATGGAGGAGACATTATGCTTGAAAAACTTCCGCCCTTTATACGAACTGTCTATCGACTTTAAGAGTCCCAAAGAACTGGAAGAAGGCCAATATAAATACTAATCCACAAAAAGGGACATGAAGCAAGCATGTGACGCGCCCTCGGGCATAATCTTCGTTGGCACGCCAGGCTCGGTGGCCTGCCAGGTTCGGTAGGCAACACTGGTCACCGCACCGCAATAAACACCGACGAGCACAGCTGCTCGACGGTCCGTCATCGCTCATCGCCACCACGCTGCGGAGCGTCCGTCTAACGGAGGGGGCCTCGAGCCCTCCCTTGTTAACGAACTCGGGCGGATCGTGACACTGGCAACGAGGATGAGATCGTGTACCCATGGATCGTCCCAAGCCGCCGCGAGCGGCGAAGCACAGACCCCGTTGCTGCCGCCATACGGAAGACTCGAGCCGTTCGAGGGAGATGGGTCCGCCTTGGCAATTTACGAGGAACAAGTCCACGTGTCCTTCCGGACTGACGACACACCCGAGGACAAACAGCGGGACATTTCCCTGGTCAGCTGCGGGACCCACGCCTTTAGTCTCCTGCTCGACCTTCTCAAGCCAGCCGTGCCACATGTTAAGACGCTGGGTGGGCTCTACGCCATACTGTGCTTGCATTTCAATCCAGCACCGTCCACACTAATAGAGGGTTTCCGCTTCAACAACCTGAGCCGCCGAGAAGGAGAGACCCTCAGGCAGTTCGTTGCTGTGCTACGCGGGTTAGCGAGTGCCTGCGTTTTCGGGGCACTCACTGGACTCGCTGCTCCGGGACCGTTTTGTCTGCGGCATCAACAACCCCGCCACGCAGACGCGACTCCTGGAGCTTCCCGACCCCTCGCTGGACGACGCCGTGAAGGCAGCGTTCGCAATGGAAGCTGCCGCCAAGGACGCCGGCGAGATTTCCCGTGCGACTGGTTCACTGTCGGCGGAAGCGGCGGTCAACAAGTTGGCGACAAAAGGCAGTACCTTCGGTCGCTGTGGTGGTGCCCACTACCCCTCACAGTGCCACTTCTCTCAAACACAATGCTTTACGTGCGGGAAAACTGGGCACCTTGCGCGTGTATGCCAAAGAGGGAGGACGAACAGCACAGAGCAACAGTAGCAGCCTGGTTCAAGCCCAGGTACCACACAGGCGGGCGGCCACGGTAGCCGTCGCAAGGGTACGCTGCGGGGGCGTGCGGCAGCAGGCTCAAGGTCTTCCTCGGCCAGGCTCCTCGTCGTGGCTGAGGACCCACCGATTTTCGACATGTGGTACACAGGCCTTGTACTGTCGTCTGTACCGGCCTACATGCTGTCCGCTGAAATCTGCGGGCACCCCATTTCCATGGAGCTGGACACAGGGGTCAGCGTGTCTGTCATGGCCGGGAAACGGTTCAAGCGTACCTTCCCCGGCGTGTTCGTCGAGGCTTCGGGCGCGATGCTGCGCAACTACTCCGGACAGCTCTCCCAGGTCCAGGGTCAGGCACAGGTCAGCGTTCGCTTTGGCGACAGGGAGGAAGCCCTTCCCCTCTACTTAACCAAGGGGTCGTCGCCGACGCTGCTGGGCCGAAACTGGATTTTCGCACTGGGCGTTCATCTGCCAGAGTACCAGGAAGCCAGCCTACATATGGTGAAATACGTCCCCAGGCTCCTGACCGAGTTCAAGTACCTGTTCCAGCCAGGGATGGGCACATTTACCGGCACGACGGCTGGCACCTATGTACCTGAGGGAGCCCGGCCACGTTTTTTAAGCCTCGCCCACTGCCGTTCAACTCGAAGGATAGCGTCACCCAGGAGCTGCAACGGTTACAGCGAGAGGGCATCCTGCCCGCCAAGACGCCAGAATGGGCCGCTCCTATCGCACCAGTCCTCAAGCGAGACGGCAGTGTCAAGATCTGCGGAGATTTCAAGGTTAGCATCAACCGCGTCGCTTCCGTCGAGAAGTACCCGTTGCCCCGGATTGAAGATCTCTGGTCAGCGTTGTCCGGTGGACAGAAGTTTACCAAGCTTGGACCTCTGCGGTAACCCATGAACATGACAAGCAAGCTATTTCCTTCAGTGCGCATGTGCGCACTCTTTCTGTCACACCTTCCCTCTCCCCTTACATTTTCTTTATATTTCCGAGCGTGAATAAACCCGGCGTTCTTCGGCTGGTACGACTGTCTCGTTCACTACGGGAGGGGTGTTGCCTCCGCCCGTCAACCATCGTAACAGTGGCGACGAAAACCCCCACGGATACGCAACAGCGGCCGGGCACCAGCCACGACACGAAGACGCCCATCAGCCCAGCCGCGGCCATGGCTCTCAAGCTTCCGGATTTTTTAGAGGACACAGATAAGTGGCACGCATATCTCGTAAAAGTTGACGCTTACTTTGAAGCAAACGAGGTTACAGACGACGCCAAGAAGAGAGCCTTGTTGGTTGCGGCGTTAGGATCTAGGACCATGGAGATTCTTTGTGGCAGAGTAGGACCTAGAAAACCAAGCTCGCTAAGCTATGAAGAAGTCGTTTCAACCTTGAATGAGCACTATGATGCGTCTCCTAACCAGATATCGGAAAGTTTCAGGTTCTTTCATCGAAGCCAACAAGAAGGAGAGGCTATGCAGGCGTTTATCGCAGAGATTCGTAGAATAGCCCATAACTGCAATTTCTCTTCGAAGTTGCAGCGAATGCTGAGGGATCGCATCGCTTGTGGATTGCGGTCGAAAAACTTGCAGAAGCAGCTACTAGCGAAAAAGGATTTGACTCTTGCGGAAACCGAAGCACTTGCTCTAGCAGCACAAAGCGCTGAGCGAGGTTCGCAACAGATGAACAGTGAAGGTGACGCCGGCAATGAGCTCAACTTTCAGCGGAAAGGGGAACCCGCCATATCAAGGAATGAACCGAGTATATCAGTGCAACAATGTAGCTGCTGTGGCAGACAGGGGCATCAGTCATTGCGTGCTCGCTGCGAAGGCGCCGGTGTTACAAATGCGGGCGACAAGCTCAGTTGGCGCGAGTATGCTCGGGAACAGTTCGCGTCCTTGATACCTTGGCGATAACCGAATGTTTAGCTGAAGTTGAAGACAACGGCAGCAATGCGTTGCAAATATGGTCAGTAAAAAGTAATGAATGTCTGGTTCCGCCCATACAGAAACTTGTCACGTGGAATGGAATTCCACTGAAGATGATAATCGGCAACGGTTCGCCTGTCTGCGTGGTGCCTAAAGCAATATACGAAGCTCATCGTCATAAGTGGCCCGCGTTTTGCGAGGCTGCGCTAACTCTTTCATGTTACCTTGGAAAGCTACTGGTGCTGGGCGTTCTGCAAATGCAAGCTTCCTATAAGTCTGCGACAGTTGACTGCAATCTCGTAGTGTTGAACGGCGAAGTCCCTAGCCTTTGTGGCCGCGACTTATTGCAGAAACTCGAAATAAAAGGGGCACCGCTTCTTCAGATCATGTCGCAGTCAGCCGAAGTAAAGCTCGAGAGCCAAGGAGCAGCACCCGTGATGAAGCAGTACACTGATCTTTTCACGGAGGGCTTGGGACTCATCAAGGGGCCCCCCGCGCGGCTGCATATAAAATACACAGCAACACCAAGGTTCTGCAAGGCAAGAAACGTTCTGTTCCCTCTGTTAGACAAGGTCTCTGCCGAGTTAGACCGACTCGTGGCCCTAGGCATTATCTCGCCTGTTTCCTATGCAGAAAGGACCACCCCGGTGGTTCCCGCATTGAAAAGCGATGGGACAGTTCGCATCTGCGGAGATTTTAAACTAACACTGAGCCCAGTTTGTGAAATGGAAAGGCATCCTCTACCCGTAATAGACGACATTTTCACTACGCTTCGCGGGGGACAGCAGTTCAGCATCTTGGATTTACGCGATGCCTACAACCAAATTTTTCTAGACAAAGATTCATGTAAATTAGCTGTTATAAACACACACAAGGGCCTCTTCTGCTATAATCGACGGCCATTTGGAATCGCGTCCGCACCTGCGATTTTTCAAAGAACGATTGAGTATGTTCTGCAAGGTCTTCCAGGGGCTCAATCGTACTTACATAATGTCTTAATAGCAGATGCGAAGGATCAGCCAAATACGAATCTGCAAGTAGTTCTGCAGCGTTTCAGGGAATACGGCATCAAGCTCCGGGCGGACAAGTGCTGACTAGGCGAACCGCCCGTTTCGTATCTAGGACATAGAATCGACGCCGCAGGGCTGCAACCGTCAGAGAAGACCATCTAGGCAATTAAGCTGGCTCCGACTCCTCGAAACGTTACGGAGCTTCGGTACTTTTTGGGCATGCTCACTTTTTATAACAAATTCTTGCCTAATCTGTCCACGCTCCTCAGCCCCTTATACCGACTTCTGGAAAAGAAATCGAAATGGTCTTGGGAAGGGCCTGAGGGTGAGGCATTCGGGAAGGCTAAAGCCATTTTGTGTTCCGCTCCGGTGCTGACTCACTTCGACTCTGCAAGAGAGTTATTTTTGGAGGCTGATGCACCACCCTATGGCGTTGGAGCGGCCTTATTCCATCGCATTGCAGGACGGTATCAGCCCTTAGGATTCCGATCTCGGAAGCTCAATGCCGCAGAAAAGAATTATTCGCAAATCGAGCGTGAGGCATTAGCTCTCGTCTACGGTGTCACGAGGTTCCGAGATTATCTGCTGGGCAGGCAGTTCACACCAATAACTGACCACCAGCCATTGCTGGGTCTCCTAAGAGCGGACAGGCAAACGCCGGTTATGGCCGCTGCCCGCGTTCAGCGATGGGCACTCATACTTGGGGCCTACCGATATCGATCGCAACATAAGCCTGGAAAATTCATGTGCAATTCCGATGCTCTGAGCCGCCTACCTCAACCGTTATAGGGCGAAGCTGACCAGGAGGATGAGGCCCAAATTGTACTGACCCTGGACCAGTGGGATCAGCCTGCCGTGCCGTTAAAGGAACTCAAAGCACTCGCTGTCGCTGATGAGGTACTCTCACAGGTACGAAAGTACACACGGGAAGGTTGGCCGCGCAGTTTTGACATGGAAACAAAAGAAATGGCAGAGTTATACAAAAAGCGGCATGAGATGTCTGTTGCTGACAGTGCTCTACTGGAGTCATTGCCTTGTAGTGCCGACAAATGCGCGAGGGAAGCTGCTGAAGCTGCTACATGCAGCCCACCAACGCGTGTTTGCTATGAAGGCAAAAGCCAAGTCTTTATTTTGGTGGCCCAGCTTAGACAACCACATCGAGCGCATTGCAGCGACATGCCACAACAGCGTGCAAACGTTACCGATGCCTCAGGCGAAAGAACCAGTAAGTTGGCCCCATAAGCGCGTAAGGTGGTCGTGCTTGCATATCGACTATGCGGGACCAATCAAAGGGAAAATGATTCTGGTAGTCGTCGATTCACACAAAGTGGATTGAGGCGGTTCCCATGTCGCAGGCGAACGCACACAGCACCATTAATGCCTTGAGAACATTATTTAGCCGTTTTGGTATACTGCGCACGGTCGTGTCAGACAACATGACACCATTCACAGCATCGGAGTTCGAGCAGTTTATGAAGGGAAACGGAATCGCGCATATTAGGGCGCCCCCTTATCACCCCTCAGAGTAATGGCCTAGCCGAGCGAGCCGTGCGCACCGTCAAAGCAGGCTTGAAGAAGACAGGAGGCGGTTGCATCAGAACGGCGTTGGCCCGGCTGTTGTGCAATTACCGAAATGCCCCACACCAAGGAGGCCCTTCTCATTCAAAATATGCTATTGGGTTACCGGTTGCGCACAAGACTAGACATGTCTTTTCCTTCCAGAGCCTCCCTGCCAAAGCTGCGAATGACTCGAGCTGGAACTTAGCAACGGGAGACTATGTGTACGTATGAAATTACGGCGTCGGCGATAAGTGGGTCCCAGGCACTGTTGAAGCTACTTCCGGCACTCGCCTCCTGGATGTTAAGACTGCGGAAGGGCTTGTCCGCCGCCACTTGGATCAAGTTCGTAAGCCGAGCACAGATGAGACCACAGCAGCCGTCGACCTGTCGAGGGTTCCAACAACAGGTTCCCCGGTATTAAAGGAACCAAGGACCTCTGAAACATCTGAGAGAATACCAGAAGCGCAACCTCAGGAGCTACATCGCTCCACACGATCAAAGAAACCTGCTGTGCGTTTTGGTTACTAAGGCTGAAGAAATGCGGTAACCCATGAACGTGACATGCAAGCTATTTCGTTCAGTGCGCATGTGCACACTCTTTCTGTCACACCTTCCCTCTCCCCTTACCTTTTCTTTATATTTCCGAGCGTGAATAAATCCGGCATTCTTCGGCTGGTATGACTGTCTCGTTCACTACGGGAGGGGCGTTGCCTCCGACCGTCAACCATCGTAATAACCTCAGAGATGCTTACCAGAAGCTGGTGCTCCAGGATGCCTCTCGCAAGTATGTCACAATATCGACAACTTTGGGGATCTTGCAGTACAAGCGCTTGACGCTTGGCGTGGCCTCATCACCAGTCATATTTCAGAGGGAGATGGACAACCTCTTCAGGGGCATGAGGCACGTGGCGGTGTATTTGGATGACATCCTGGTTACTGGCAGCGACGACGGGGACCACCTGCAAAACCTGCACAACGTCCTGGCACGACTGCAGGACGCCGGTGTCAAGCTCAAGCTGGAAAAGTGCATTTTCCTGGCACCTAGTGTTGAGTACATGGGACATGTCATTTCTCAGGCTGCCTAGCCCCGTCTCCCCGCAAAGTTGATGCTGTGCTCAAGGCGCCTAAGCCCCAGAACAAGAAGGAGCTTCAGAGATACCTCGGCCTCATCAACTTCTGCAGGAGTTTTCAGCCGAACCTGTCGTAGCATCTACAGCCGCTCCATCTTCTGCTTCGACATGGTCAGCAATGGGTCAGGAAGAAGGAGCAGGACCGGGCCTTCCAGTGCAGCAAGGAGCTAATCATTAAGGCTCGAGTGCTGGTACACTTCGATCCTGCCAAGCCTGTCGTCCTGACCATAGATGCGTCGCCGCACGGCGTGGGAGCCATGCTGGCTCACAGCGACAAAGATGACCAAGAAAGCCCTGTTTCGTTTGCTTCTCATCTGCTTCATGCTGCAGAGCAACGCTACAGCCAGCTGGACAAGGAAGGCTTGGCCCTCATGTTCGGTGTTGAACGCTTCCACCAGTATCTGTGGGGCCGGCAGTTCGAGGCGGTCACGGACCACAAGCCGCTGTTGGGTCTGCTGGGGCCTGACAAGGCAGTTCCCGTGCAGGCATTACCTCGAGTGGTACGCTTGGCCTTCAGGCTGGCAGCTCACAGTTACCAGCTTGTTTACCACCGGGAAAGGGGACCTGGGACCTGCTAATGCACTGAGCCGCCTGCCCCTGTCAGAGGTGCCTGATGCTGTTCCAGAACCTGCTGAAGTGTTCATGCTGGAGCACGCGTACCCGGAGGTGCTCTCCAGATCTGCAGTATTGCAAGCGACCAGCCGGGACCCAGTCCTGTCTCAGGGGGTCAAGGCGGTGTCCCGTGGGGAGGAATTGGTTCAGCAGGCCTATAGCCACAAGGTCGCTGAGCTGAGCTTGCAGCAGGGCTGCCTACTGTGCGGTTCCAGGGTGGTGATCCCACAAAGTCTCCGGTCCAGAGTCCTGCAATTGCTGCACACGGGTCATCCTGGCGTGGAAAAAAACAAGCTGGTGGCCTGGTCCCATGCTTGCTGGCGTGGCCTGAACCAAGGCATCGCTCACATGGTGCAGAGCTGCCAAACCTGCCAGGAGCATCAGCGGGCCTCACGTCATGTAGAAATCACCCCCTGCACGTTCCCTCAGAGACCCTGGTACCGGCTACATGTGGATTTTGGGGGACCTTTCAAGTGCCATTACTTCCTGGTGGTGGTGGAGGCCTTTTCGAAGTGGGTGGAGGTTCTACCTGTCACCACTTTATCAGTAGGCGCGACCATTGCAGTGCTACGACAGGTCTTCGCCGCCCCAGCGTCGCCGGACGTCATCGTGCCCGACAATGGTCCTGCTTTCACCAGCACAGAGTACCTGGCCTGGCTGACAAATAACGGAATCCGCCGGATGATGCTTCCGTCGTACTACCCTGCTTCAAATGGGGCAGCCGACCGGGTGGTGCAAACCATGAAGGACAAGCTCAAGAAGAGCCAGGCTGGGGATTTCCCCGACGCAGATCACCCAGATACTGTTTTAGTACTGGACCACGCCTCACGATGTAACTGGCCGTGCCCACTGTGAGCTCCCGCTGGGTAGGATGGTCAAGACACCCTTGCACGTCTTGCATCCGGACCTCCGATCCACTGTGCTCCTGAAGTAGCTGAAGCAGAAGCTGGCTGCTGACCAAGGGCGCCGTCCTGGGCCTTTGCTAGAGTCGGGAGCTGCCACATGGCACAGACAACGCCGACCAAGTGAGGCCTCGCCTCGGGTCCTGGCCAGCACCCTGAACTGCCACTTCAGAGTTCCAGCCCGCACGAGGACCGGCGGCAACACCAGTCGCTTCCAGTGGAGCACCGCCCACCTGGGAGGCGGCAAGCGTTGCCAGTGGTGCGGCGCCCGTTGGGCCGGTGTCGAGCACGGCATTACTCACAAGGCCGACCACTGCGGACCCTCCGGATGGAGCGAGGCTCTCTCAAGCAGCACCCGGCGTTGCCACACCCCCGGCCCGTCAACACCGGTGCCCAGGCGCAGAACTCGATGGCGGAGGCCATGGGACCGTTACTCGCGTGGTTAGCAGGCATTGTCGACCCGGCCAGGGCGGAGGCAGAGCCGCGTACTTTGAACTTAGAAGCTTTTTTTTTGGCGACGAACAAACTGGGGGCAAAGGGGTGTAGCAAGCATGTGACGCCCCCTTGGGCGTAATTTTCGTTGGCACGCCAGGCTCGGTAGGCAACATTGGTCACCGCACCGCAATAAACACCGACGAGCACAGCTGCTCAGTGGTCAGTCATCGTTCATCACCACCACGCTGCCGAACGTCCGTCTAACGGAGGTTGCCTCGAGTCCCCCTTTGTTCACGAACCCAGGCGGATCGTGACAGGAGACGTTGAAGAATTGAAAAAAAAATGTAGGCCCATTAGCTTACATACAGTGTTATATAAAACATTCATCAAGATAATCTGCAGTATAATGAGGGCAACACTGGACTTAAGTCAACCAACGGAAAAGGCTTGTTTAGGGATTTTTAGGATATACATTCTGTGTGTATCGGGCTTTGCTAGAGGGCACGTGCTCTGAAAGCGTCGGTGTTTGTATTTGAAAAAGCCAAGTGCAGTACATGCCAAAAAAGACGGTAAAGGGTGCAGTGTGCGGGGGGGTCCCTCAAGGTATATGATGGGAAGGATGAGAATGGAGTGGAAATAGAGGCAATCGGCACACACTGTGATGTCGATGTCGATGCTGGGCTGAAGAAAATGCAGGCGTTCCAGGATGACATTGTCAAACAGGTCGAACAGTTCAAAAATGAGCTAAATAGGGAGCTTGATACATGGAAGGCCGTGAAAAATAACTTCAGGCAGCAGGGGAAAAGCTGAACTGGGCCGGCATCGGGAACGAAACAGGTCGTGAAAATGGAACGTAGTATCTCGACGCGAGTCATCTTTGTGGGAAGACAGAGCGTGCCAACAAAGCCCGTGGAATGCGCGCAATGGGGGGAGGGGTTGGCGGGAAAGAGCTGCACCTATCTTGATGTGGCCACAAAGAGAAAGCAAGAACGCAGGGGGCAATACCACTTGACAAGTAGAAATCACACTGAAAAGGATGGCAAAGGTCTGCAGGGAGAGGCCTCGGCAGTAGTAAAGAGTGTAAGACGGCTTATCGTCGGTGACTCAAACCTAGCTAGGTGCTCAGAGGCAACTGTGGAGAGGGCGAAAGTGACAAAAGAGTGGCGGTAGGGACATTTCAGGACCAAAATTGGCCGCTGTTATGGAGTGACCAAAAGCAAAGCTCGCTGAAAATGCCCACGCACACAACCTTGTCGAAGTAGCAGATGGGCTAAATTACGTGCGGAACAGAAAAAGAATAGGACTAGCCCGGCACTTGGCGAAGTGGGTAGACGACTTGCGCTAGCTGTTCTCTTAGGTGCAGATTGGGATGCGCACGGTGCCTGAGGTGCCTGTACGTGACAGAAAAACAGAAAGAGCCCTAGTGCTTGCGAATGAGGCGAAAAGGATAATGAGCCGAGAGAAAGGTTTCGATGTTGTAGAAATAAAGAGTGAAGTGGGAAGGTGTGGTGGTTTCCAACGAGACCTAATCGACTTCAATGACAGGCCTGGACAAGAAGTGGGCTGGCGACTTGCTCATTGCTTGGTTGCTTTTTTGTCGGGCCCACGGGTGATCAGGAGGCCAATGTAGGTAGTAATTGAGGAATTCCCCTAGGGCAACCTCGGAATAGCATCGCCATCAATAGGAGAAAAAGGAGAACAACGAGAATGAGAACTCGTCATGCAATAGGGTACATAGACATGCAGGGCGGTGGAAGAAAGGAAATGTGGGTAGAGATTCAGTAGCAGTCAATTAGAGAACAAATAGGGGTGTAGGCCGTTACAGAAGCGCACAATAGAGACTCGGAAGAGCCGCCAGTGATTGAGAATTATGTTTGGGAAGGGTGCAGCAGAACTAAGTCGGAAAGAAAGGGAGGGGGAGTCGGAATGCTCATCAATAAGGGAGCGAAATGGAAAAGAATAAATTCAAAATGTCAAGAGCATACTTGGTTATCATGTGCAACGAGTGGAAAGAAAACTTGGCTGGGCGTTGCGTATTTGTGGACCGGAAATGACTGCAGAAAAAAGAATCAAGAGTAAGTGGAATGTGCCGACACTTAGTGCCGACACAAAGGATTTCGAGAATGGCGCCGAAATTATCCTATTATGTCACACGAATGCCCACATACAGGATCTATTGGCTATACCGACAACAACGGCAAGTCAATGCAAGATCTTTGCGAGCAGCATTACCTCGCTATCGCGAATGCAAGGCCATAGTGGGACGGGCAGACCACGTGGCAAGTGAGAAACTGGCAATCGACCATTGTGTATGATGACCGAAGGAATTTATGATAAGTTGAGAGAAATTGTTATTGACTAAGAATTCTATAGTAGCATAGGGAGTTACCATAAACGCATCATTCTGAAAATAAGATTTGTAGTTAGGAAAAAGAGCAAGACGCCCAAAATGGACAGCGCACATTTTAACGCTTCATCATCAGCCTGGTTACGCCCACTGCAGGGCAAAGGCCTCTCCCATACTTCTCCAACTACCCCGGTCATGTACTAATTGTAGCCATGTTGTCCCTGCAAAGTTCTTAATCTCATCTGCCCACCTAACTTTCTTCCGCCCCCTGCTACGCTTCCCTTCCCTTGGAATCCTGTCCGCAACCCTTAATCACCATCGATTATCTTCGCTCCTCATTGCATTCCCTGCCCATGCCCATTTCTTTTTCTTGATTTCAATGAAGATGTCATTAACTCGCGTTTGTTCCCTCACCCAATCTGCTCTTTTCTTATCCCTTAATGTTACACCTATCATTCTTCTTTACATAGCTCGTTGCGTCGTCCTCAATTTAAGTAGAACCCTTTTCGTAAGCCTCCAGGTTTCTGCCCCGTTCGTGATTACTGGTAAGACACTGCTGTTATACACTTTTCTCTTGAGGGATAATGGCAACCTGCGGTTAATGCTCTGAGAATGCCTGCCAAACGAGCCCCAGCCCATTCTTATTCTTCTGATTATTTCAGTCTCATGATCCGGATCCGCGGTCACGACCAGTCCTCAGTAGATGTATTCCGTTACCACTTCAAGTGCCTCGCTACTATCGTAAACTGCTGTTCTCTCCCGAGACCGTTAAACATTACTTTAGTTTTCTGCAGAATAAATTTTAGACCCAGCCTTCTGCTTTGCCTCTCCAGGTCAGTGAGCATGCATTGCAGTTGCTCCCCTGAGTTACTAAGCAAGGCAATATCATCATCAGCGAATCGCAAGTTACTAAGGCATTCTCCATTAACTGTTATACCGAATTTTTCCCAATCCAGGTCTCTGAATACGTCCTGTAAACACGCTGTGAATAGTATTGGAGAGATCGTATCTCCCTGCTTGACGCCTTTTTTATTGGGATTTTGTTGCTTTTTAAAGAAGACTACGGTGGCTGTGAAGCTGCTATAGGTATCTTTCAGTATTTTTACATACGGCTCGTCTACACCCTGATTCCGTAATGCCTCCATGACTTCTGAGGTTTCGGCTGAATGAAACGCGTTCTCGTAATCAATGAAAGCTATTAGAAGGCTTGGTTATATTCCGCACATTTTTCTATCACCTGATTGATAGTGTGAATATTGTCTATTGTTGAGTAGCCTTTACGGAATCCTGCCTGGTCATTTGGCTAAGAGAATTCTAAGGTGTTCCTGATTCTATTGGCGGTTACCTTAGTAACTACTTTGTAGGTAACGGACAGTAAGCTGATCGGTCTATAATATTTTGTCTTTGGTGTCCCCTTTCTTATGGACTAGGATTATGTTAGTGTTCTTCCGAGATTCCGGTACGCTCTAAGTCATGAGACATTGCGTATACAGGGCGGGCAGTTTTTCTAGAACAATTTGCCCACCATCCTTCAACAAATCTGCTGTTACCTGATCCTCCTCAGCTGCCTTCCCCCTTTGCATAGCTCCCAAGGATTTGTTTACTTCTTCGGGCGTTACTTGTGGGATTTCAAATTCCTCTAGAGTATTCCGTCTTCCATTATCGGCGTGGGTGCCACTGGTACTGTATATATCTCTACAAAACTCGTCAGCCCCTTGAACTATCTCATCCATATTAGTAATGATACTGCGGGCTTTGTCTCTTCCCGCATACATCTGATTCTTGCCTATTCCTAGTTTCTTTCTTCACTGCTTTTGCTTCCTCCGTTCCTGAGAGCACATTCAATTCTATCCATATTATACTTCCTTATGTCAGCTGTCTTACGTTTGTTTATTAATTTAGAAAGTCTGCCAGTTCTATTCTAGCTGTAGGGTTACAGGCTTTCATGCATTGGCGTTTCTTAATCAGATCTTTCGTCTCCTGCGATAGCTTACTGGCATCCTGTCTAACGGAGTTACCGCCTACTTCTATTGCACACTTCTTAATGATGCCCATAAGATTGTCGTTCATATCTTTAGCACTGAGGTCCTCTTCCTGAGTTAAGGCCGAATACCTGTTCTGTAGCTTGGTCTGGAATTCCTCTATTTTTCCTCTTACCGCTAACTCATTGATCGGCTTCTTATGTACCAGTTTCTTCCGTTCCCTCCTCAAGTCTAGGCTAATTCGAGTTCTTACCATCCTACGGTCAGCACAGCGCACCTTGCCGATCACATTCAGATATTGTATGATGCCAGGGTCAGTGCAGAGTATAAGATCTATTTCATTTCCAGTCTCGCCATTCGGGCTCCTCCACTTCCACTTTCGCCTATCCCGCTTGCGGAAGAAGGTATTCATCATCCGCATATTATACTGTTCTGCAAACTCTACTCATAACTCTCCCCTGCTGTTCCTAGTGTCTATGCCATATTCCCCCACTGACTTGTCTCCCGCCTGCTTTTTGCCTACCCTGGCACTGAAGTCACCCATCAGTATAGTGCATTTTGTTTTCACTTTGCCCATCGCCGATTCGACGTCTTCATAGACGCTTTCGACTTTCTGGTCATCATTACTGGATGTACGGGCGTAGACCTGTACGACCTTCAATTTGTACCTGTTATTAAGTTTCACAACAAGACCTGCCACCCTCTCGTTAATGCTATAGAATTCCTGTATGTTACCAGCTATAGTCTTATTAATCAGGAATCCGACTCCTAGTTCTGGTCTCTCCGCTAAGCCCTGGTAGCACAGGACGTGCCCGCTTTTTAGCACTGTATATGCTTCTTTTGTCCTCCTAACGTCACTGAGCCCTATTATATCCCATTTACTGCCCTCTAATTCCTCCAATAGCACTGCTAGATTCGCCTCACTAGATAACGTTCTAGCGCCAGGTTCAAATTCCAATGGCGGCCTGTCCGGAACCAGGGATTCTTAGCACCCTCTGCTGCGTCGCATGTCTGACCGCCGCCGTGGTCAGTTGCTTCGCAGCTGCTGGGGACTGATTGTTTGACTGACTGACTGATTGGGGTTTGATTGTTGTGTTCATATAGGAGGTTGTGGCCATATAGTACACTAGGGTGGCCAATCCTGCTCCGGTGAGGGAGTGCGTTACCGGTTCTGGTCACAGGGATCAGGTCGCAATCCAGGACTGTTTATGCAATTTTATCAACACGCGGATTTTTTTTAATCTGGTGGAAAATTACGTGGTACCGGGATTCGAACCAGGGTCCTCTTGCACGCGAGGTGGATGTTCTACCTCTACGCTGCATCTTCCTCGAACGCTTAGCAGATACCAAATACAGCAACGACAGTCGAGGAAGAACGCGGCTAATGTCCGAGTAAAGAGTGGGAATATAGTGAGCTTCAAAGTGTAATAACGACAAAAATAAGGAAAAAGAAAGAACATGCTCATTGGAAAGAAAGAAACCGAAATACTGGTCGAAGACGGAGGTACGAGGAGCGATCGCCAAACGGGAGAAAGCATCCCTAGAGCATAGGTAGATAAAAAAATAGCGCTGTTGCCACAGTATAATGTAGCCAGAAATTGGGAGATTCCCGGGAAAAAAATCTGTGGTTCATATAGTGGTGCAGGCCAAGATAAAAGGTGAAAGGGAACGTTGGTTGTCAGAAAGACGTGAGAAAAAGAAGGCTGTGCATAGAGTACTTTGGGACGCGTAAACTTGTTAGTCAGGAAGTCTTGAACAATAATGCAACATATCCTAGACGAAGATGGAAATAAACTGGAAGGGGATGCGACATTAAATTACATCCGTAAAATAACAGCCGTATCTTTCCAAGGCAATGACGACGTTGTACACGAGTAAAAAAAGAACATGAAAGGGAACCAGAAGGAAAAGGAGCTGGTGCTCAGAAATTTGCTGACAGAATATATCGTTCCTCTTGGATTTCAGGAGCTCAAGCCTGCTGAATGCGATACCCATGGGCGTTATAGGGTCCAGCAGGTACACGCTTTTGCGTGGCGACGCCGGCTTATGTGACTCAATTCCGCCTGCCATGCCATGGGAGACAAGGGCCCCGGCTTCGTTCGGAACTGTCGGCTCGGAGGGGTGCCGGTCAAAAGCGTCCGGGTCTGGCCCGGTTACGCTGTAACGGAAGTAGCGGTAACGGTAGCGCTGTAACGTCAATGCCCTGCGAGGGTGGCGGTCTGAGGGCTCGCGCAAATGCTTTAGCGATGTGCGCGCCATGTGATTCGTTTCAACAACAAAAGGCACTCCGTCGACGTAGCGATCACTCGGCAGGGCAGGCAGGCCTAGGGCGACTAGCGTCCACCACGGGAGGCCTCACACTAGCCTGACATTGCGCCATTTTCGTGAGCGACAACAGCAGCAGCGCGGCTGCGGTGTGCAGTGGTGGTGGCTCTGAGCGGCACTCACAGAGTGCCTGCCGGGACGTGCATGCTTGTGGCCCGAAGGGACCGGCGGAGAGACATCATGCAAAACTGCGAAAAGGTTGCTTGCCAGGCCCACTGAGGCCGGATAGCGGATCGCAGCCGCCGATGGAGTGGAATGCCTCCAGCCCCGACGAAGCAGCTCCGCAGTTAGAGGGATCGCGCAGCTCGGGCCGGAGGATTGCACTGCGGTTGGGCATCTGACAGCGCAAATAGCGCTGCCACGAAGAGCATTCGTAGAGCTTGCACAATTGTGTGCCGCCTCAAACGACTGAACCTCCGCAACGGAGGACTCAGGCTTCGACGCGGGCCGCAAAGGGGACTGCTCCGACGCCATGCCTAAACCTAGTTGGGTGCCAGATATGTGTGGGTGTTGATGCTAACGCACCCGGAAACATCTAGGTAAGGTCTAAGGAGACACGTAGCTTGTCCCCACTCCACAGCGCCTGCAAAAACGCGCCGTGGCGAGTTTGCTGACTCAGCGGCAAGACGTAGAGATGACTCCAGCCGTGGTACAAACGAATAGAATTCATTCCCTGTTATGTACAAAATTCGTGTACGATACACAGATTAGGCACTAGGCTGGCAGTAGCAGGATACGGGTGAAAGCTCCGGGGAAGCCCGCGGCGCCTCCACACAGGCTCTTCCGAGCTAGATTCGCCACACAAAAGGGGTTCAAAGGGGCGCGGAACAAAGCGCGTCCGAGAGCCAAGAGAACCGACGGTGAACCTTTCGGGTGAAGGCGGCCGCCTACTGAAGGGGAGAGTTGCCGAAAGAGGGCGAGAGGGGCCCGCTCCTCGGGCGCTGTTCGCACGCGCGGCGCACAGCGTAACGTCAGCCGCGCACGCAAGCTGCATGCTCCGCCTGCTGCTCTTCTTTAATGCAAGGTGGAAAGTTGATGAAAAATTAGACTTGGGGACTGCTTGCTTGCATGAGGAGTGTTTATAATTTATCGCTGAATCATGAAGTCTGCGGCGCAAAGGTGCAGCCCACTTCATTCGTGGGTTGAAATTAGCTTTACTAAGCTAGTGAAATTGGCCCCTATTTGTCAGCGACATGCACGAAAGCGACGTGCTCCTACATGGTCTTGCCAATTTTTTATCACTGACGACGTTTCAGGACGACCTCGTCCTGATAAATCGTCCAAGAAACAGGTACTGTTTACAGCTCAGTGAATTCTTCCCCACTTAAAAAAAATAAAAAATCCGCAGATTGTTACTCTCCTGTAACACGCAAAGGAGAAAGCCCCCTGCACACATGGTAATGCATAAAGTTATTCGATCGGAGGGGTCAGACTTATTGCAAGATATAACGAGCTGTATTGTGAAGTAAACGTATCGCGCTTTCGTTTTGTTTCGTTCTCTTTCTCCCCTCTTTTCTGTCTTTATTTGTTCTATCTTACATGTTCTCTCGTTCTTTCTTTCGTTCCTTGTTTCGTTCTTTTTGTCGTTCGCTGTTTCGTTCTTTCATTCGTTATTTATTTATTTCGTTTCTTCATTCATATTCAGTAATTGCATCTTTGCAATCGTATGAGCGAATCTTGATGTTGATATTTCTTCTTTTCTTCCTTCATTTTTTTTTTCGCTTCTTCATTCATATGCAGCCATTCCACCTTTGCTTGCTTACGGGGTTATTTTCCATTCCAGATTGTTATTTCTTTGTGGGGGGTATGAGCCATTGCTGATGATGATATAGTTTGTACTACTCGTCTACTTTTTTGTATCACTGTACAAGACGCCGCATTTTTCGGCTAGGAGCCATTGCAGTACGCCACTTAAGGCTTTCGCCTTTTAAAGAAAGCAGTCATATTCTGAATGCACAGTTATAGTGCACGGTAAGCTTACGAACAATGGCGCAGTAGCGGCAACCCTGTTATTATGACAGCGTAATACTTGCGGCCATGGTTTACAGCTGAAGTTTCATTAGTCCTGTATATTCTTTTGGGAAATGAGCATATATTAATGCTGCATGCACATATGAGTTAAACTGCTAACTTACTGTTGTATAGCAAAGGCCGTAATATTTATGAACATCAAAAGCAGCATCAAAGAAAACACGGCCGGCGGGAAGAACTGTAACCGTAGTTGTAGCCATAGTTGCGCACAGCACGCGTGCGCTGCGTCAAGGCGAGGCGTGCCAGTTTGTTTGTGAATGAACGATGCGTTTTTAAGGCGCCGTGGTGTCTGCGCACTGTGGATGCATCTGTGGATGCTGTTGCCACTTCAAAAGAATGCAAGGCAATTTTTTTTTACCCTTGTGGCTATGTCGATCCATTAGTGCGCATCGAGGTACGGTGTTTTCACTGCGCCGATTCTACCACTGGGAGGTAGTCTACTTATGTATGCTTCTAGTGGAGTACTTTGTCATCGACCCGTTTGTTGCGCGTGTTGCAGCAATGGCATACCTGTCTCAGGCAATGCCGTACAAAATTTCCGCTTATAGTTTTTCCTTATCTGCACGCAGTTCTGATGTAATACGCGGAACATCTTTTGCAGTTTTTGTGTGCTTTCTGTTTGTTCTTCATGTCAGGAGCCGTCACTTTTCAGTGGTGAAACATTTTGAGGTACGATTTGGCTCTTTGTCCTAAATTAGTTTGGCAGAGGCGCAGCCACATTATTCCAATTTGGAAGCAAATACTTCCAGCTCACTATTTTCTCAGCACGACTTTAGTGGTAGGGCTAGCACTCCTGCTTTTAAATGAATCTATAGGTGTTAATTTCTATGCGCAGTGATCTCACAACTTGCTAAAAAGGACATCCTCGGGTCCAAGGCCTCTGACAATCAAGATTGCTGACGATCTCGAAAGGGAATGTGCAATAATACATTCTCAGCTAATAAATTCTTCTAGGAATGTTTTGCAGTTGTCTTGTTTTTTTTTTGTGTGTGTTTTTATGTATCTGGTGCGTCCAGTATACCAGAATCTACACAGCAAGAACATATTTGCACCCTTAAGGGTGTTTTCTTTTCGGACAGGCCACACCCCCACCTTTAGGGCCTTACAAAAATGTATAGGCGACGACAAACAGGAGATTTAACTAGACGTGTGGTGACAAAAGAAGTAGTTGAAAACTGTGTAATTGCTCTGAAAGCATTGCGCACAGAGAAATATCCGACAGAAGAGTTTCATATCTATCCATATGAAATTCTCCTGCCGGATATTTGTCTGCGCCCAATGCTGTCAGAATGATTACATAGTTTTCAACTACGTGTTTTGTCATCGCACGTCTAGTTAGACTTCCTCTTTGTCGTCCTTTATAAATTTTCGTAAGGCCCTAACGGTAGGGGTGCTACTAGTGCAACAAGAAAACACCGTTACGGGTGAAAAAATTTTACAGTGTAATGCTGAGGTGCTTTTGCTCCGCAGTTGATGTTAACGCAGTCTAAGAGGCTACGTACCCGCCCTGGGTGCTTATTGCTATGGTGTTGAGCTCCTAAACACGAGGTCGCGGGATCGAATTCCGGCCACGACGGCCGCATTTCGATGGGTGCGAAATGCGAGAAAAAAAAACCCCGTGTTCTTAGACTTGGGTGCACGTTGAAGAACCCCACGTGGTTCAAATTTCCGGAGTCCCCCGCTACGGCGAACCTCATAATCAGAAAGTGGTTTTGGCGCGTAAAACACCATAATTTAATTTTTTAAATGGTTACAGACCCTCATATTTCCACATAGGACTATTAGTGTATAGGTCTGAGGATAAATGTCACAAATTAAACATTGACTTTCACAATGACAGACCGATAGAGTTATTAGGCTTATACCCCAGTCGCAGGGGCATGCAACGATACTTGGAAGTTAGAAGCATAGAGCTTTCAAACAAACATTATTTCAAGGCATATGTGCCCATGCTACACGGTTTCCAGGTGGTCTCCGCTGAAGCTATTAACAGAAACCGTAACGTATTCTAAAACCCAAAAGTGACAAGGAAACCAGAAAGCTGACGATGGGAAGAAAAGAACGTGGACCTTTCGATGCGTAACAACCGATAACCAAATGCCACCCATGCTGCGTCGATTTATTTATTTTTATTTATTTACATACCTACTTCGCCCATTGGGCATTACAGTAGGGAGGACAGATAATCAATATAAAATACAAGATTGCACACTCTTAAAAAGGTTAAACACTTCAGACAGCACTAAGAACAAGTTTCGCCCAGGTAACAAGATACACTCATTGACACAGCACGCTGGCTAACATTGCAAAACATAAACATCAAAGAAGATTTCAAATGGCGAGTGCATTCTTATCTGCAAACATATGCTTGGAGAGCAGCGGGGAATGTGACATCAGAAGCAACTTCAATTAGTTCAGGAGGCAGCAGGTTCCATTCGTGTATTGTACGGGGAAAGAAGGAGTTTTGGTATATTGTTGTGCGCGCGCATATTTTTTTTTATCTTAAGTAAGTGGTCGCGGCGCCCGGATATGTATGTTGGTGGTTGTAGATAAGTCTCTTTGTTTAGTGGTGTGCGATTGAAGACAATATCTCGAAGGAAAGAGAGGCGGGAAACAACACGGCGTAGTGAAAGATCTTCCAAACATATATGCTGTTTTATTTCTGTGATACTGCTTGGAAATGAGTAAATGCCGGTTATGAAACGAGGCGCACGTTTCTGTGTCGCTTCTAAGCTATTGACAACAACTTGTGTATGCGGGTCCCATACAACAGACGCGTATTCGAGGATCGGGCGAACGTTGCTTAGGTAAAGTGTTCTTTTGCCATCTAGTGGCGCGTGCCTAAAGTTCCGTTTGATAAAATTAAGTACTCGCCCTGCTTTTAAAGTGATGCTTTGAATGTGACGATTCCATGTCAGATCGGCGGAAAATGTCACACCTAAGTATTTAGCTTCGAGTGTTTTTGATAAAGGGGAGCCGTTCAAATAATACTGTGTACGGATTGGTTACCGCTTGCGGGTGAAACAAATGTGCTTACATTTTGAGATGTTGAGAGACATCAGCCACCTGTCACACCATGAAGGAATTTTATTTATGTCTGTCTGTATTGCTACTCGATCGGAATAATTATTAATTTCTCTGTAAAGGACGCAATCGTCTGCGTACAGCCGGATTTTCGAGGTGATTCCTGTGCCAATGTCATTTATATATATAAGAAATAAAAGAGGATCTAAGACGGAACCCTGCGGAACGCCAGAAGATACGCATGCATATTCTGATTCTCTGCCATTAATTACCACTCTTTGTAAACGACCTGTCAAGTAGTTTTTGAGCCAATAAAGGATTTTTTCTGGTAAACCAAGAATTGAAAGCTTATGAAGTAAGAGAACATGGGACACTTTGTCAAACGCTTTCTGGAAATCTAACAGTATGCAGTCTGTTTGTAAACTTTTGTCAAATGATGTGAATATGTCATGGGTAAATTCCACTAACTGAGTTATGCATGAGTGACCAGCTCTAAACCCGTGTTGGTAAGGAACAAAGAAACTGTTGTTTTGAAGGTGGGTAAAGATGTTAGTGTAAATTATGTGCTCCAAGGTTTTGCACCACACAGATGTTAAGGATATAGGTCTATAATTCATGACACTGTCACGGGGCCTGCTTTTGTGAATCGGAACAATGTCGCCCATTTTCCAGTCTTCAGGTAATTCTGAGGTTTCAAGAGAGTTGTGATACAGTACTTCTAGATACCTTGATATGATATGTGCGCAGGATTTCAAAACAAAATTGGGTATCCTATCTGGACCTGGTGCCGAGTGTGGTTTAAATTTTTGGAGAAGGCTAACTATTCCGAAGTAGTGAATATCAATATCCGGCATATCATCAAGCGCGTGGCTCAAGAAGACGGGAAGATGTTGAGGTACTAGCGTGGAATACACAGAAACAAAGTAATCATTAAAACAGCTTGATTTATCTCTATCATTAGTAACAGCTGCACTATTGTGCATTAACTGAGGGATACCAACATTGTCTTTGCTGTTTGATTTCACTAGTTTCCAAAGTTCCTTTGGATTTTCTTTAATTCTAGAACCAAGAGAGTCAAAATACCTCTTTTTTCCTTCTGTGATTTTTATCTGGATTTCAAAACCAAGTTGTCGAAGCTTAGAAAATTGCAGTGGATCGGGCTTTTCTCTATACCGTTTCAACATACGATTCCTCTTATTAAGTAGCCCCTTTATGGGTTTATCAAACCAAGGTTTATTTTTTCGGTGTTTCACAGAAAGAAGCTTAGATAGAATGTGCAAGTCAATGAGCTGTAAAAGTTGTTCCTTGAACAGCAAGCACAACTCGGAGACAGATACAGTGCTGCTTGGTTCTGAGAAAGTATCGAAGTTTGACTCAAGCGTTTCAGAAATACGAGAGTAATTTTCGCTATCAAAGAAATAAACTTTTCTGGGTTTCGGTGGCGGCATGTACGGCTTGCGAGCAACGAGACGGGCAACCACTGCATCAGAGTCGCTTATTCTGGGAACTATGGAAACAGATTGCAGCAACGAAGGAGAGTTTGAAATCAGAAGATCTAAGGTGGAAGCGGCATTGCCATGGCGCCGTGTTGGTCCCTTCACGAATTGATAAAGACCATGCGTTGCGAAAAGATCGTTAAAAGCCGACGACAGGGATGAGCACGAAGGAAGTACTGGCAGCTTATTAATCCACTGCGCATCTGGCATATTAAAGTCACCACCGGAGAGAAAGTAATCAGTTGAGACCGTAAGTAATAAATGAGAAAGGGTATTAAAGGTACGACTGCTGTTGTCATTAGGCGGACGATAAAATGCTCCAACTGTAAGCTGTTTGCCATGTTCTAGAACAACTTTGCACCAAACAGATTCACAGCTGTTATCCCCCAAGTCAATTACGAAACTTGGCAAGCTGTGCTTGACTAGAACAAAAACGGCCCGCTCTGCGTATTGCGGTCTTTGCGATAGGCCACGTATTCCGCAGGAAATATTTCAGAGCTGGAAATCGATTCATCCAACCAAGGTTCAGATCCGATAACAAAGTCAGGGCCAAAATATGATACGAGCCCTGTTAACTCGTCGGTTTTGTT
Organism: Dermacentor andersoni; assembly: GCF_023375885.2. NCBI lineage: Eukaryota > Metazoa > Arthropoda > Arachnida > Ixodida > Ixodidae > Dermacentor > Dermacentor andersoni. The sequence goes on from NC_092817.1 coordinate 217,948,758, forward strand.
CTTGACGCTTCGGCAATTGATAAGCATAACGTTTACGAATGAAGGACGGCACGGCACATGCTCAACGGAGCGGCATCGGAAAACGCTGACGGAACCGTTAACTTCAGTACCAGGGGTTGTTCGACGCCGTTTCAAGTTCACTTTTTTGCAGCACAATATTATCACTATCAGCGTCGTAAATGAAGTTTCGTCCGTCCATACGAAGCTTATCGTGCCTTATTTTGTACGAGGAGGACCGAGTCTGCAAATTCGGAAAGTTTCCTGTGGGCTAAGCGCACTGAACGAGAGAAGTCTTCCCTGATGGAAATGTCACTTGTCTTCAACTTCGGACCCGCCCCCAATACCGCATCTTTATCTTTGAATCTAACAAAGCGAACAATTAGGGGCGGTTTTTATCTTCACTGCAAGTGCCCAGTCTATGCACTCGATCAATGTTTACTGGGTCAAGCGATACACCTAGCTTAGTAGAGCAGAACGCAACAACAGTTTCTTCGGCTTGCTTCCAGGTTTCCAACGGGGTATCCTCAAAACCAAAAAAGAGAAAGTTGTTCCTTCGTATCCTATTTTTGGAATCATCCATGGAAGCTTTCAAAGCAGCTATTTCTGCAGACGGGGCTTTCGAAGCGGCCGAAGAGTTACTGGACTGCGAGCGACCTTGCTCTAGAAGGTCGACACGTTCCGTCAAGTTCACTTTTTCGTCAGTCGCATATTGTTTAGTCCGTATGTCCGCTAAATCCGACAAAATTTTTTCTTGACCTGACTGAAGCTTGGTAAGCATCTGCAAGACAGCAGATATATCCCCTGCGTCAGTCTGCGTACTAGATTCCTGAATGCTGTCAGGGCCTAGGTTCGACTCCACGTCGCCTGACAAAGCTAACGGCAATTGTGACAACGCAACATGGCACACCGCGGACGTACAACTGTTAACAAACAAAAATAGCCATCGGATCGGAAAACATTTATTGGGCTCTAGAAAAGAGATCTTCGCGGCTTCAGACGGCCTCTTCCATCTTCTGATGGATTCTTCTGTCTGAAATCACAGGGTTGGTGCCCTAGTCCAAGGCTCCACTGAGTATGGCCAACCCGCGAGCTCGCTCTACTAGGCGCTTTTGGCCGTTCAAGCTTACGCTGGAAAGCATACTCTCCCACTGTTCCGCACTCGGGTTTTTAATTTTATAGATAGTTGGGGACTCAATATTTTGACAGGCCCATGATATGTGGTACAGATCTGGTTTCTCTCCGCACCATGGGCACTTAGCCTCATATTGTGTAGAGAAAATTTTATTCAGAAGGTTTAGATTCGGGAAAGTACCCGTCTGCAGTTATCGCCATGCAACAGCATCCTCTCTGCTTAGATCCTTATCCGGGGGTGGGTACTTCAGTCTGACCCCTTTATAATAATTTAGGATATCTGAGTAGCCCAAGGGTACTGACTCGGGTTCCTCAAGGCTGGATGTGTCGGACGCCCGGTTGGTATGCCCTCGAGCTATCCTATCCGCCTCTTGGTTCCCTGTTATGCCAGTGTGCCCTGGTACCCAGATTATGGTATGCTGAACTTTGTTTCCCGGGTCGCTTGAGCAGAGTATGCGGCGTGCTCTGCGCCCAATTCTGCCGTTTGTATAATTACGGCATGCTGCTTGAGAGTCAATTATTATTGTTAGGGACCTGCCAGATCGATAGCCCTCTAGTGCTGCCAGAGCCACAGCTGCCTCTTCGGCCTCAACTACCGTGCAGTCCTGTAGTGATGCGCTGGTGATCTCCTTGAGGTCCGAATTAACCAACGACGCCACTGCTCTGCTGTTGTGTCTTCCGTCTTTGACGAACGTTGCCGCGTCCGTATACCTTGTGTTGTCCTTGTTCGCCAAGGTTCTCTGCACGTACTCCGCTCTTGCTTCTCTACGGGCCTTGTGCAGGTTCCGGTCCATATTCTTGGGTATCGGTGCGACTCGCAGTGTACTGCGATACTTGTCCGGAATGGCCTCGGTACGTTCGATCTCTAGGATCATGTTGCCGCCGCCATATCTTCGCAGGAGCACCCTTCCCGTGGGGGTCTGCATCAACCTACGTGCCTGAGAGCATAGTAGTGCTTCTCTTAGTTCACTGAAGGTATTGTGCAGTCCCAGGGCCAGCAGTTTCTCGGTCGACGTGCGCTGCGGCAGGTGAAGCGCAGTTTTGTACGCCTTTCGCAGTATGGCGTCTGCTTGTTCTTCTTCTTGGTTGATGCATTTGTGGTAGGGAAGGCTATACACCACTCTGCTAACCACGAGGCTCGTGACTAGCCTAAGTGTGTCGCTGTCCTTCATACCGTGTCTCTTGCTAGATACTCTGTTGATCATACGGGCTACCTGCATGGTGGCAGTCTTCAGCAGTGTCAGAGTATGATTACACCGTTGATTGGACTGAAGCCACATCCCCAGGATCCGAATGGTGGTCTTCTCCGGAATGCGTTGTCCCGCGAGGTAAACGTTGAGGCTGAGCTCATCGCTTGTAGGGACCGTTCGATTTTGTTTGCCTCGCCACACCCTTAGGAGCTCGGACTTCTCCGTCGAGCAGGTGAGGCCCCTGGCCCTAACGTAGGTTTCTACGCAGGTGGCCGCTTTTTGCAGGCACTCTTCTTTTTCGCTGAGCGATCCCCGGTTCACCCATACCGTGATGTCGTCAGCGTATATGGCGTGCCGTATGCCTTCAAGTTGTCTTGCTAGCCCGATCATTGCGACGTTGAAGAGGATGGGGGAGATGACCGACCCTTGAAGAGTTCCCTTGTTTGGGGTGCGAAACGGCTGTGATCTGACTGCTCCCAGGCCGATTGTTGCTGTCCGGTTAGATAGGAAGGCCTTGACGTAGCCATGAATCCTTCTGCCACAGTTCAGGCTATTCATTCCTGTGAGTATGGCTTCGTGGTTGACATTGTCGAAGGCTCCTTTAATGTCCAGTGCCATGATGACGTGTTCGCTGTTTCGTGGGACGTTGCTGAGCACCTCCTCCTTGACCTGGAGGAGCACGTCTTGCGTCGATAATTTAGCGCGGAATCCAAACATGCTGGGGGGGTACAGCTCGTTGTCCTCCATATAATTTTGTAGCCTCATTGTAACCACCCGCTCGTGCAGCTTGCCTAAGCATGACGTGAGAGAGATTGGTCTAAGATTTTCTACTTGCAGTTTTTTGCCAGGTTTTGGAATCATCACTACCTCCGAATGCTTCCACTCCTCGGGTACTGTCTCCTCCGCCCAGTGCTTGTTGAGATAGTCAGTAAGTTCGACTACCAGCTCATCACTGAGGTTGTGAATCAGCGCGTTATTTATCTTGTCTGCGCCTGCAGCCGTATTCCTAGTGGTATTTCTTGTTGCTGCGTATACTTCCTCTTTGGTTATAGGCCTGTCCAGATCAGAATTTCCTTTCCCCTTGTAGCACTCCGTGTAGGCTGCTGGGTCACCGTCCCCGAAGCACTTGTGCTTTACTCTTTCTATGAGCTCATACTCTGAGCCCTGAAACTGGTGAACCAGCCTCTGTATGGCCTTGTTCTCCGACTTCGTTTTAGTCGGGTCCAGGAGTGCTTTGAGTATGCTCCACGTTCGGGCGGTACTCAGGGTTCCGCTTAAGGAATTGCTAAATTGCTGCCAATTTCCTCTCGCCAATTGTTCCGCATACTCTTCTGTCTTTTGCGTAATTTCCGCAATCTTCAGCTTTAGCTTCTTATTAAGCTTCTGTCTCCTCCACCTTTTGGTCAGGCTCTGTCTTGCCTCCCATAGCCGAAGCAGTCTAGAGTCAACCTCCGGTATTTGCTTTGTGCGGTCAATCTCCTTGGTGTACTCGCTTTGCCTTTCCTTCAGCATATTCCCCCATTCCTCGATTGACAGTATCGCGCCCAGCGGATGTCCATCACAGGCTTGTCTAAAGGCATCCCAATCCGTTATTTTTGCTGTACCTATCTGACGCTTTACGTGAGCCACTCCGATTTGCGTCTTGAAGATGTAATGATCACTACCCAGGCTTTCCAGCATATTTTCCCAGACCGCCTGTCTCGCTCTTCTTACGAAGGTGAGGTCAGGGCTGGTGTCCTCCTGGACGCTGTTTCCCATCCTGGTGGGGACCTCTGGGTCCGTTAAGAGTTCGCAGTTTGTTGTCAGCCGCCTCCTTGACTGGCGTACCCTTTTTATCCGTGGTTTTGTATCCCCAGCTAGGATCCTTGGCGTTGAAATCTCCAACGATTACGAGCGTGTTGTTTTTAGCCAACCTGCTCACACCGTGGAAGAGGTGCGTGAATTTGCCCTTCTTCTGCTTTGGAGGACTGTATACGTTTACAATAAAAGTACTTCCCCCGTTCTTCTTTTTCGGTATAATTTCGGTAATCTCATGATCTATGTCTGCGTCAGCAATCTTGTCGTGTGCTATGGCGGCAAGGATGTTGCTGATCAGAATGGCTGTTCGACAAGTGACCTCGTTTGCTTGGCATGTATACCCCTGTAATTTTGGCGTGAAGCCCCAGGTCTCTTGCAGAGCAGTGACGTCGGGCGGAATTAACTGCTTGTTGATGAACTGTTGTAATTGTCCTTGTTTTCTTCGGTAGCCTCTGCAATTCCACTGCCAGATTTCAAGTTTTTCGTTTTTGCCTTTTCCTTTATTGGCTCTGGCCATGATTAGTTATCTGAATACAGGCCTAATGTTGGACGTCGCTGGTCAAATTTGTCTTTGACCACTTGTGTTCTTTCTTGTTTACGCATGTTGCGTATGTCTGTATTTGGCATCTCTATTCGTTGCTCTATTATGTTGAATTTCTGTCTCATCTCTGCCATCAACTTGACAAAGTATTCGGGTGCTTCTGATGCCTGTTCTTGTGGATGCGATGCCCTGTGAGGCACTTCCGATTGGAGGTCCCTAACTGCTCTCATTAGCTCTTCAATCTTTTTATTCTGCTCCTCTACCTTCTGTCTGAGGACCTTATTTTCTTTTTCTAACTGAGTCTCGTGTGTACTGATGTTATTTCGACTATTGTTACCCGAGTGCGGAACAAGCGATTGGGAGGGCCTGCATCCCAGCTCACCTTGCCGTTGTTAATGTTGTTGTTGGGCTTCTGTGGGCTTCTGTTTCTTCTGGTGCCGCTGCTGCTGCGGCGGTTGCTTGCCTCCCCTGATGCCTTGGGACGACTGGGGAGCGTTGGTCCGTGATCGGCTTCGTGAACTGTTGGGCTCTGGTTCCGGGATTGGCTCTGGTCGCCCTCTGAGCAGAGCCATCTCTTCCGATGCTGCTGCTGCTGCTGCTGCCCACTCCGGCTCTTTTGGCGGCTTTGCCACCCGCCATAGGCCGGCCCGCGAAGCTCCTTGAACTGCTTCAGGCGCTCCTTGCAGTCCCTGGACCCGGGGGCATGGTCGCCTTCACATACCAGGCACTTTGGCTGGCATTGATGTCCTTCCGGCGGGTTCCGTGCTTCGCACTGCCTGCAGGCCTTGGCATCCGGCGTCGGACATACGTCAGATCTGTGGCCTTGCTGTCCGCAGTTGTAGCACACTTGCCTCGTCGGTCGGTATGGGTGGCATTTGTATTCGCCTCCCCACCAGTTGACCATCCTGGGAATGAAGGGTCCGTCGAAGGTAATGAGGGCTGTCTTCGACTTCCCCAGCATTCTGGCCCCCAGTATGGTTACACCCTGGGTGCGCAGTGTCAGGTTTACCATCAATTCTTCCGTGGTCCCGGCGTCTATCCCGTGGATCACGGCACGCTTGCAATCTTCAGGTGTCGACGTAGGTGTTGACTTGAAAGGAGCGTCGTCCGAAACTCAAGCTGGTGATTCCTCGAATTATCTTCGCGGTCTCGTCGCTTGGTGTGCTCGCTATTATGATGTTGGAGCCTAGTCGCAATCTGATGATAAAGTCCTTGCCGCCTCTAATCTTGTTTTCGCAGGCCACACCGATAGCTTTCGCTACATCGGCTCCTTGTAGTGCCTTCACCGGCAATCCATCCTTCGGTCTAATAATAATCTTCGCGTCATTTTTCGGGAGCGGTGGCGCCCTTTGCCTAGGCCGCTGCGTTGCTCTCCCTCCGATTGAGTTTGGCGCGCTCGCGCTTTGCGCGCAGGCAGCTGCGTCACTCGTTGTGACGGCACTCGCCGGCGCCATCTTGCCATTGTTTGCCCCTGCCTGGGGCTCTCCGTTCTTCAATATGGCGGCGTTCCGTAAACCGCGTTTTTGGGCCTTAATTTGGCGCTTGGTCAGGAAGAGTGTCCAATCGTACTCACTCTTCGGATGATTTGTTGGGTCCGCTGCTTCATGAAGCATAAAGGCGCCTTCGTAGTCCTCGGTTCCCGCTGCCTCAAGGTCGGAGGTGGCCTCGAGGTGGTCGGCTTCCATTTCTTGAGCTTCGAGCGGATTTTCGGCGACTCCGCTCAGTGTTGATTCAGAATTCGGCAAATTCGTGTGGCGGAGACCGATTTCAGGCTGCGTCGATGCCATGGTGTCGGTCTTGCTGCCCGGAAGCGCCGTCAAAGCACTGGACCTAACATCAGGCCCAGCGCCTGCGCTCCGCTCGGTCACGTGGGAGGCCTCAAAAGTCCGATAAAAACCAAAAAAACGGGCCTCTCGGCTTGAAACCGGTATCCAGGTGGTCGGAAACTTGACCGGTATCAGACACAACCAGTGGTTGATGGCTCGTTGATGGGTAGCAGTCCGAATTGGTCGAAAAATGCGGAGCCCATGCAACGCACGGCCAGCGTATCGCGAACTTCCCCAGCTCTGGCCATTGCTTGGTGTCACTGCGGCACGACACCTCAAATAAAAATGGGTATGAAGTTCGCCTGCATGCGCAATGGCTCATGTAACCAACCTGTGTTACAAGAAGAGGGTGAGCACATAGTGCGTCCGGCGGTGTCGCGCCCCGGTGAATGCGACATAGGTGGGTGGTTAAATACTGTTGCTGTGGTTCCGGGTTGCCAGACGAGGAATCCGAGGAGCCCCAGTTTTGGCGGGGAGACGATTTCGGCTTGAAGAACGCCCGGCTGGATGGAAGGCCCGTGTGTCGATGCTTCTTCATCCGTTGCGCTTATTCCCGGAGCACCTTTGACGAGCATTCCAAGCGGGCCGAGCCAGACAACGAGAGCAACCTGTGTTACAAGAAGAGGTGAGCACATAGTGCGTCCGGCGGTGTCGCGCCCCGCTCTTGCTGAATGAAGCTGATGGCGACTGGCCGTACCGGCACTGGTGTACCGGTGCTTTCATGATTGAGGCTGCGGGTGTGAGGAGAATCTTCAGTGCTTAGAAACTTCTGTGATGCAGTCAAACTTGCTTAAATTGTTAAAAATTGAACTTCCATATTTCTAGAATTTTTTTTCTTCTGTCGGACGTCCTCTAGCCTGAAAAGTATTCCCTCGAGATTTCAAAGGACAACGTGAACTCCTTTGACTCCCTTGACTAGGCCTTCTTTTATGCGCCCATTTGACCGCTCGTGTCTTCTCGTGAAGTATCTTTGGCTCAAAGGACTTTGAGAGTGTCTGTGTGACTGGGGTATAATATATTGATAGAGCCTATTAGGTTAACAGACGTATAAAACTAACATAACAAGTTTTTCTAGGGACATGCACAACAGACGCCTCTGCGTTGAGCATGGCCGCTGGCAGAACCATTGCAATGAATTTGCAGCCTATGGAGTTTGCAGCCTACTATGGTGTTAGAATTGGGGTGCAATAACTACAAGATATGCTGCCCCGTGTTATCATTTGGTATTTTTGTTGGCGGCGAGATTGCCACTTTATGTCTCTGCGGTAACACGTAGGGCGTTTAATGATAATTGCATTAACGTCGACATTCATCATGAGATTCGTTCTGCGAGATTTTTTTCAGATGGTACTTTTCAATATTTTCATCCGGAAGAGGTCAAGTTGAGAGTATGACGGCAGCCCGTCTGGTCGGGATGGTGCATACTTAAAAGGAAGAGGTCTGGACACCCACCAAAAATGGTTTAAAATAGTTATATACGGTATTTGCGTAAGAGCGAGCAATAGCAGCAGAGGTGGTCATGCATGGATCCCGAAGATAATTGCGGCCGGAGCCGAAAGAGGGCAGTCTTCGTTCGAGAGCGCTAGCTGCACACAGAAGCTTGCTGTTGGAGGTCGTGTGTGAAGATTCTCGTTGAAACAGGGAAACAAAAAAGCTGCTTGCGTGCTGTCCGTAATATTGCCAAATAGGTTGAGCGGACAAAAGAACTTGTAACAACGTGTGCATTCTGCGCTTTCCGTGGTGGCCGGTATGTGGTGAATTCGTTGTTGCTAGCTGTTAGCAGGCATACCAATTTGGGAGCAGTTGCCAGAGATGCTGTTACTCGTGCTTATAGCCGTAAATGATGAAAAGTGGTGCAAACGGTAGCATTCATTCGCTACCAGTGTCACGCTTTCAAAAAATGAAACGCTGATGGTAACGGCACACTAAGAAGGAACAAAAGACAGGACAAGGTGCTTTGTCCGTCTAGCGCCTTGTCCTGTCTTTTGTTCCATCTTAGTGGGCCGTTACCGTTGGCGCTTCATTTTTTGAAAGCTCTGCACCAACTAGCCTGACAATGTATTTTTACCAGTGCCACCCCAGTATGTGTAGCGTTGATGTTCGTATTTCTTTCAGGCATCTATTTAGCTATTGTTTCGTGAATACTTGAAGTAGAAATCTGTCTTGAGGGCTCATAATATTGCTAATATTAGGTTGTCAGCAAGTTTCTCAAGTGGCATCCACTTGCATGCTGCTGTACGATTGTTGACAGGCCGTGAGTTACTCCGACGTCTTCTCAGATCTGTGGACAGACTGAACAAGTCCTTCGTAAGCCTAAAATTTGGGAAAACGGGCACAAAAAAGCTTTTGTGAGGAGTTCCTTAAAGGCATCAGCGTGTATGTGCGCAACATTTCATTGGCTTCTTTTTTTTTTCTGTAAAGAATTAAGAAGAGTCATAAATGCGCCTTATATGAATTGGTTCATATAACGAGGTAAATAAATCGCGTTAAAGGGCCCCCTTACCAGGTCTGGACATTTTGAACTGAGAAGCGCCGTGCCTACTGCGCCGTGCTCCCAGTAGGAGTGTCTCCGCATATCGCACTAGTGTGCTTACGTACATGGCAGTGCTGTGACGTCGCTCATAGTGGCACGTGAATTCGAGAATTATTCAGGCCAACATCTGTTATTTGTGTATGCTTGTGCTTCAATAGACAAAATAAAATTTAGAGAAACAATAAAACACCCAAACCGAATGTCTGCGTTTTCTTGTTTTACTTCGCATCGCAGCAAGAAAGATCTTCCGTTTCATCTGCTTGTCGACACGTCGTGCATTCGTGTGCTTAGACAGCGAAACTATTATAAAGGAGATTTATGGGGGTTCGTAGCGACCGCCGGTCCTGGGATGCACCGAGCAGTTCCCGAGCTTGAGCCTCTGCTGCGCGCTTGATGCTGCCGATGCTGCTGACTCTGTGCGCACGTTCGTCATCTTCCTTACAATGGCCCCGCGGAAATAAAGTAGCCATCCTGGCGACTTTGTTTTCTGGAAGGACGGTAGAATGGTGATACGGCTTGAGACGCTGAACGTGAACGACTTCGCGGTTACGACGTCGTAGGCCGGACGGCGGCGTTAGCGGCTCAGCCGGGTAATTGACGGGTGATGTTCTCTCGAGAACGCGATATGGGCCGTCATACTTCGGAAGGAGTTTTGAAGCGAGCCCAGGCGTGCGGTGTGGCACTAACAACCAAACGAGAGCGCCCGGGAGAAAACTGGGAGTCGAGTTCTGGGCATCGTGAACGGCTTTTTGACTGTTCGGGTCGTCCGAGGTCAATGGGCGGGCCAGCTGGCGACATTCCTCGGCGTGTCTGGCGGCTTCCGAGATCGGCATGCATTCAGATGGGTCAGGCCGGTAGGGTAGAATGGTGTCAATTGTGTGCGAAGGATGACGGCCGTAAAGAAGGTAAAAGGGTGAGAATCCGGTAGTGGCCTGGGTAGCGGTGTTGTAGGCGTAGGTGACAAACGGAAGAACTAGGTCCCAATTAGAGTGATTAGGTGAGACATACATGGCGAGCATGTCACCAAGAGTTCGATTAAAGCGTTGCGTGGTACCTTTAGTCTGTGGGTGATAAGCAGTGCATTTACGATGAATAATGGCGCATTCAGCAAGCAGTCGTTCGATGACTTCAGATAAGAAGGTGCGGCCTCTGTCGCTTAAAAGTTCACGTGGACCTCCGTGACGAAGGAGAAAACGACGAAGTATGAAATTGGTGACCTCCTGCGCTGTAGCATTTGGTAGAGCAGCAGTCTGCGCATAACGGGTTAAGTGGTCTACCGCAACGATTATCCACCTGTTGCCGGTAGGAGTCAACGGAAGTGGCCCGTAGAGATCTATGCCCATGCGATCAAAGGGTCGGGATGGGCATTGTAAAGGCTGGAGTTCACCGGCGGAGTTGTGCGGTGGCGCTTTGCGGCGTTGGCACTCATGACAAGAGCAGACGAACTTTCGAACGAAATTGTACATTCCCCGCCAGTAATAGCGGTGTCGAAGTCTTTCGTAGCTCTTGAAGACTCCCGCGTGGCCACACTGAGGGTCGACGTGGAACGAGGAGCAGAGCTCTGATCGCAAGATTCTCGTAATGACGAGTAACCAGGTGCGTCCGTCTGGGGCATAGTTGCGTCGATGTAGTAGCTGGTCGCAAATCGCAAAATGAGGAACTTGGCGCCGAAGCGTACGTGACGCCCGAACTTTCGACGTATCCGAGAGAAGGTCTAGCAGAGATGCAGTCCAGGGATCATTACGCTGTGCAGCAGCGATAGTGCCAAAGTCTAGAGAGGATAATGTACACTCGCAGGCGGAGTCGCCACTGGCCTTCAGGGGAAGCGGCGATCGGGATAGTGCGTCAGCATCGGAGCGCTTTCGCCCGGAACGGTAAACCACGCGGATGTCATATTCTTGGATTCGCAATGTTCAGTGGGCAAGGCGGCCCGATGGATTTTTGAGCGTCGACAGCCAACATAGTGCGTGGTGGTCGGTCACTACGTCAAACGGTCGGCCGTATAAATATGGGCGAAACTCGCCAAGCGCCCACACAATGGCCAAACACTCCTTTCCTGTAACGCTGTAATTCGTCTCCGCCTTGGTTAACGTGCGACTCGCGTATGCGACGAAGTATTCTGTGTGGCCAGGTTGACGCTGTGCCAACGCAGTGCCAAGGCCTACACCGTTTGCATCGGTATGGAGTTCAGTTGGCGCTTGAGGGTCAAAATGGCGAAGAATGGGTGGCGTCGTGAGAAGGCGGTGCAAGGTTTTGAAGGCGTCGTCACACGCTGGAGACCATGATGAGACATCTCTAGCGCCGCCAAGGAGCTGCGTGAGAGGCGATATATAATTGACGCAAAATTTTGAACGAATCGCTGGAAGTAAGAGCAGAGGACGATAAAACTGCGTAGCTCTTTCATAGTGGTAGGTTTTGGGAACGCAGTAACAGCACGTTGTTTCTCGGGATCCGGGCGAATGCCCTCCTTTGACACGACATGGCCTAAAATTGTGAGCTGACGAACAGCAAATCGACACTTCTTCAGGTTAAGTTGCAACCCGGCGTTGGTCAAGCAAGTTAGTACGTGCTGGAGGCGGAGCAGGTGCGTTGCGAAATCAGGGGCGAACACCACAACGTCGTCAAGATAGCAAAGACAGATTTTCCATTTGAGGCCACGCAGAACATAATCCATCATTCTTTCGAACGTAGCAGGTGCGTTGCAAAGTCCGAAAGGCATGACAGTGAATTCATACAAGCCGTCAGGTGTAACAAAGGCAGTTCTTGGGCGCTCGGCCTCTGCCATCGGAACCTGCCAATAGCCTGATCGCAAATCCAGTGAAGAAAACAGCTCGGCTCCCTGCAAACAGTCCAGGGGTGCTATGCAGGATGCGCCGAGTTTCTCGTTCACCCGAGTTTTACCCGAGTTTGCTCGACGGCAGTCAGTGAACAGAGATAGCGTGAAACGCGCAAAGGCTGCAGGCAAAAAAATATGTAGAGAAAAAGCCGCGTATGACAACATGAGCGCACCCTGCGCGGCACGCTGCTTCCACGTTTCAAGCGCAGACGGCTGCACCATAGAATAAAAAACAAACTTAGAGAAGGGAAACTGTACCTTCCACCGTGGTTCGAAAATAAGCAGCGGCAGCGCATGGAACTTACTTTGGCGGACGCCAGATGACGTTACTCAATCCGGAAGCGGAAGTGCAAATTTGTTTTTTTTTTTAGAGCAAAATTCAATATGGCCGTTTTTTGCCGGTCGCGTACGCTGGTACGCGCCGTGCTTGCCCTGCAGGCTATGCGGCATGCCTCAATGCCTTCTCTGCCGCGTAGCTGGTGCGTTCTAATTGCCAAGAGCCTCTACTGACGCCCTTACAAACAAGCCACAAGTGAGTGAACAGAACGCGCGACTTTATTGGCAGAAGTCAAGCAGTGTACATTCTCGTGCAATGCCAGAAGTAAAATTTGCATGTCGAGATACGCTGGAATCATTGACGCAAGCTCGTAAACGGCTCACCGTCGTCGTCGCACGTGGTGGTCAGGTTAACGAGCAACAACCAACAGCGGAAACATATTGGACAGAGTGTGCCACTTGTTTGCAGCGACAGTCGCCGTTAATAATGCCCAAATTGCATTGCGAAGCAATCGGGAGACGCAGGCATCTGCTGCCGCAGCCTACACAGCGACATGGGCTACCCCAGATTTTAGCCGTTCACTCCTTTCCAACCTGCACGTTTCTTTTCTTTCGGGGGCCGCTAATGTGTGGCTCACACTTGGTGTCTCACATTGTCTGACTATGGACAAGTCGCTTTCGTGGGCATCGCCTCCATCAGCTACTTTTGCGGGCCTCTCCAACCATCTGGCTATCAACTTCATACGCATCGGACTATGTAAGCACGTATGCTGGTCTCCGTTCATGCCTAATCGCGGCCGAGAAAGGCCGGAGGCACAATATGCCCATTGCTGCAGCAGGAAAGCGCGAACGGGGAGCACGAATCACGGTGCATGAAAATTGGGAGTCTATGTCGCTGTGCAGGCTGCAGGAGCGAATGCTTACTTCGAGAGACTGCTTCCCAGTGCAACCGACCAGGCCGCAATATTCGAAAAACATAACACTGCGACCATAACCAAGTGACATAACAGCAAAATTAAACAGCAATCAGTCACCGCATGAGGTTCAGACAATACATTATACATTGGTGACGAACCATATGGCAACAGTGAGCATTCACATACACGGGTCTCTTAGGGTACATTGAGCTGCCTACCTACAGGCGTAGTGCCTGCCTTCGTCGCACGTGGTGGTCTACTAACGAGCAACAACCAGCAGCAGAAACAGATTGGACAGAGTGTCCCACCTGTTTGCGGCGACAGTCGCTGTTAAAGATGAGCAAACTTGCAGTGCAAAGCAATCGGGTGACGCAGGCATCTGTTGCCGCAGCCTGCACAGCGACATGGACTACCCATAATTTTAGCATTGACTCCTTTCCAGCCTGCATGTTTCTTTTCTTTTGGAGGCCGCTAATGTGTGGCTCACACTTGGTGTCCCACATCGTCTCAATATGGACAAGTCGCTTTCGTGGGCATCACCTTCATCAGCCACTTTTGCGGGTCTTTCCACCCAACTTCATACACGTCCGACCATGTAAGCACTTATGCTGGTCTCCGTTCATGCCTAATCGCGGCCGAGAAAGGCCAGAGGCACAATTTGCCCATGGCTGCAGCAGGAAAGGGTGAACGGGGAGCACGAATCACGGTGTGCGTAAATTGGGAGTCTATGTCGCTGTGCAGACTGCAGGATCAAATTCTTGCTTCGAGAGGCTGCTTCCCAGTGCAACCGACCAGGCCGCAATATTCGAAAAACATAACACTGCGACCATAACCAAGTGACATAACAGCAAAATTAAACAGCAATCAGTCACCGCATGAGGTTCAGACAATACATTATACATTGGCTACGAACCATCTTACATGCATAATGCTTGCCTTTGTCACATGTGGTGGTCTGGTAACGAGCGACAACCTGCGGTACAAACAGATCGGACAGAGCCTCGCACCTGTTTGAACCAACAGTTGCCGTTCAAGATGAGCAACTTCCATTGCGAAGCAATCAGGTGACGCAGGCATCTGCTGCCGCAACTAACACAGCGACATGGACTACCCGGCATTTTAGCGTTAACTCCTTTCCAACCTGCACATTTATTTTCATTCGGGGGCCGCTATGTGTGGCTCACACTTTGTGTCCCACTTTGTCGCAATGTGGACGAGTCGCTCTTGTGGGCATCACCTTCGGCAGCCATTCTTGCGGGCCTTTCCACCGATACGGCTATCAACTTCATACACTTCGAACCATGTAAGCACATATGCTGGTCTCCGTTTTGAGCAAATCGTGGCCGAGGTAGGCCACAAGCACAATTTGCCCATGGCTGCAGCAGGCCAGAACGAACGGGGCGCACCAGTTACGGTGTGTGTATACTGGGAGTCTATGTCGCTTTGCGGACTGCAGGAGCAAATGCTTACCTCGAGGGACTGCTTACCAATGCAACTGACCAGGCCCCCACATCTGAGAAACGTAACACAGTTACCACAACCAAGTGTGGCAGCAAAACCAGATTCTGCAATCAATCACTTCACTGTAGCTTGCACAAAGACCCAGGCTATCAAGGAAGAGGAGCAATCATCAACGAGACTAGGAATATGGAAAATGAGAAAGCTTGCATTCAAGAGAGAAGCCACTCTGCTCTGCAAGCATTGAAGGCTAAAAACATCAAGAAAAGTAAAATGGTGCATAGCACATGTGCATAGGTTAATGCAAGACGCATGCCGATGCTGCATCCGCTATTTCAGGAGAGGAATTGCGCATGACAACATACACTAGAAGATACTGCTACAGATATGTTAGGCTGCTAGACAGTGACTGGTATTAAGTATCAGCGAAGAATCGGTTGACCTTTATATTTGGATGAGGATGAATGACCTCTAACAAAAATGGGCAATGAGAAAGCTTGCATTTATAGAAGAAAAATCACACTTGGCACAAACGGAATTAACATGGCTAGGAAGCTGACTAAGGGCAAACTGAGGGAACTCAATCTTTTGGCCAGCGTCGTCCGTGCTTGGTCAGATGTTGCAGGTGCATCTGAAGACGAAGAATTTCTAGAAAGTCCTTTTTGAGTTACCTGGATGACTCAGCCAAATGTCCGTGTTGGTGGAATGGTGGCTGAAGCTCTTTTCAGTCTTGACACAGTCCTCTGCAGACTTGATATCTCATTCATATCCTTCTGCATGTGCTTCTTTGTTCTTGGTGTAAAAGCCTTGCAAATTCGACTCCAGCCCCTTCCTGTTGGCGCAGATAGGCGCTCCTGTGATGACCAAGATGTGCTTGGCATACACTCTGTTGGGGCAAAACGGTGACACATGAGATACAGCACAGATTAGCCAAATTTATGTGTGTTTTATATGTTCGAACCAATTATACTGAACCATAAATATGAACAAACATTCATATCTGCTGCAAACAGCAAGCCAATACAGCATATATCAAACATATTTATTTCTGAACCATGTGTTGTTTACCTTGTAGTAGTAGCTAATGTCCACACAATGACCTTGTTGTAGCAGGCAGCAGCTTCTGTTTAGTGCGTGGAGTGTGTTGCTTTATACTGGTGCCGTCCTCATTACTGCATGTCTGGAACAGAAATTTTGACTGAATCAGAAATTGAAAATGCAAAGTTTTGCAATATGAAATGCAAAAAGGTGTGACATATATGTTGTAATGATTTGCGACTACAGAACACATGCAAATGTACTGTCTGTTCTAGGGTGCTTAAGCAGCATGTTAAATAAATATTGCTATTGTCCATAAAATTCATGTCTGCCTAACTACAATGCATGTCAACAGCGCAAGTACTATTAAGATCACAAATGAGAACATTTGTGGGTTCATTTATACACTAGAAGTGATCACACTGCTAGTTCCACAAGCAAATGCATGAAAGTCATGAAGCTATTAGAACTGATGCATTATTTTTCTGCACGAACGTGATGCACCGCTTCACTACTGCAAAAATAAATGCCCTACGGTAAACCAATCTGAACAGCAAGAACATTTGGAACCAACAAGTACGAAATATGGGTGAATTATCATGCTTGCAATTGTTTAATACATTAAATTCTGTACTTTCACTTCATTTTACCAACGGATTATTCGGTTTTGTGGACGAAAGACGTTGCGGCCGACTCGAAAACAAAGTTTAATATGTATATTGATAAGGCTACTCAGTCACCTACAACCACGGCTACAATAACATGAAAAATGAGACGCGCGTTCCAATATCGCTCTTTCTTTCCTGGTTGTGTGTGTAAACCAAACGACAGCCTCGCAAGAAAAGGTTTATTTAGGAAACAGCAACTGAGATCCTCACTGCCCATATGTAATGCAGGATCTAGTTCGTTAACTTGTGCCCGCCTGGAAGGTAATGAGACGGATATTATATAACGATTCAAGCAGCGGTGTTAAACGACTCACCGTTATTGCCGTTGTCAGCCGCAGCAAAATCCAGCTCCCGTTTCGATGCAGACCTGTTCCGAATGGCTCACGACCGAAACCCAACTGCCGGGCTTACATGTCCGCTTGCAAACACGTAACTTCACCCCAAGTTAAATAACGCGAGACATCGAAGCGCAAGAAACTAGTTTTAGAAACAAAGAAGCAACCAGTCTTGAGTGTACGAACGAATGAATCCGTGCCGCCGTGCACTCGGAAATACCGGTAAAAATTTTAAATCCAGGCCAGAGGTCACGTGAAAGATCGATGATGCTGAACGCTATTTGCGTTTATAATGGCGAAGAAACAATAAACTTACTAACAAAGAGTACAATATCTAATTAGCAATGATAATTTTGCCCTGTTTTTATGTAAAAGAAAATGCTTCGGTAATTGTAAGAGAAAGTTTGTAAGATAAAATTGCGCTTACTGCGACGCCTCTACCGGGAAATGCTGGAACTAACGAACGCATCCCGAAGTGATGCTACTACGTCGGCTTTGTTAGCAGCGGCGCGCGGTCGATTTTTTCGCCCTCTGTGGCCATTTGTTGAACTTGAGAGTGTGCTACCCCTGGCTGCACAACGAAACTCGCCAGCGCCGCGTATTGTTATCAACGGCTTATCGCAACTTAGCAATACCGTGACTGTCCCGCTGTCTGTCTGCAGACTTGCCGTGAGCCGCTTGCCACGCCTTTCCCGGGCGCGTCAAGGGCGTGCCTCCTCTTTCGGCAACTATCTTTATATCCTCGATCGAATGCGAACAGGGTACATGCGGCGCATTCTTGCACCTACGCTTTCGCTCAAACGAATACGTTAAAATACAACAAATAAAATAACGAACATATTTATTTCTTTAAGTGTCTGTTTTTAGTTTTGAATGCTAGAAATGTCTGATGACAAACGGAGATCGAGCAAATTATTAAATTTTGCACTTCTTGCCGCGAGTGGCGACAGTGAGGCGAAAGCTTAGAAGCGGATACATTGAAGCGGGTCGCACGCACGAGGCAGTTCATACGGTGAGAAGTCGCCTAGGGGCGCTACAGTGCTATTCTCAATAATGTCAGTGATCACCACTCTTTCTCTATTAGGGGAATAGAAACGCAGCGCTGTGGTACGGCTGTTCATCGCAGGCGCCTTAAGGCCCCCGCTTTACCAACTAAAGACGATATACTAGTCATAAATACGGGAGCAACGGCTGTCGATGCAAAATGGTGGTCCGTAGTGCCCGTAGTGACGCAGTTTAGTGAAAATGTACCAGTTTGTCTTTGTGCGTGAAACCTCGGCGATGCATTGCGAAGAAGTGCGTGCTTCCCATCGACACAATTCATCGCTTGTCATCGCTTGCCCAGTGAAAGTGCCTCTGAGCGCATGTACGCAGTATTAGAGTGTTTTGTGCGCACCAAGGTGCTTGCGGATTACTTATGCTGGAGCCAGCAGCGATCGCAGAAGGATATCGTAACGACACCGCAGCAATCGCATTTTGGCAGGTGAGGGCTCTTGTGTGCGGTTATGAAATGAGACTTCGAACTGAGGAAGGTGGTGGAACTGTTGAGTGCGCAGTGCTTGTGATGAAGAAATGCCATTGCACTGGGTCTAGAAGAGCGAGCGATTCTCGGACGCTGATCGTGTTTACGACGTTGTGGCTCCGATATGTCACCGATGACAGAGCAGCCATCTCAAACGACTGCTGCGATACGCACTCCTCAGCATCGTCGTCACACTCGGCGCATCGACGCTTTGCAAGCAGCCACAGTGACGTGCCGATAATTATTTACTGTGCGCTACGTCGCCACAATGCAGGCAATGAAACCGTGCTGTGGGGCCATCTCAGCCCGAGAAGCCAGCGACAGTCAACGCTTTGTTTTTGATAGTAGTGCGCAGTACATCACCGATGACAGTGTGTTGTGCGTGTTTTATGTCGGTGGTGAATATTGTTGATGCCTCTCAGCTCGGCACCGCGTCGCTGTTGCCGAAAGATAAGTTGGGCATGGCCCAACCGTGGTGGGTGCGCGCACAAGAGTTACATGCCTCGCGCGGGGCGTGACCTCTGGCTTTGATTGACAGGCGAACTCATGCTAAACTCGTACATCGCGAAACCCCCTCCGAGTTCAACTCGGGAACATGGCGGCGGCAGCAGCAGCCTGTGTTATTGCAGCCAGCGGCAGCAAGCGTCAGTATGACCATCTGGACCCGTTCGCGTACATGACCGCCGTGGAGTTTCAGCGTCATTGTGGCCTGTCGAAGACATCATTGCGCTGGCTGTGTGACGAGCTAGGCGAAAACTCTCGTCTGTGGAGACAGCGTGGCGGGCTTCATTCGCTCACCGTTGAAGAGCAAGTCCTCTGCGCCCTCCGTTTCTACGGGACTGGGAGTTTTCAGGGAAGCGTCGGCGCCGAGCGTTACATTGGACGTCATCAAACTATTGTGAGCCTCTGTGTCAGAGATGTCTGATGCGCTTATTGATGCGGCTGTGCGGAAGCGGTAGCTGGCTTTCCCGAAGAATGCGGCTGAGCGGGCATTTATATAAAAACGCTTCTTCGCGGAAACATTATGAACGTAGTCGGGTGTGTCGACGCAACGTACGTAGGAATTAAGGTGCCTTCGATGTCAGCGTTCCTGTGATTAGCGTTGAAGCAATGTCTAGACGCACCATATTGCCAAATTTGTCACTTCTCTGTAGCCGACTTAAAGTTTGTGTTTCTGACGTCACACATGCGGCAGCCTATGATACTGACTTTTTCGCTGGTTGCTGACTTTTTACCGATTGTTCTACTTGTCTATCAGGGTGCCTTCCAAATGGCTCACTTTTTTGGGGAAAGAGGTTAATGAAGTATAAATACTTTGTTTAGCGCAAAACGACAGAGACAAGAAAGACGACAGGACAAGGATTCGCACCAACTAGCCCGCCAACGCATTGTGCTGAAGTATAAATAGATAAATGGATATCACAAATTGTGTGAAGTACCCTGTGAATGCTAATCTCATAAAGAACTTGGTTTTTTTATGAGATTACTTAGTACAAGTTACTTAGTATGCATAATGCTGAATTTTGGTCATGCGTCATCTATCGGCCACACTATGAAACAGCAAGGCATTGCACAATTTGTTGCAGTGCGAGATGCGGATGTCGCGCCAAGCCGGTTGTGCCTATGCATTTATGGCAAAATGAAAATGCATTGAGAATCTTAGTGTGCTGGCTTGCATGAAGAAAATACTTCAGAGTGTTTGCTGTGTTCACTGTTGGTGCATGTGCCAGTGGTTCAGTGTATTTCTTTTGGGGGGGGGGGGGGCAGCGTCATTCTGTATGGACAAATCGTATATTTTCGTCTCATAATAGGGCTCTAATTCTTCAGCAGTAGAACAATGCAGATCCAATGCTCTGCAGAACTCGGTGTGCGTGAAGATGTTGTGAACCACCAAGGCGAAATTACATATCGGGAGAAATGTGGTGCAGATGCCAATGAAAAGTGGGTCTTTAACCCGCCATGATAAAAATAAAGATTGCAGAGCGAATAGACCATTTGTACAGCTTTAGAGCAATGATTACAGAAACTGTGACATGCTCAAACGTGTAAAAGCTTGCCGCAATGCGAAAGTAGGATGAGCAATATGCAGCATATTTTGGCATTGAACATGTCTTGTAAATGCTATTTTTATTGTAAGCCTCAAGCCTCGCTGTCACGCCTTTCCCTCCTGCACTCCCTTTACTGAAACGCAGCACTGTCTTTCTATTGGTGTCATGATGATGATTGTAACGGCAGCAGTAAGGCTGGTTAATGCTTGCCCCTTTGATTCCTGCGAGTTGAGTGGTACAGAATATGGCACGTGCATACACCTGTGCAGCAAAATTTTATGCTTGTGGTGATTTGTTGGAGAGCTAATTCGTGTTGGGACATTTCAAAGATGTGCGCCATTGTGGCTTAATAACTAGATCATTGGTGAGGTTGAAGACTCGTATCGGTATAGAAGCTTGAAGCTGAATTGCACCACAAGTCGACGGGACACAAAGAGAAATACACAGCCGAACGCTCTGCTGTGTGTGTTACTCTTCTTTGTGTGCCGTCGAATTGTTGCGCGGTCCAACTTCAAGTAGAGCATTGGGCCTCTTCGGTGCAGGACTGAGGAAGAGAAATACACACAGCAGAACGCACTGCTGTGTGTGTTATTCTTCTTTGTGTGCCGTCGAATTGTTGTGCGATCCATCTTCAAATAGAGCATTGGGCCTCTTTGGTGCAGGACCGAGGAAGTGTGAGCTATTCGACACCATGCCAGTGCCTTGCCACACAATTATGGAAGTCTGAAGGTTTGCAATTAAAGCTTTGCTTTCAAATCCACCTGCTCATGTAATACAAGCACTAATTGAAAGAACCATCATACAAAAATAATGGTGAAACGAATGGCCTTTGAAAATTTGTATGTTGACACTAATGACATAATAGGTGCCACAGCAAACTCGACAGTTCTACTGGACAGAGCACTTCGTTTCCTATGTGAAGCACAAGCTTTCATTACATGCTGTGCAGATAACCAAGCTCAGTTTGTTTTACCGTGGTACACAACATTCACTGTAATCTGTTTTTGATTCTAAAGTGCCAAACACCACCTCTTTTTCAAGGATGTCATGGGAATATTTGGTGAGAACTGTTTACAGCCCCTCATAATGGAAGTGTGGCCAGCCAGCTTTGCTTGGGTGCCTTTATAGATTTATGTACCTGATCATTGTGTGCTATCAAGTTGCTAAAGTCTATGCAACCAGTGCAAGGCATTACGTGATTCTATAGTCGGATACAACTTTAGGAGGCCGCAGAATCTGCACTTCAACGGCAGGTGAACACAAGCCTGCACCAATGGGCACACACTCTACACTGACGTCATGCCGCTGGAAGCACTAATACCCGCTCATTGGAGAGGGACTATTTCTTTAGACGTGGAGGCAATCGGCTGCTGCGCTTTGGTCATCTGGGCGGGGCCTCTCCTGTCTTGTGAAGTTGTATCCGACTAGAGGATGCCGCTTTTCATACAACACAAAAGGACAAAGTGTACAATTATTTGGCCTATGAAATGGATACATCACAAGTGAGCTATGCATGCGCTTAAGCTGTGTGAAAATTAGTGCATGCAAATATATGACATTGTTAAAGAATATGTGGTATCGAACGTGCATGTAATGGCACGTTTAAATCGGGGAGTGTTGCATTCATGTGCACAGTCCATAGGTGATAGCATTATTAAGGTCATGCCGTTTCCTGTCTTCTCATTGTGAAATACACACACCGTTCATCTTGTGGCTAATCATACCCACTGTATTCTTGCACATAGAAAGAACAAACAGCACAATGACGTATATGCTGCATTAGTGTCTTTTTCATTTACACGATCCAGGTTGTCTTATGTGTTTGCCCATTTTGAAGAGACATCAAGTGCATGTTACAAGTGTCCCAATATGCACAGCAGAATGTTTACTGCAATAATTTTATTCATGCTCTTGAATAATAAACAAAATAATAAACTGAAAGCTCCATTATAAGGTGTGTTCTGGGGGCTCGTCTGGAAAGCAGTGAGTGCACTGATCCTACTGTTGCAGAGCAGCCCTCTGGACCTTGGCACACTCTCAAGAGCATGCGCCTGGCGCTCGCCTACTGCCACCAGGCGGTTGTGTGCCTCCAGCAGCAGAATGTTTTGCTGCAAAAAAAGTGGATTGTTGGAATGAATCAACCGCATATAAACCATTATTGCACTATTGCACTATTTCACTATTGGTACTAACTGCCCTTGACTGTGGAAGCCTTTAGTGTATGCATAATAAAACAATTTGTCGGGACAACATTGCTTTATTTTTCATAACGGGTTGTATTTTTCAGAGCCAATTGTAATGTTTATTTGTGTGCCAACAGCTGACGTGTCCTCGAACCTTCACGAGTCTCTACTGTCAGCACCACAAACCTATTTTTGTTCACTGCAAAATCAATGGCGCTCCCTACAATCCCGTCTTATGCGAGCTGATTGCATCCTATGCCTACAAACATCATATTTTGTCCCATTACGCAATTTTCTACCATCCTCGGCTGCAGTTCTCTCTCCTTGACATCCATTCTGTCACGCTTATGTAATCACCTGTTATAAATTGGCAACAAGTGATTGAAGATTTGCATGGCCTGCCCACCGATTCCATTTTTTTTTCTTAATCTCAACTAGCATATCAGTTGCTACGGTTTACTACGCCACTATCTTCCTGCCTTAATGCTATCTCCAACAATTTTTGTTACTTCGCTTTCTGCACAGTCCTCGACTTCTCAAGTTTCCTTGTTAACCTCCAGGTTTATGTCCCATATTGCGTAACCGGTAGAATGCAACGATTCTAAACATTTTTCAAGGATATCGGTAACGTGGCGATCACGATTCGGTAATGCCTCCCATGTGCTGTTCAACCCATAAAATTTTTGTATAAGTTTGCTGCTTTATATCAGCACCTGCTATTGATATTTCACCTGGATAAAGATACTCTTCCATAGATTCTGCGGGCTGAATGTCACTGGTGAACTTCTGTTATATCACTAAGTTAGTGAAGGTTACCTTTATCTTTTCCATATTTTCGCGGGCCCACGTACATGTAAAAGCACGAACACTCATTGGCTCTCAATGCCTTTTTTAAACTGCAGGACATTCAGTTCGTTACTACGAAAGTGACTTAATCTGTGCACTATTATTATGCTAAATATGAAACAGTAGAAATATACTTATCTGCAGTTTGTCGATGCCTCCGTCACTGTGTTGGTTGCGAGATCCATCGTCGGCATCACCTCCTTGTCGCATCGTAGCTATATCGGCTGTCTTCCTTTTGCACACACTATGCAATATTAGTGACACTCGCAGTCAAGTAGAGTGGAGGAACTCAGCGCACTCACAGAAGCAGCACCGGATAAGTTGTTTGTTCAGGATTGTGCCGTGAACTGTAAGTACGCGTTGCGATCTGTAAAATCGCCTAAGCTATTCGCAGTCTTTCGGGGTGCACGGAAAGATTGCTCACGGAGGAACAGAACTATCCAAGAAATATTGGTCATCGTCGAGCCTGATCACTACGTCGCGCACTGCAAGCTCGTTGTACGAGTTTGTTTACACTGGGCCTCTTCGATGTTTAGCCGCCATGCTCACCCGATGAATGTATGTGATGACGCCACCACAGCGTTCCCTCGTGGTATAATGTGAAGCGTACTAAATTACAAATTAGTCGAATACACATTCAGTGTACATCTTGTAAGCTTTAAAATGCTTTTAAACCACGTTAAACTAACTAATAATATTGTATTAAATGCATTTGTTTTATAACTCACTTGTGCGTGTAATGCACTCGGTGGAACGACAAACAAGTGAAAGAAGGCGCGACCATGCACTGACAGTATGATCACGTGAGCCCCAGTTTGTCGACCGCCCAGAAGGCAACGCCCAAGGAATGATAGCCACCCAGAGTGAATCTAGATAAACCAATGAAACTGGAGGCTTCTCGAAAGATAAACTGTGTCTCGGTACCATTTGTGCTTTCATCTTGGGGTGTCGCCAGAGCTCGTGAAGATCCCGAGTTTCGCCAAACTCGGCGCATCCTGCATAGCACCCCAGAGCATCATCGATGCGTGGTAAGGGGTTGACGTCCTTCAGCGCGATCTTGTTCAACCGTCGAAAATCAACACGGAAGCGGATGGAACCGTCTTTTTTTGTGACGAGGACCACGGGAGAGGCCAATGGGCTTTGGGAAGGTTTAATGACGCCTCGACGGAGCATGTCATCGACCTGGTCTGCAATAACGCGACGTTCCGTAGCGGACACGCGATATGGTCTTTGTCGCAGCGGTGAGTGAGAGTCAGTGTTGATGTAATGCTCGACCGTCGATGCACGGCCAAGGGATGTTTGCGCAACGTCGAAAGAACGGCGGAAGTGCTGAAGGACTGCGAGAAGTTGAGATCACTGCGAGTGCGTCAGATCTTCGGCGATGAATGGGCTGAACACACCAGTCCATGTTGAGTCGGGTATGGAGAGGGCACTCAGTTCATGGTCGGCAGTAGAAGGCACTTCGTCGAGAACGGAGACAATGCGTTTTGAATCGAACGACCCGACGTAACCAAGGCATTCGCGGCGGAGCAGTGATAGCGGCGACGAAAGATGATTGGAAACGGGCATCGTGCTGACAACGGCGGCAAGGTCAAGAGCTGCAAAGGGCAAAGGAAGCGCTTTTCTGGTAACAAAGTGATCAGAGGGCATGAAGAAGAGCGTCCCGTCAGATATGGTACTACAGAAGAGTGGTACGAATGCTGAAGAGCACGGGGGAATACAGGTGTCTTCTTTCACGAGAATTTTAGCGGCAGGATGAGCCAGGTCACCAAATGGAGACCAGGTCACCAAAGTGGAAAAGTTCAATCTCAGCCCGAGCGCAATTGATGATGGCATTGTGGCGTGAGAGAAAATCCCATCCTAGAATAACGGCGTGGGAGCACGATGAAGGAACTATGAATTCAATCGTGTACAAAACGTCCTGTATGGTCACATGGGCAGTACAAGCAGCGGTAGGGCAAATGGGTTGAGCACTCGCCGTTCGTAGCGACAATCCAGACAGAGACGTCGTCACTTTACGAAGCGAATGGCGAAACCTGGAATCCATAACTGAAATAGCGGCACCGGTATCGACGAGGGCGACTGTGGCGACATTTTCGATAAACACATCAATGAAATTGGCAGGTAAAGGAGGAGGACTTCGGCATGTCGACACTAACGCAGTTCTTGCCTCAGGAACTGCGTCGTCTAGTTTCCCTCTTTGTTAGAGACGGGTCGTCGACGCAAAGGGGAAAGCGATCGGCGACGTGGAGAGGGTGATCTGAGGCGTTCGAAGCGAGGACGGCGATCAGTTTGGGAGCGAGCTGGTGATGGGTCGAAGGGTCCGTAAGGCTCATTTGAATCAGGCGGCACATAAGGCGCTCGGCGATCGTCATCGAACGCCTGCGATCGGCGGCGGCAGAACCTTGCGACATGACCGGGACATCTACATGCGAAGCATATAGGGCGATTGTTCGGCGTACGCCACAGGTTAGCGATGGCAGTGGTGTTCCAGGGGTTGGGAGGGGGAGGGCGGTGCACAGGCTGCTGGAAGTGACGCACGGGCACAGCGCGAGGGACCATTGCAGCAACTGTAGCATAAGTGACTGGTGTAGTCACGACATCCTGCTGGTGAACAGCCGGCAGCGCTTCTGCGACCTCTTCATGGATCACGTTACGGAGATGAGACGGTAAAGTGATGGCAGACTCCTGAGTGGCGGACACCAGAAATAGCTGTCGTGCGACTTCTTCGCGGACGAAGTCCTTTATTTGGGTTATCAGGGAGGCTTGTTCTGGGCCGGTGGTCAGGCTGCAGAGTGACGCCGCATTTGGTGTGGGATGTCGCCTTGTTAGAGCTCGCTGCTTACGGAATTCATCATAGCTCTGGCACAAGCTGATGACGTCCCCAACAGTGCGCGGGTCCTTGGCCAGAAGCATCTGGAACGCGTCATCATCGATTCCCTTCATGACGTGCTTGATCTTTTCCGCTTCCGTCATGGCAGCGTTCACGCGCCTGCACAAATCTAGCACGTCTTCTATATAGCTGGTGAATGTCTCACCCGTGTCCTGTGCGCGTGTACGCAAACGCTGCTCGGCTCGTAGTTTCCTGACGGCGGGTCGGTCAAATACTTCCGTAATCGACGTCTTGAACGCCGACCACGTTCGGATATCCTTCTCATGATTTCTGAACCAGAGACTGGCCACGCCCGCGAGGTAGAGTGATACGTAAGCCAGTTTGTCCGAGTCATTCCATTTGTTGTGAACGCTCACCTGTTCGTAGGACGACCGCCACTCTTCAACGTCGTTGTCGTCGGTTCCGCTGAAGATAGGAGGCTCCCGCTGGCGAACGGTGCCAGCGCAAGGGGCGGGTGGCGATAGAAGAATCTGCTGGTCGGCGTCCGGCATGGCAGAGGGTAGCGTCCGAGAACGGAGTTCCAGGATGGTAGAATGTAACGTTATCCCACACGGCTCCACCGCTTATGAAGGAGATTTATTGGGGTTCGTAGCGACCGCCGGTCCTGGGATGCACCGAGCAGTTCCCGAGCTCGAGCCTCTACTGCGCGCTTGATGCTGCCGATGCTGCTGACTCTGTGCGCACGTTCGTCATCTCCCTTACACTATGTAATTTTCTACCGTGTTTCAGCGCGCGGCCGTTCTCTTTGATCTGCTTGCGTCTTCACCAGTATTGGCGCAGCGCTGACTTATACTGCTAGCTTGGTGTTCTCGTGCACAGCGCGCGAAATCCTGCTCTGCGAGAAACCAGACAAACGCAACAGCCCGCGCGGGATGCCGTCAGCACAAGGGCGCCGCGCAGCAAAATAGTGACGAAAAACACGAAGGCGTGGTCCGCGACGTATGCGCCACGCCATCCTCAAGCTCCGGTATGGGAGAACGCAAGGAAGGAATTTCGCTTGCGGAGGCTAGACGGGGCCATGGTAGAGTGTATAAGCGCGAGTGGACGAGGACGAAGAAAGAAACAGATACACAGACACGGCGCTTTACTTTCAACTATAGATTTTATTTTCGCACGCGTCGATAAATATATACCGTACGAGCGGAAACAAACGTCACAGCAAAAAGAACATTGAGTGGTACATTTCGTTGAACCGGACACGTGTGCAAGGCAAGGGAAAAAAAAGAAATAACATGTACTAGAATCGTCACAAAGACAGACCAAGGAATCGTATCTCCTATTCCGATAGTGACACCAAAGGCTTGCTTACGCACTTGTGCTCTAATTTTGCTATCTCGTAGGCCTCTACAATCTCCCTCGTCATCCTGCTATGAGCCTTATACAGAACAGAAGTGCTTTCAAACATGGGCTTGCAGGAACAATCTCGGCAGTGAATACCCAAATGACCCGAGATTACCTTAGTGACGTTATATTGATGCTCCTTTAATCTCTCGTTGATGCATCTGCCGGTTTGATCAATATACGTACTTCCGCATGAAAGTGGGATGACATAGACAACGTTATGAGTACAGGTTACAAATTGTTTGCGATGTTGGGTAGAACATGAGTGCCGTTTGTTATTTTCTGTGTTAACCTGTTTGCATAGCTTCTGTAGACGCTCAGGTCTCGGGTAATTTGGGTATTCACTGCCGAGATTGTTCCTGCAAGCCCATGTTTGAAAGCACTTCCGTTCTGTATAAGGCTCATAGCAGGATAACGAGGGAGATTGTAGAGGCCTACGAGATTGCAAAATTAGAGCAAAAGTGCGTAAGCAAGCCTTCGGTGTCACTATCGGAAAAGGAGATACGATTCCTTGGTCTGTCTTTGTGACGATTGTAGTACATGTTTTTTCTTTTTTTTCCCTTGCCTTGCACACGTGTCCGGTTCAACGAAATGTACCACTCAATGTTCTTTTTGCTGTTACGTTTGTTTCCGCTCGCACGGTATATATTTATCGACGCGTGCGAAAATAACATCTATAGTTGAAAGTGAAGCGCTGTGTCTGTGTATCTGTTTCTTTCTTCGTCCTCGTCCAGTCGCGCTTATACACTCTACCGTGGATTCTAACCAACTAGCCCGCCAACGTGTTTTAACCTAGACGGGGCAAGTGGAGAGAGCAGAGAAATTTAGCTTGTGCCGGTAAGCCGCCCCGTTAGCGTTTGGGGGTTTTGCCGGGTGTGAACTGCACATGCGCGTGCCTTTCCCGACTGTTTACCAGATATTGAATTGCCCGATCCACCCTGTGCTCCTCCGCTCTACACCTACGTAGTTCCGGCCAGGCTACAGCCCGACGGCCGAATAGGCAATGACAGGACAAGCCAAAAAAAAGAAACACAATGGCTACCCCACGCATCATGTACTCGCGTATGCAATACGTGCGAAATGACGACATTCCAGAAGAAGTTGATGATGATGCCAGGAGAGGTTCTATCTCTCAATCCTTTCAGCGACTCCGCGATGTGGCTAAAGATCGCTGAAGAACTCGGCGACCTCACCCAAGTGGCGCGGAACGTCCACACCGTCAAGGAGAGGCTGGACCTTGTACGTCAATCGATGATAAGGACTTCTTTTAATGTGTTCTGAGAGTTGGAGTCACACAACCGGTCTAGGAAGCCATCGACGAATGCGGTTACACGAACTTCCAGAACTTGTACAAGTGCAGTGCCATTACTTTTGTGAACTTCTTCCAGCTATCACACGTATGAATGAAAGGACTGTCCCTGCATTGTTCCTATCCTTTCCTAGTCGTTTTTGTGTGTTGGTGACCGAAAACTGGCATGCCCTGTTCCAGGTGACCGACATTATCTGCTCGTACATACGTAGGCGATTACTTAGCTTGTCTGAAGCGTGAAAGCAATGAAACAGTGACTGAAGAAACTATCATTGACATGTTCGCAACTGCTCATGAAGGCCTCGAATTCACACAGAAGATGCCAATCGAAGAGTGATTGAAATATCTGGACCTGAATATAAGGCTGAATGACCTAAGGCTAACTGACTCCCATACGTGCTGATAGTGCGAGATTCGAGGAGAGAAAAAAAATTATTTGGTACGACTCCTGCCACTGAAATTATACAAAGAGGTATTGGCATGGTATGTAACAGCCAAGCCGTCGCCAAATTTTGTCACCATGCCATGGGGGAGAGCATCGAAACGCAAGTCAGGCACCTTCAAAACAGTGGCTACCCCAGCAGTTGACTGCCGCAAGTATGCGTGCAGATGCGGCTGGAAATAAGGGCAAGCAGCAAAAAGCACGCAAAATGAAAGAGAACAGAAGAAATTGTGCAGCCATTGCACCCTGTGGAGGTGCTTGACCAGTGAAGCGTCTATAATGCTACAAGTTACGTTGGCACATAACTATACATATAATTATGTATATGTCATTATTGCGAAATAAAAAAAAATATAACATGCGCACTACGTCACACGCTACCTCTTACATACGAAACAGCTACCGCCGAAGGACTTTTACGACGCCGCTCTAAAGATGCAGGTGTTGTCGACGCAGCTGCGACGGAGCGCCGTTTAGACGCGGGTGGCCGGTAAACCGAGCCTCGACGCGACTGACAATATGCGTTGTCCGAGGTGCAGTCCATAGGAGGGCACGAAACAAAACACGTTTGCTTGTAATTCGCGATTGAGCATACTTCCTAGTTAATTAGCTCAATGAAATTTAGAAGGACTAGAGTTGTATTCTAGCGGACAAACATGGGGCTGTCCAAGATACGTACATTACATTGTCGAGAACCACAGAGCATTCACAAGAAAGCTGGCATTGGCGCAAGGTGTTTTCTGTTCGCCCCCATATTTTTTCTGGACCGTAGCCATGGACAGCTTCGAACGATCGCCCTTTGGTTCAAACTACGGTCGTGAAGCATCGTATAAATACCGGCGATGCAGCACCTGTTTGCCGACGCCCATGCCGGGTGTCGCCCTCTCTGAGCGACAAGTTATCCAGAGCGAGGTTGACAAAATTCTTGCTAAAGAGATTATTGAACACTCTTCCAACCCGTGAGCTTCCCTTCTTGTTCTCGTCAAAAAGTAGGATGACAGCTAGTGATTCTGCTTTGACTATCGTCATCTAAACACGATCACCAAGAAGGATGTATGTGGTGATAGTGTGGTGATGTATGTGGTATGCGGCGACCGTGTGGTGATGGCGAGAGGCTAGTCGTAGTGGCTCGAGCCTTGTCAGGTACGCCTTCAACCTCTATGGAGTGTGCAGGCGGGCGAGGATTCAGTGGGGAGCGGCTGTAGGCGAGAAATCTTGGTCGATAGTGGGCTGGCCAGGAGCTCCGACAGTGGCGAGAGATGTGGCCAACCCGTCAACAAAGAAAGCAGGTGGGTCTTTCATCATGTGTGCGCCATTCGGTAGAGTTGCGATAGCACGGATATGGACCATATTGGCTCCGGTGAGCAGGGCCAGAGGCAGCAGACGAAGCAAAGTCAGGATGATTGGCGGAGCAGATGGACGGAAGACCAACATAGGCAAGTTCTTGCCGAATGACCGACTGAATAAGAGCCACGAACGGCCGGGAATCGTCAAAGCACTGCGGCACTGGCGTGACAGCAGACGCTGTCACGCCAATTTCTCACTAAACGATGCGTACGACGTTCTTGGAGGAGGTGGGCTCACGCAGTGGACAAATGTCTTCGCACGTTGATGAAGTTGCGGTATTTATTTATTTATTTGAAGTGTGTTACAGGCCCGCAGGGCATTGTGTAAGGCAGAGAGGGAAAAAAATATCAACAGTGCATACACAACCAGAAGAAAAATGTATAATACGTGGCAAATAAAATTTGTGCACATAAAAGAAGGAACTAAGCAATGCGTAAATAGCGACAATAAATATGGCACATAGTTAAAAGCACGCGATAACATAAAAAGCCCATGGCGCATGAATAAGTGCGCAATTCATCAAGCGTGTTATAGCAAATGTAATAAAAGAAAAAAAGAAAAAAAAAGAAAACAAAGTGGTTAACTTCAAAATATGAACTGAAACCTTAATATGAAATTTGAATAAACATGAGCTGAAACATGAATATGAAACATGCTAAACGATGGCGTCAGTGAAATGTGTAAATAGTTGGTGGTGGAAAGTATAAGGAGGAATGTATTGATTTGACGCTTAAACTGTTGCACTATGCGGCGGCCCTTCGTCTCTTGAAAGCGGCGACATTTGTTAATAACCTTATTGACAGTTCCTACATTCTTGTAAACAAGAAGGTTAAACGCGTCTTCCGAGATGGCTTTAAAGCTTGGCTGACGTTGTCTGCCTGGGCCATATTATTATCCACCTCGCGGCAAAGAGCGAGGACGTCCTGGATGTACGCCACGACAGATTCAGTGCACATCTGTGCACGGGTCCCAAGATCATTCTTAGCAGCATGGTGGCAGCCGACAGGTTCGCCGAACAACTCTCTAAGCTTTTGTTAGCACTGATCCCAACCTGTAATCTTTTCTTCATGCGTCCGGAACCAGAGCTGTGGTGTTTTCTTTAGGCAGAATATTATATTAGCCAGCATAAGCGTATTATCCTACCTATTGTGTACGCTGACCCGTTCTTAATTCTGAAACCAGACATCGACGTCAATGTTGTCAATCCCGGAAAACATGCCAGGGTCGCGAGCATGGGCCAGGATGACCGTCGGTGGCAACGACGGGGCCGTGGTTGAAGACTTTCCTTCGGATGACATGGCGGCCAGGTTACGTCCGCTGTGGAGCTCAGTCTTGCCAAGTGATTACCCCGCAGCTCCACCATTGATGTTACGGGAAGAATGGGAAGAAGCGTACGTCTATTTACAGATGGCTTTTAATGGCGGAGCGAACATGCGTAGATTAGTGCAAGAACCTAAACTTTTATTCTTCGTCTTCAAGGCCACGATCAGCGTCCTCTACTTCCTACATTGCAGACTGTGACATCATGACCGAATACGTCGAATGGCAGAGCTGTGTCGTGCATAAAATTCCACTCAAATACGGGAAAGTGTACATCGGTGTATAAACGCCAGATTAAGGGAGCACAAGCACACGTGTCAGCTAATAACAGCACCTAGCAACTTGTCGGCTCACTGTAAGTAGTATAAATGCTCGCCTCTACTAGAGAAGACCTTAGTTAGCGGAAAGGGAAAACAAAAATGGAAAGAGAAATATGGCAAGCTCTCGTAATACAAAAAGAGACATGCATAAGCACTCACTCTATCAGGCTTACAGAAGCCAAAATCGAGTTCGCAGGACGGAATAGGAGCAATTGTACACTGTGGTTACTGCTACCCGCGTTGTCACATGACTGGGGATGTCACGTTCTGCCTATAGCGTGGTCACATTAGTGTGTATGTGTATGCATGTCCCCTTTCATTTTGCATATTAACATGTCCTCCAACAAAAAAATGTAGAGCATGCGTAAGCATCACCTTTAAGAGTGAAATGCAATAGCATTCAAAGATCCCCGACAGCTTCTCACGCTTCCCGGCAACTGAAGCGCATCTAACCATAATGTTTACCGGGAAAAGTAGACCGCGAACACTGTACACGAAGGTGGGCTTTCTGGTAGAAACACTGCCTCTTCCGTGGGTGGCGATGTGGCGGAGGCGGGCGCCAGTTGCAGGTGTTTCAAGGAACCTGGCGCGCCGCTCCGCAGCCCGCAAGATACCCACGCGCTGCCCGCAAATTTCGGACTCCGTGGCCGGTCTAGGTATGGTATAAACGCTGGAAAAGGGATTTATTTGAGTTTTCGCGTAAGAAGATAATGTTTTCTCGTATAGTCAAATTACAATCCGATGCTATCGTGTCTGTAAGTTGTGTGTAAGTCGTACTTTACAATTTTTCCACGTAGTTGAGCTTCAGAAATTAAATTATTTCAATAAATTCCTCGCGCCACGTGGAGCGCCTGGGTATGGCTGGTTCGAAAATCGTTTTGCGGACACGACGTCTGACGCCGGACGCTGACGCTGGACGCGGCATGCGGACGCCGACGCCGGATTGCATATCATATTGACTGCAAATAAAAAACGAGGACAGCGTAAGAGAATAGAAAAACAACACGGGCGATATTTATTGTGTTCTCTTCCGCTGTCCCCGTCTTTCTATGTGGTAAATATGATACGCAGTAAACACGAACTAGGCCAAACTGAAGCTATTCTGACGCTGGATTTTCTGCGACACGGGGCCCTTAACGCTATCCAGTTAAAATAGAAAATTGGTACCTTGTCCTTCGTCTGGCCTCGCCATTCTTCCCTTCTTGTCATCTATTTGCCAGGGTACAACTCAGTGCGCCGTAATCGTCGACGTTCACGAACTAGCCTCTTTCATCACTTTACTCGATGCAATCTTTGCTGTGAAACCATGAGAATCAGCAATCAAGTGTTATGTTTAATTCATGTGTTCCTCATCAACCCCGCTATTGTTATTCTACTGATTTCATGATGATTGATCGAGTCATCATGAGCGTTCAGTGCTTTGCTGACGTATTGATACATAGTCTCGAGAATGCAAGATGCCGCCATTTCTTGTACACTTCTTTTTTTCCTTTCTTCATGTTAGTTCATACAGATTATGGTGCACTGTTTTAGAATTCTCTAAAAGGGCAGTGAAGTCTACACTCCCGTCCACACGCTTGTGGTACAATATTTTCGCAGGATTTTTTTCGAGCCATGCGATTTCATGATCACGTATTACATTTATTTCACATGGTCCTCATCAACCACGTTATTATAATTCTTTGACTTCGACTTGTACTTTATTGAAATTTAGACGATATACAGTTGTCCGAGTGAAGAGGGCTAAAGGTGACACACGTGGTCACCTGACTAGGCCCTATACACCCTGAATTCACGCAGGCACAGTTTCGACATGGTAAGTTACGAAGTACAAACAATTTTTTTTTACAGGAAGACCAGAACAATTCACATACAGCAATATACATAAATTGCACATTCCAATCAATCTAATTAAGGCTGTATAATAACTAAAAACATGTTCAATTGACCACAAGAAAACAAAGCAAGGAATCCAACTGGATCTCCTATACGACAATAAAAAAAATGTTCACATGACAAATATGTTCAATTGACAAAAAAAAAAAAAACGAAAACAATTGCTAACTGGTTTATACACGATCTAAGAAAAATCTATTTGCCTGGTTTCGGAAAGCAGGCAAAGAGGAACAGTTTTCCATGATGTCAATCAGAATAGTATAAAGGCTTAACTGATTAGGAATTTGCCAACTTAACAGCTGTGTCCCGTAATTCGTCCTAAATTTAAACTTGATGAAGTTGGCTCTCCTAAACTCGTAATGGGATTCATGTTTGGTATACGTCAAAGAGAAGAGTCTGAATATTCAAGCTCTGATAATCGCAGGTTATTATATGATGATTTATCTAGTCGTCATGCGTTTTCAGTTCTAATCTTCCGAAAGCACGATCCCCCCCATTTATTTTTCACTGTGTATTTTTACAGCGAAGCTGTCTATGGCTACCCTCCGGAAAAATCTTGGCGGCAAACAAAAGACGCCTTGCGGCAAAGCCAACTTTCTCGCGAAATATCTGTGTGGCTCTCAATCTAATGTGGGTATCTTGGAAAAGATATACTGAAATTGGCCGCTAAGACGACTCTATCATTACGCCGAGATTCATTTACTTGTCATAATTAGTTCACAGTGAAGTTTTAAACGTTACAGAATTTCCGCCTGCTGCCAATACATGGCTGTCTACGGAGAGAGTATGGTTACAGAAAACGGCTTTAACTCTTGCTTTATAGAAACTATCCCGAAAAAATTATGGGGTTTTACGTGGCAAAACCACTTTCTGATTATGAGGCACGCCGTAGTGGAGGACTCCGGAAATGTCGACCACCTGGGGTTCTTTAACGTGCACCTAAATCTAAGTACACGGGTGTTTTCGCATTTCGCCCCCATAGAAATGCGGCCGCCGTGGCCGGGATTCGATCCCGCGACCTCGTGCTCAGCAGCCTAACACCATAGCCACTGAGCAACCACGGCGGGTGTAAACTATCCCGAAACACGTTATCTAACAATTAACCGCTAAGACGACTATAACATTACTCCGAGGTTCTTCTACTTTTCAAAATTACATAGTTGACAGAGAAGTTGTAGATATTGTGCAATTCTCGTCTGGTGTTCATACATGGGCTTCTACTGGAGAAAAACGGACAGCCCCATGTTTGTCGCCTAAAGTAAGTCTAGTCCTTCCAAGTTTCATTCGGATTGAGCATACTAGGAAGTATGTTCAATCGCAAATTACCAAGAAACGTGTTTTGTTTCTTGCACTCTTTTGGACTGCCCCTCGGT
This sequence comes from Dermacentor andersoni, assembly GCF_023375885.2. NCBI lineage: Eukaryota > Metazoa > Arthropoda > Arachnida > Ixodida > Ixodidae > Dermacentor > Dermacentor andersoni. Next base: position 217,984,144 of record NC_092817.1, read on the forward strand.
CAACGCATATCATCGCTCGGGTCGAGGCTCGGTTTAACGGCCACCTGGGCCTAAGCGGCGATCCGTCGCAGCTGCCTCGACAACACCTGCATCTTTGGAGCGGCGTCGTGAAAGTTCTTTGGCGATACCTCTGTGTATTTACAGTGAAACCTCGTTATAACGAACAGTTAAAAAGTCGAAAATTAGTTCGCTATATCCATAATTCGTAATATAAAATTTCGTAAAAAATACATCCAAGAGGAGCAAAATTCAATCAGAGAAGGCACAGCAACTCCAACGATGCTTACTTGGGTCACGTTCATTTATTTACGCACAAAGAACTGCGTTATCGCGGCCTGCTTCTTGGTGTTGATCGCATTCCGTATCACGCCCTGTTCCACAGTTTGCAAACACTCAACAAGGGCAAACCCACTGCCCTCAATAGCACTGCAGTGGCGGCGCAGTAAATCCAACGCAGCAAGTGCTTCTTGTGAAGTCAACTCTCGATGACGACGAGGCATCTGTGGCGCTGTCAGCGCCTGCGAGGTGTCCTGAACGTTTGCTGCGCCGCACAACAGTTGTCGTGCAACGAAGCCTGCCGCCTGCTACTAAAGTGAGGTAGGGCATGGCGTCGCGAAGTTCGTTATACCCGTTTTATGCCAAACCGCGTTCGCTATAGGAAGTTAAAAATACATGTGTTTGACAAAAATATTTCGGAAGAGTTCGACATATTCAATAATTCGTTATATGCGTGTTCGTTATATCGAGATTTGACTGTATCACGTAGTGCGCGACGTAGAGGGTGCCTGATAATGCGGTCAAGAGGAATTTTTGCACCATTTCGCACCACCACCCGTGATCCGTACGCCTGAAGAGTTGAACGCCAACAAAACTCTATATCAACCTAATTTAGACAACCATAGCTGCTTCGCTAGTGAGCCATATTCCTAGTTCGATTGGCTCCTCAATTGTTTTTCTTTTCTTAACGTAAGTTCATAGAGATCATGGTGCAATTTTTAGAATGCTCGAACAGGGCAGTGAAATGCACTACCTTATAGACGTTTGAGTTACAATATTCTTGCTGCGAGTTTTTTAGAGCCATGGGAATCCTTTGGCAGGCAGTGGTATTTCGGAACTTGCAGTGAAATTAAAAATATTGACACGTGCATTTGCCTATCTTTATCGGGCGACCACGTTTCGCCGCCTAACAAATGTTATCGCACAGCGCGGAACGCGCGTGCATGTATTGGAAGTTTCTGGAATGTTGTCGATGCTTCTATCCACAGTCTTTGTCGCTGCACCTTGTGTTATCCGATTTCATCGCGTGACGCGAATAGTGTAGAACTTTGTGGAAGACAGGTGGGTCCCAGCGATTAGTCTGGAATGTTTGACAGCTGCTGTATAAAAGCCGACGCGCTTGACCCGCTGATAAGCTTTTCGACGATCGCCGACCGTGTTGGGCGCTATCGTTGTGCTATAAGTGTAGCCTGTTTCTGGGGGCACAGCGGCTTCCTGCAGACATTCGCAAGCGTCGTACGCCGAGAACGAGCCCAAGCGCTATTAGAAACCCGGGTGCAGCTACCTAATAAGACGACCGCGATGTTCACAGAGGAAATGAGCCGTCTGTTCCGCCACGCCGAGCCGGAAATGTCCAAGGAGAAGAAAGCCCGCCTACTGATGCGTGGTCTAAAAGAGGAACTTTTTACCGAAATGGTACGAAGCCCACCGAAGACCGTCGACGAGTTTCTTCGCGAGGCCACCAGCATCGAGAAGACACTTGAGATGCGAAACCAGCAATTCGACCGCCGCACGAACTCGACAAACTACGCGGGAGTTCAGTCACTGGCCACCGACGACCTGCGCGAGACTATCCAAGCGGTCGTGCGGGAGGAGCTACAGAAGCTGTTCCCATCATCACAGCCTCAAGTGGCTTCGATTGCCGACGCCGTACGTGAGCAGCTCCAACAACAACTCGGAGTAGCCCCGGAATCGCCGCAGCCTCAGCCACAAGCGATGACATACGCCGCCGTCGCCCGCTGTCGAGGTCCCCCTCCACAACGGCGCCAGGGCCCTGTAACGCTGCAATTGGTCGACCACCGCCGCCGCCGCCAGCACGCCCACCCGCCGCCCTGCGCAGCTACCCGAGGAAGACAGACGTTTGGCGCACTCCTGACCCTCGCCCGCTCTGCTACCACTGCGAAGAAGCGTGTCACGTCTACCGACGATGCCTGTACCGGGAGATGGGACTGCGAGGGTTCGCCGTCAACGCTCCGCGCATGCAGCAAGGTGAACGCCCTCGCGATATCGCCGACTACCTCGCCTCCACTCAGTGGAGCTCTCGACGACCGTCGTGTTCGCCATCACCAGGCCCCTACCTGTCGCCGCAGCGCCGACCATACACTGGCCCAGCCCGGGGCCGGTCAGCGAGCCCATATCCGGAAAACTAAAAGCAGCAACCGATGGAGGTGCGGTTGCTGTTTGTCGAACTGATGAAGATCCTCCGCCGCCGACGAAGACTCCGAAGAAACTACCTCGACGACATAGCAACACGCCGCCGTCCCGACGAAGTCTGGAAGCAAAGAACACGACGACGAAAGACGACCTGAAGACGTCCCATACCAGCCACAGGTCAACACGACGCAGCCGTGATCCGACGCCAAGACCGAACTGTAATGCAAAACAAAGAACCACCGATCTCGACGTGCTTCTCGACGGCCACGCAGTCACCGCCTTATTCGACACAGGGGCTGATTACTCCGTCATGAGTGGACACATCGCCGCCCAGTTGAAGAAAGTTAAGACTATGTGGGAAGGCCCTCAAATTCGGACCGCTGGAGGACACCTCATAACTCCGACTGGAATGTGCACGGCAAGAATTACCATTCACGACCGGACTTACCCTGCCACCCTCGTTATCCTCCAACAGTGTTCACGGGACGTCATTTTCGGCATGGACTTCCTGAACCAACACGGCGCAATCATCGACCTGAAGTCGAAGTCAATAACGCTGTCGGAAGATCATGCGATATAGCCGGAGAGCCTTCCTAGTCACCGCGCCTTTAGTGTGCTCAAAGATCAAGTGAGCATCCCGCCTCACTCGAGCATTGTTATTTCGGTCGGCACCGAAACACCCGCTGACGCAGAAGGCGTCATCGAAGGCGACAACGTCTACTGCTCGATCGTGAAATTTGCGTCGCAAGAGGGATAGCTCGACTGCACGGAGGAAACACTTAAGTGTTGCTGTCAAACTTCAGCCAGGAGTTCAAGCACATCAACAAGGGCACGACGATCGCATACATCGAGGAAATTCTGGAAACCAGCAATGCGTTTGTCCTCTCGGATTCTGCCGCATCTACCCCGACGACCGTAGTTCCCGAGCCAGACTTGGACATAAATCCAATTCTACCCGTGATTACGCAGCAGCAGCTCAGAAGTCTGCTTCGACGATACAAAGAGTGCTTTTCGACGTCATCAAGAATTCGACCAACACCAGTCGAAAAGCATCCCATAATAACCGGAGGGCACTCGACCTCTCTGCCAGAGCCCTTACCGAGTTTTGACGCGAGAACGTGAAGCTATAAGGTACGAAGTCGACGAAATGCTGCGCGACGACATCATCCAGCCATCCAAAAGCCCTTGGGCGTCTCCTGTAGTCTTGGTGAAGGAAAAGGACGGAACCTTACGTTTCTGCGTCGATTATCGTCGCCTGAAGAAGATCACGAAGGAGGACGTATACCCCCCTCCCACGAATAGACGACGCATTGGATCGGCTCTGCAACGCTAAATACTTCTCGTCGATGGACCTCAAGTCTGGCTATTGGCAAATAGAAGTCGACGAAAGAGATCGCGAAAAGGCGGCCTCTACGAGTTCAAGGTTATGCCATTCGGACTGTGTTCGGCGCCTGCAACGTTCCAGCGCGTGATGGACATGGTGTTAGTGTTAGCAGGATTGAAGTGGCAGACCTGTCTCGTTTACCTGGATGACGTCGTCATCTTCGCCGGAAATTTAGACGATCACCTCAGGCGGCTTGCGACAGTACTAGAGGCCATCAAGTTATCAGGGCTCATTCTGAAGCCGGAAAAGTGCCGCTTCGCTTACGATGAGCTTCTGTTCCTAGGCCACGTAATCGGCAAATCTGGTGCCCGCCCAGACCCACAAAAGACAGCTGCCATGGCAAAGTTCCCGCAACCCATCGACAAGAGGGCAGTGCGTAGATTCTGTGGCATGTGTTCCTACTACAGGCGCTTTGTCAAGGACTTTTCACGCATCGCTGAGCCGTTGACACGTCTAACTAAATGTGATGTTGAGTTCAAGCGGGAAACGCCGCAGGCCGACGCATTTGAAGAACTCAAAGGACGCATGCAGTCGCCGCCGGTACTTGCGCACTTCGACGAGTAGGCCGATACAGAAATCCATACTAACGCCGGTAGCTTAGGCCTCGGTGCCGTTCTAGTCCAGAGGAGAAACGAAGTCGAACAGGTGATAGCTTACGCTAGCCGGTCGTTGTCAAAAGCGGAAGGCAACTATTCTACGACCGAAAAGAAATGCCTCGCCATCGTTTGGGCTACAGATAAATTTCGCCCTTATCTATATCGCAGGCCATTCAAAGTCGTCAGCGACCATCACGCCTTGTGTTGGCTAGCGAATATAAAGGTTCCTTCAGGACGACTGGCGCAGCAGAGCCTCAGACTACAAGGATACGACATCACTGTAACCTACAAGTCCGGACGAAAGCACTCTGATGCCGATTGCCTATCACGTGCCCCCATTGACACGCCTCCGCAAGACGACGACAATGACGACGCCTTCCTTGGAATGATAAGGGCGGAAGACATCGCTGAGCAACAAAGGGCAGACCCTGAGCTAAAAGGCCTCGTCGAGTATTTGAAAGGGCACACCGACGTTGTCCCTAGGGCATTTAAACGCGGATTATCTTCCTTCACGCTTCAAAACAATCTGCTCGTGAAGAACTTTTCACCAGTCCGCGCCAACTACCTTCTTGTTGTTCCGTCGACGCTGCGTCCAGAAGTACTGCGCGCCCTACATGACAATCCGACCGCCGGGCACCTCGGCTTCTCCCGGACGCTATCGAGGATACAAGAAAGGTATTACTGGCCACACCTAACCGCCGACGTCGCCCGTTACGTCAAGACATGCCGAGACTGTCAGCGACGCAAGACACCACCCACAAGGCCAACCGGATTACTACAGCCGATCAAGCCTCCTTGCCGACCTTTTCAGCAGATCGGTATGGACTTGTTGGGACCGTTTCCGACGTCAACATCCGGAAATAGGTGGATCGTCATGGCGACAGACTACCTCACCCGCTTCGCTGAAACTAAAGCTGTGCCGAAAGGTAGCGCAGCCGAAGTTGCAAAAGTTTTCATCGAAAGCATTCTGCTGTGACATGGCGCCCCAGAAGTCCTCATCGCCGACAGATGAACGGCCTTTACAGCGGAGCTCACCCAAGACATTCTTCAGTACAGTCAGACAAGGCACAGGAGGACAACTGTATACCACCCACAGACGAAGTGTTACGGAGCGGCTGAATAAAACCCTCGCCGACATGCTATCAATGTACGTCGACGTCGAACACAAGACCTGGGATGCCGTCCTGCCGTACGTAACCTTCGCGTACAAACGGTGGTGAAAAAAACAACACAGATCACGCCGTTCAAGCTGGTTTACGGCAGGAACCCGACGACGACGCTCGACGCTATGCTGCCGCACGTCACTGACGAAGAGAATCTTGACGTCGCTACCTATCTCCAGCGCACCGAAAAAGCCTGACAGCTCGCCCGCCTACGGATCAAGAACCAGCCGCGTACCGACAGCCGACACTACAACCTCCGACGACGCTTCGTCGAGTACCAGCCCGGTGACCGTGTTTGGGTTTGGACCCCAATACGTCGACGAGGACTTTGTGAGAAACTATTGCAACGCTATTTCGGACCCTACAAGATCATCCGTCGTGTTGGCGAACTGGACTATGAGGTCGTGCCAGACGGCATTTCGCAGTCGCAGCGGCGCCGGAAGCGATCTGAAGTGGTCCACGTGGTGCGTCTGAAGCCCTTTTACGCAGGCTGAAGAACTTCCTTATTTTAGTTGTTTTCCTTGCTACGAGTGCTCTTCCTTATTACTTTCGTTTGTTTGCAGCATCGGGTCGATGCTTTTTAAGAGGGCGGTATTGACACGTGCACTTGCCTATCTTTATCGGGCGACCACGTTTCGCCGTCTAACAAATGTTATCGCACAGCGCGGGACGCGCCTGCATGCATCCGAAGTTTCTGGAAAGTTATCGATGCTTCTATCCGGCTGTCTGTTGTCGTCGAACCTTGTGTTATCTGATTTCATGGCGTGACACGAATAGCGTAGAACTTTGTGAAAGACACGTGGGTCCGAGCGATTAGTCTGGAACGTTCGGTGGCTGCTGTATAAAAGCCGACGCCCTTGAACCGCTGATCAGCTTTTCGACGATCGCCGACCGTGTTCGCCGCTATCGTTGTGCTATAAGTGTAGCCTGTTTTGTGGGGCACAGGTTCGGCCAATAAAAGCTAGTTTTGTCTTTCACAGTATTGCTACTGTGTTCTTCAACGTCACCACCACGTGATAATATCCGATTTCGAAGCCGCACACGGCGTCGCCGTACAGGCAGTCACCCCCCCCCCCCCCCCCCCGCCCTCTGGTGTGCAATTGCACATCTCTGCGAAGCGGGAAGGGTTCTAGGCACGCGAGGCTCTGTCTGGTTTCCCGCAGGTGGGACTGCTTCTACGCCTGTATTTGAATGACAATTTAACTCCTGAGAACCGAGACCTCTTTCGGATGGCACGGTTAAAAAGCAAGGAAAAAATTATAAAATTTGCTGGACAAGCAACTGCAGGATTTTGGCACATAGATCAGAACGAGCGTTGCTCCTTATAATAGGAAGCGAAGTGCGCCTGGAGATGAGAGTCATGCCATATTTTGTTCCTATATCAGTTTTACGGCATCAATATAGGCAAATTATTTGATGGAATCATTTCTTACAGGTTTATAAATGACTGCTTGCTTCCACATACACGTAATATTGCCGCCGCACTGAAAACTAGCATAGCCGCAGCAATCCATGCGAATCCACAGCAATCTATCCATTCAGTGAGTCGAGCTTGTTGCTCCTGTTTCGCCGCAACGAGCCCACTGTGTTTTTAACTTTTCTATTTTTGTGTGTATATGAGCAAGCATGTACGCGTTTTCCTTTTTCGGAGATGCCGCATACGGAGTCGACATGTGCTCGGAAACCAGCGCCGTGCTTTACTAAGGACGAAAATACTATTTTAATAGGCCTCGTGGAGATACTGAAACACATCCTGGAATGCAAAAAAAAAAAAAGAACAAACGTCGCCTTGCTCAATAAGAAGACATAGACGTGGGTGGATCTCTGCAAGGAATGCAACTTTACTCATGGGGTAACACCTAGAGACCTTCAGGAGCTCAAAAAATTCTAGGTTAGCATGAAGCGGTAGTGGAGAAGTAATGGTGAGAAGAGAAGCGCGAAGTTCCTAAAACCGGTGTGTTTCCTTCTAATCATACCTTATAATGGGGACCAACTGCACGCTAACAGTAGGGTTTCGCAATTTTTATATTCTGTGCCTTTATACAACGTCAGCATTTCATCGTAGGGCACTTATTAAATTCGACGTGGTCGTGTAGTGTCGCCGACTTTCGCCTACTAAGTGCACATATGTCATCGGCAATCGGGGTTCTCGGGGCACTGCGTACCTATCGCATCGATCAGTATTATGCAGAAATCAGTACCCCTCTTGTCCTGCAGCGTTATTGCAGTACTGCACAAGGATGTAGAAGTAATTTGACGTGTTTGTGGCTGCGCCCCCGTTACCTCGTAGCCTGAGTACAGTCCTCGCGATACATCTGGTACAGACGCGCGCTGTACAAGTGCTCTGCTGCTGTTACAGCTAAAGCTTGCGACTTATTAGACAGCTTTAGTTGGGCGTCCGCAATCAGCCACGTACGCAGCGCGCGAGGTCGTGCGTACGTAGCGAAGCGCGCGGCCACGACACGGCAATAGTTGGCGGGACGCAAAAGTTGGGAGGGGCATTGCTGGCTTGCAGGCGCAGGAGCCGGTAGTGCGCTACTCAGCGCCACCAAATGCCATCTTCTAAAAGCGTGTAGGTAATATCATCCGCCACGAAGTGAAACCACAAGCCGGAGTCATATCTTCGGCAAGAGCCATATCGAAAAATGTACTCTCGTGCACACGCGAGGATACGCGAGAAGGTCCCGCAAAGCCCGCAGAGTCCGCAGCAGACGCAGCGTTGAATACCGGCGGGCGCAAGCAAGAGACAGTGCGTGCTCCTGTGTATTGCGCATGCGCATTGTCACCTCCGCCGATTTCTTGCGTACGCAGAGCTGTTGCGTACGCCCGACTAAAGCTGTCTATTATTTGAATGGCATCTGGTGTTCACTAATTTGGAAGCAAGCAGCTCAGTTATTTGAAGGTGGTAGCACGTTTGCCTAGCACCACTGTAGCATTTTGTGTGATCATTTAGTTAGTGTTTCCAGCACACTTGAGCTCTTCTGTCTTTGTAGTGACAAAAATTCCGTCGAGCGTCATATTTGCCCCCTCTTGAGAGTGAGCCTGTTGTGCGGCTACTGCGGCCCATGATGACTGTAGACAAGGGTCCACTCTACGACAGCTTTAGTACTATATTACATATTTTTCCGCATTTACAGTAGTTAGAAATTGTGCTTGCTAAGTTTGTAAAGCTTTATGTGCATCATCGGAACATTACTTATTCCGGCTGCTACAACTCATACTTCGGACGTCAGTGGGCCAGGAAATTATTTGCAGCTCTAATACAAATATGAAATGGTGTGGCCCCATGTGCAGTGTCGCGACTTTGAGGTGGTCCCGTAGCGCTCATCATCTGTTTCGTGACAGAGCATTGGTAGCGAAGACTCCGAGTCAGGCGTCGGTGAGAATAACAAAAGGGACTTTATACACTATATACAGGTCATTATACAGGACAAGATCGGATCGGCACGAGGGCCGAGAGCTAGCAGCAAACGCGACTGTTCCCGCACGGCGACGTCCGGCGAGACTCCAACGCGTGACACATCTCACTCCACTCGAGAGCGGCACTCGGCTCACGGTGGTTCGGTGGATCCGGTTCTCCAGGTGGCGGCGCGGGGGCTTATAAAGCCCCGAGAAGCGATTGTCACTCAAACGGCCCAATACAAAACCAGCACGCGACGGTCGCCCGAGATGTCCAACCAGCGACCGCGCTGGCCCCCCCGCTTCAAAATTGCCGCGCGCGGTGACCTCCAGGGAAAAGGAAATACGGCGCCGGGCTGTCTCGCACTTTGTCGCACGTTTGGGCATGTCGCTCGCCGATGCTCCTGCACAGGACGCCGCTGCCTGGCGGCGGAGCATCTTGAATTGTCAAGGGAGCGTTAGGCCGCTGTGCCTTTCGGCGCAGCCCCGGGTTTGTCCAAAGGGCGTTCGCAGGATAATTTCTGCATCTTGTAGATTCGGAATCCGGGCTGGTTGTACTGGCACAACAGCAGGCAGCATAAAATATTGGACAATTCAAAGCAAATTATGTTAATACTAGTCATTGCCAATCTCTATTTTCACTTAATATAACTTTTTTGTGTCGAAGGCTAGCTGTTTGTGCAACATCTGCTGAATATCTGTTCCATCTGCTGAATTTTAACGAAATGCAGTTAATGAGAACACTTCATGAGGAGATATCTTTAATAGCATGGTGATGTCATATACAGCATCACACAAGGGCAGAGTTCTCGTTGAGATGAAGCGGTCCATAGCAAAGCTGTCTGCAGCCACATCATATCATCTCTGTGGGGAATGTAAAATTGCCTTACTAATAACAATATATCGAAGAGTTCAAATCAAGTAGCGTTTTGTGAATATTAGAGCTCCTTCTGTGCCTTGTGCAACGTGAGGTACACTCTCTTGATGGAGAGTGCATTCATGTTCTTGCAGAGGGTACTACCAGCCCTGGAGCCCCAGGTATGAACAAGTACGAGGCATTCGGGCGGACACAGGTAGCCAAATAATTCGACGCATTGCCACACGAGCATGTTCGACTGCAACACCCTATACAGCCGTCACGCCTCCATCAGTGCTACCTGCAAATGGAAGCGGATGAAGACCCTGTGTTTCTCGAGGCTGAATGCGCTCCTGTCGTTCCCAGAGGCAGGTTAGCTCTGCTTCAGAAAAACACTGGCGGAGATGTGCGCTTAGCACTGCTGCGCCAGCAGCACTCCCTACGCGTAAGGTTGCTTGAAGAAGGTCACGATGACGTGCTAAAGAAAAGGGATAACGTGCACAAGATGAAGATGGCAGTCTTGCAAAAAGCAAAAGGAAATTGAAGATTTTAAACTGAAGAGGCTTCAGGAAGGTGTACACAATGGAAAGATGTGAAAATTCTTCTTCTTTCCTTATAGTAAATGAAATGGCAATGTAAGACTTTTCATGTATCTGAGAATGTTGGCTACGGGCAGTGGTCTGGGAAGTTGTAGCAAGTAGACTGTCAACCCACCTCTCACGAAACTAAAGTTCAGTCAATGATGTGGAGCTGCATGTATAAAGTGAAGCATCTGCGAACAAGCAGCTCTCGCGCCTGTGTGCCTAGTAGGAAATCTTCATTATTGTCAAAAAGGGGAAGGTACGAGTGCTGCCTCGACCTTTACCTGTGGTTGGATGGCCTCGATGGAGCAATGGCTAGTGGGGTCTCTTGATCCTTCCTTGCGCATGCCAGATTGTGCAGGGCTGCATATACAGCTATAATCCGCACAGACGTATTCAGTTTTTGCTGCAGTTTCGTATCAAGGCAAGGTAAGTGGTGTTTCCATAATCCAAATGCTGGTTCGATTTAGATTATGGTTTATGCTTGGGCCTTGTTTTACCTCTGTGAATGAAAATACACAAAAACTGAGCAACACAATTATTAGAAGAGCCGTTAAACACGCACTCGGAAATCCTGTATATGCTTCCACGGAACGACTACTTGCTGTCCGGGTACACAATACCATCGAGGAACACATCGAAGCACTCAGAATGGCGCAACTCGAGCGATTGAGACTGACCCCCACAGGCAGGCATTTGCTCTCACGGCTGGGCTACCCACAGCATTCACCCTCTACGCGAAAGCATGTCCCAGTGCCATCAAATATCCAAACCTTACGTGTTAGATACCTTCGGAAATTCCTCAACGCCCAGCCGGACGGCACCATCTATTATACCGACGCTGCCCACTATGCTCTTCCGATCAGAAACAAAGAACGACAACTGTCGGTGGTGGCGGACGATCAGGGTAATATCGTCACCTCGTGTAGCGTCCAAACCGAGACTAGGCTAACAGGGGAGACGTTGGCCATAGCACTCGCCATCAACCACATCGTTAGTCACATGAAAACATCACCAAAACACGACCACATCATCATTACAGACTCCCAAGACGTATGTCGAGCCTACCTCAGGGGTAATATACCTCAGGAGGCCGATCGCCCTCTCACCTTATATCCACCACCTGCCCAGGCTGTGGTGCTCCACCGACGACGTTCCACGTCACGATTGAGTGCCCAAAACTACCTAAGGATATCCCTGTTCCACAATCCCCCCAACCAACATTTGCGCAGTGGGAGGCGATCCTCCGTCGCTCCGAGCCTCGGATCTTGCTGGCCCTGATACGACGAGCACGAGCGGTAGCGACAGCCATTGGGGCCCTGGACTGAAGGCCCTAACCACATAAATCCTTTCACTTTATAATAAAGTTTCTTCTCTCTCTCGCGTGCCATATAATTTTGCCGAAGGGACTGTAGCAACGCCTGTGAACACAGAGCCAGACAACAACTATAACTGCTGCTTACGTCGATGATAACACCTCAGCGCTTTAAAGTAATTTTTTCATAAATCGAGTTGCTTTGCAACTTGTTAACGATCATTTCTCAGTGTAAGGTCCAGCATCCTTAAGTGGATGCACACGGAAGTTGTTCTAGCTGTGATATCGCTTGTGTCGCTGCTGACAGTGGTACCGAACAAAAGTTATAACAGGCAGTACGACAACACATTCTTGATGCGAACTAGTGGCCGAACCAAATAGATGTCGCTGTTAATCACAATAGCTGATTGAAAGTAGCATTACAACAAATATTTGTGGTTTCCGCAATTAATGTTGTGCAAATAAAAATATCGTTCAAACAAGACCAGAATATACTTGCCTGATTGGTGCTGCATCACAGGTTCTTCGTCCTAAAAAAGGTGTCATCAGAAATGTGTGACAGGTGTAGCCCATGCCTCCAAGGAGCACTCCAGGCACCCGACGCTCCTCACACAGAACTAGGGCACGGTAATTGTCGAAAATCCGACTATCGGGCACTCACCCTGGCCAGCTGGCGACAACGTTATAGAATGACAACTCGGGGCAAGTGATTGCTAGCGGGCGGTAATGTACCAGCGATTGAAATATACAAAGCGTGCAGATTGGCGAGCATATGACAACACGTACAGAATTATTGTAAAATAGTTAATATGAATTCGTACCAACTCGCCCAACTATCAGTTCTGCCACTTACAGAATTATTCCAGTTATGAAAACATTGTATGGTGGAAGATTTGTTGAACCATATGGCGTATTGTGCCTTAAAGGGATGGCCATTGGAGAACCCTCGCACGCATTGTACACACATTGCTCGTGGCATATAAGTGTGCGTACATATGTAGGACTAACATTACATTTGTAGCTAATTGAGCTATCGCTCTCCTGCCGCAGCAGTTGCAATCATTGTACATAGAACCTTCCTGGCTTGATAAAATTACTCTATTTAAAATATTGTTTCTCGCCACAATAAAACGTACGTGCGCCTGAAATAGCTTCGCATGACAAGTTTCGCAAATAATGATCAATCATCTATGCATGCTTGGAGCCTGTGATAGGCGTAAACGCAATTGTTTCAGAAACACTCACTGTTTGTGTGAATTAACGAACTACATTCTCGACATCGGCAAACAAATCAGCTCCAATTAACGATCTTTAGTCTTTATGCACAAATTAATGTGCGCTTCTCCTTGTACAACTCTTCCTAATTGGTTTAAATCTGGCAGTCACTGTTCAGAAGTTATTACGTAACACCGTATGAAAATCTGACCAGTACTCTGCACAGATTAGCGCCTGCGGTCTCCAAAATTGAAAAGCGTTATTTATAGGCGCGAACATGCTTTGAAACAACGTTGGAAAAGTCAGTTTTGTAAATGTTCAGTCTGCACTCGCAAGCGTTAGCAAACAGTGAACTCACCTGCGCGTTTACAGGAAATACTGCTTTCCGGTTGCGAAGCACCTATGCTTCATCAGGGCCTTTTGTGCGCGCGTTTGTGCAGTCAACGCACCCCATAACTCCTGGTAATTCAATGGTTTCATAGTAGTCGCGCATCGCCGAGGAAAGCTTTGGCGGCTCCAGGAAATCCGCAAGTTTGCGGACCAGCTACGAGGCGACAAGGCGCGTTACCTTCCCGACGGCTCGGGACGCTGTTGGCTGTGACACATTTATCAGATCAGCTGTGACAAATCGTGAAGGCTGCAGCACCGTAAATCGCAGCGCCAGGAATAGATGCAGCTTTGGCGATAAAGGTAAACCCTGCTTTGTTTTCGCTTGGTTCCAGTGGCAGAAACATCAGCAGTTCTCGCATAATTTCTTTCGAGAATCGGTAGCGTAGGAGGAACTGCTTGTTGTTGTACAGCTCCATCGAGTTTTCCCTATCATGAAGGAGTCCTCGTGGTGCTCTTGGAGGTGTATAAACTGTGCCGGAGACGACATCGCAAGCGCGTCATCTGTACTCGAACGCCTCGATAATACGAGCTGCCATGTTGGACTGCGCTCAGACTGCTGCAACTCAAGTCCAAGGTAGGTGCAGGGTTCCTTGGAGTTCACCCCGACAGTAGAGTTCACTTCGAAAGGGCGCTTCAAGTCAAGACATGTTTATGAAATGCGTTGACGCCGCCTCAACCCAGTTGCCAGTCAAGTTCGAGTCAAGTCGCACTTATGAATTTGGCAGTGTCTCACAGGTGTGTTGCGGTAACCGCATACACACCTATTCTCTATTTACCTACTCCTCAATCTGTAACCATTTTCTCTGCTGTCATGTCTAACCCCTTGCGCGCGCGAGAAGAGGCCCCCGCATCAAGTAACCATGCTTCTCGGCTCAGCGTCACAAGCGTTTCTTCGCACCCGTAGCAGAGAGGCGCGACCGCGGTCTTATCGTACTTGCACTTTATATGGAACACCATGGTGGAGACGACAGCACAAATTCACCCGGGGTCTGTATATAACTGCGTAGGAGTAAAAGCCTACTTTCCTAATTTATCCGACCCTTTGTTGATAATTGGGCTGTAGTGCTGGCAAGATCTTTACGTTAAGAGAAAGCTTTAGCTCGAGGGCGCTTATCTAAATACGAGGGTGAATCAGAAGGTCCTTTCTCCTATTTTTATTTGCCAAGATAAGGTAGAAACCGGTAATTACAAATATAAGTACTATTCAACGTACTTTACACTACTTTTCCACATAGTTCCCACATCGGTTCATACATTTTTCCCGTCGCAGCACTAAATTTAAGAGGCCCGTGTGGTAGAATTTGTCCATACCTAGCATCCGCGAAAACTGAATGTCATGCAAGTCTTTACGACCTTTTGCAAACTCGCAACGCCACGACCTGACACTTGTACAAACTAGACTCCTCTCCCCATAGGTGGGCTGCACTTCCCTGTGGACTCCGGTGGGCGTTCGCCCCTTGCTCCGCAGAAAACGAATCCCACTTCCTTGCTCGTACGCCGCGGAAGTGGCAAGCACAACAGCCATCTTCAGCAACTGACTGCAGCGCCGTGCCACTGAGCTAGTGGCGGATAAGGCCGGGCCGGTCCAAGAAATGCCCACCACTGGGAATGGATATGTTGACTTCGCATTTGCAGCCGTAATGTGGCTAAAAATAGGGGCAAAGACTTTCTTATTCACCCTCGTATATGGAAACAAAGAAAGCGTATTTCTCGGGAACCAATGCACCAATCTTGATGAGCTTTGTTGCATTTAAAACAAAAAGATACAACATAGTGACCGTACAAACAATTTTTTTATTTAGGCCGTGCATTTGAGAAATATTGCTGAAATTTCAAGTTTCAGAAAAGGATGTTATAAAGATTACAACCCTGTAACTAGGCAACGAAAGACGATGTCACAATTTTGTAAACTGCACTTGGCAGTGCATGTAGAGAGGAGAAAATAAATGTATTATACACCGCTTTGAAGCATAGCATTAATGTACTAGTAGGACGCTTGGGAAATCCTTGTAAACATGTAAAATATTGATGTATTAGGTCAATTCATAAAACTTATTTCTTGGCTTTAAATGCTCTTGTGGAGGATCCAGTTCACAAAACTACGATATCTGCTCTTGCCGCACAGTAAGCGATTTCTAAATTTGATGCTTCTATTTTTAGCTTGCCCGTTTTCGGCCAACAAGATCAAAATTTGCCTTCCTACATTCGCAAGGATTTCACTTCTGCTTTCAAATGCCACAATTTTTATTCAGATTGGAACAGGGGTGGTCTCACAAAAGCATTTCTACGTTTTATATATATTTGAGTAGGCGGCGTCTGAGCTGGTCCGCATGCTGTGTCTCTTCCTTTTCCCAGTCGCTTCTTCTGGCAACGAGAAGTTCGAGCTCAGAGACGTTCACTGAACCACCGGATGGTCCACCGTTCGTGTCCACCATGCAGCGTTCTCGCAAGCGGTGACATTTTGGTCTTCGCTTGGTCTCGGCTCAGCCGTTTCGCCAAAACAGAGGCTAAGATTCCCTCTGTTGAGTCACACACCGCACGATTGCGCCTGTGACGAGGTCACCTACTTCATAATCTACCTCTCTATGCAACCGGTCCTATCGCGCCTTCTCCACAGCGCGTGCTTTGGCCAGGCTAGGCACGCACGAGAGACGGACTCGCTCATCCTATAGCGCGCACTTGGGCCGCGCAATCGGAGAGACCCTGCCCTGACCTTAACTCCGTGCGCAGTGCTGGCCCAGTCGTTGTCGATTCTTCGCTCACTCACAGATCCCACCTCAACAAAGGGAAAAACATTTCAAAAGCTGCACATCCTAATGCACGAGTACAGGGACGATGTCTCGACACTCCTCAGAGAGCTAGAGAAGCATTTCATACCCACAGGCCCGCCGCCGCAGTACCCTGACTATCCTTATGTAGGCGAGGCGAACGAATTGCTCGATGCAGACATCACATCTGACGAGGTGCGGGTGGTCCTACAAGACCTACGCCGCAACACGGCACCGGGAGCCGACCACATCCGGTTCGCCACCCTTCGTAACCTCAGTGACGCGGATAATAACCACCTCACCCATATCTTCAATGAGTGCTGGCGCAAGGGCATGCTTCCCCAAGCATGGCGACACGCCGACATCACACTAATCCCCAAACCGGGCAAGCCTGTTAAGGTTGAAAACTTACGACCCATCTCCCTAACATCCTGCATTGGTAAGCTCATGGAGCATGTACTCTTGCGGTGTCTGCAGCCCTTCCTCGAAGAAAAACCATTCTTTTCTAACTCTCAATTCGGATATCGGGCTCATCTATCAGCCAAAGATGTGCTTTTACCATTGCGGGAGGAAGTCATAGGACCTCCGTCGTCCGCCCAAACGAGAGCACTCATCGCCTTAGATCTAAAAGGGGCATTCGATAATGTTGAACATGACCTCATCCTTGGCAATGATGCACATTCACACTGTGGAATGTATGTATGTACACTATACGTAATGAACGTATGAACGTGATGAACGTATGTACAACTATATCCGCTCATTTCTTCGAGATCGCACAGCCACCGTAGGAATGGGACCGCATCGATCCGGTACGATTCGTCTTCTAGGACGTGGGGCACCCCAGGGCTCAGTTCTTTTCCCTACTCTATTCAATATCGCGCTCGCAGGGCTCCCCCGGCTACTCAACCAGATCCCTGATGTCGCCCACGCTATTTATTCCGACGACATTACTATCTGGTCGACACGGGGTTCCGACGGAGCCATCCAGGACCGACTGCAGCAAGCAGTCGATACAGTTTCCGAGTACGCGAGAAAATGTGGCTTAAGATGTGCTCTGGAAAAGTCGGAGCTCATAATCATTCGCCCCCGGAGCCGTTCCTCTACTCCCCCTATCACTGTGCACGTGGATGGCACACCGATACCACAGGTTAATCGTGCCCGTTTGCCCGGCCTACACGTCCAAGCGGATGGCAGATCAAACTACACTGTTTCCATTCTATCCAGACAGATCGAGCAAGTTCTGGCCATGATCCGGAGGGTCTCCAACAGGCGCTCGGGCCTTCGAGAAGAGGACCTGCTGCGCTTGGTGGAGGCATGCGTGATCAGCCGCCTTACATACCATCTCCCATTTCAGCGGTTGACCCAAGCGCAACAACTTCGCATAGACGCAATGATTGGGAAAGCGACGAAGCTGGCCCATGGCCTCCCGAATTATACTTCCACACGCCGTCTCCTTAACTTATGGACACATAACACACTAGGCGAGCTGCTAGAGGCACATTGGGTCAGCCATCGCCAGCGCCTCCTACTCACTCCTACTGGCCGCTATCTTCTCACACGGCTAGGATACTCTGTCCCACCCCTTGAGTCTGAAACCCGTCCAACGATCTTGTCGTCAGCGATACGCCAAGCACGAAGTATTCATCCATTACCATGTAATATGCACCCCGAGCATGACAAAGGGCGGCGCAAAGCCCGTGTACGATACATTGGCCGCATGCTTGCAAACATCCCGGAAACACATACTTTATACACTGACACATCACGCACTCAAGAGGGCTATACGTCGGTAGTTTTGGATGGCACCGAATCCCGGAGAGACTATGCTGCAATGCGCGGAACAAATGCCGCTTACGGAGAAATTCTCGGTGTTGCTCTTGCAATTCGATACGCCATTCGTGTTCCTGAGGAAGTGTATATATTGACGCACTCGCAACAGGCATGCCGGGCGTTCCTATCAGGACATGGCATCCCGAGAGCGGCGCACCAAATTCTCAAACAGATCCCGCAAAATACACCAACCACACCTCCCCGCATCCACTTACTCTGGACCCCTGGTCATACCTCGCTGCTGGGTAACGAACGCGCACATGCGGTTGCCCGAGAAATTTCCCTCCAGGCGACCCGGCCTGGTGAGGTGACTAGATCAGAGTGGGGAAATCACTTGCTCCGTTACAAAGACATACTCCGTCATTATACACGCATTCGTCGCACCCACGCCGCACCACCACCGTCCTACTCGCGGGAGGAAGCAGTGACATTACGCCAGTTACAAACCGCAACTTTTCAAAATCTTGTCTCTCTCAATAAATTCTACCCACACTGTAATGCAGATCGTTGCCCTGGCTGTGGCAGCTCGCCCGCAATCTTCCACGTCACAATTGATTGCACTGCAAACCTCTTTCCTCCCTTGCCAACTCTCCTTTACCCCCTACGCAACAAAGAGCTGTGGGACGATGCCCTCCAGGACGGACCTCCCGAGGTCCTCCGAGCTGTGATACAACGGGCTCGAAACATCGCCGGAATCATCTTAGGGACCCTAGACTGAGGGTTCCTCCCACACTGCTCTCGCCGTTCAAATATTATTAATAAAGATGTTTTACTCT
This sequence comes from Dermacentor andersoni, assembly GCF_023375885.2. Lineage (NCBI taxonomy): Eukaryota > Metazoa > Arthropoda > Arachnida > Ixodida > Ixodidae > Dermacentor > Dermacentor andersoni. The sequence continues at coordinate 218,002,850 of NC_092817.1, forward strand.
CTCTCTCGACGAAGCGGCATCTACCCCGCTGGCGGTTCGCAAAACGTGATCCATCGTATGCGGCAGCGGGCGTGTACATAGTCGAACGGCTCGCTGATGTGCGTAAAGAGAAACCTATGTCCTGGAGACAGGCGTCATAGTCCCTGTGTTGCCTGGCAAAGGCGGCGAGCAAACACTTGATCTTTCGGTTCGTCCGCTCAGTTGGGTTGGCCTGAGCGTGACAAGTCGTTTTGCGGAGCTTTATGCCAAAGGCTGCAGAAACATCGACGAACACCTTGGCTCTGAAATAGCACGCCTTGTCAGTAATCAACTCCATCGGAAAGCGGGTGAATACCTCGAGTAATTTGTTCCATATCACGCGTGCCGTTGGGTTCCGAGGGGAAAAGGTTTCACTCCCTTTGTGAAATAATCTGTGATGGCCAGCACGAATGTGCAATCTTGCCGGCTTTTGACTTAAAGAAGAAGCATAATGTGTTCCTTAGTACGCCAGTTCACTAACAGTCCTTCCAAGACGAACACATTGTAGTTTTCGTCAGCGGTATGATGAATTTGATATATTCTTCATCAAACTTGCAGAAGTGCTGAACATAGCAGATGCCACTGCGCATGCATTTTCTGTCATTTCTGTCAAGCATAGCATATGCTTCTCAAAGCTGAAGTTTGTGTGTACGTTGTAGAAAAGGATGGCGTAAACGATGAGTTCGTGACATTTTATATAGAACACATATTTATAGCGTCGCAATAAAATCAATGCAGATGTAATTTGTACGATGGGCCTATGTTTATGCTTGAGGGGTGTGCTTGTTCTCGAAGCACATATGATGGTTTTTTCCCTTTATTTGGACAAAATACATTTGCTTCTTGCAAAAACATTTCAGGTGGTTCCAGGGAAAATTAAATTAAGGATTACATCAATATCACTAATATTTCTCATGGTTGCTGTCTTGCTCTCGACAAAGGTGACGATGCTTTTATCTTGTCAGTCATGAAATGGCAACCAGTGTTACAGTAAATTTTGATAAATACAGCCCATTTATAGATCATGTGAAAACTGTTTAAAAGACATACTTTATACAGCAGTTTATTGCAAACTGGAAGATAGGTGGTATGAAACAGAGAACAAGAAAACGAAGTATATTCCTCTGCCAGTCAAACTGAGGTAATTGTGCAATGAAAGTAGGGCAACCCACACTGGGGAAGCAGACGTAGATCACGTCACTTGAAAGGTCAGAAAATTAAAAAAAAAAGATGCCACCGAGCAACAGGATTGTAATGCAAGAACGAACTCTCATAGGAGGAGATGCCACCAGTCTGTTGAATGTTTCATCTACAACTGAGCCAAAGCTCAATGATTCACTTTTGAATGCCTGCATTCATCGTAAAATGTCACGTCTAGATCTGCATCAGTAAGATATTTTCATTGCGCGTGCCTCTGAAAGCAGCACCAAAGTCATCCCACGTATCTTGATGCAGTCATGCTACACACTTGAATATTAAAAACACCTGCCAGCAAAGAATATTCCTCACTAAACTGCTAATTTTGCAACCAGAAGGTTATGCGGTCCTGTGTAAAGTCTTGCTTGACTCTTCAATGCAAGGCTTCATGATTTAAGAAGCTCCAAAATATAGCATATACATTTGGTGACGTGTATCAAGGGCGCTATAACTTAAAGCTATTCCAAACTTTTCTATTCCAATTCTGCAATCAGCCCTGCGCGATTGGTCAAACCCTACTTCGCCTGTACGTCACGCTACGTCACGCTAACCGCGACAGTTCCCCATCTGATATGACATGTACACTCTTATGCATGATTGGACTGAACGAAAGAAAAATAGTTATTTCTGATTCGACGCCTTTAGCCCTTAGTTATTGGTAAAAAGTTTTCGGGATGCATCCACTTCCCCCGCGTGTCACGCGACGTCACAAAACCGCGAAGACTCACCGCGTCAAGGTGACGTGTATGCGTTAAAGATTCATTTACTAAATATTTTTGCGTGGCCATGTAACGTTTTCGACTACTTTCGCCACATTTACGACCTCGCTCAGCCAACTTTTCCCTGCTGAGGATCCGTTTTAACAGTATTTTTAACCTCCCGTTGCATGCCGCCGCAACTTTCGACGAGCCACCGCAAGCTAAGTAAGCGAAAACGGACGAATCGCAGACGCCAGCAGCACCCTCTTCATCCAGTTATCGATTTTCAGTGCACTGGCTCAGCCCCGTAAGATCCCGCTCCACTTTAGCGTGCTTCTGGCCTCTTATCAGCCAATCAGATAAGAAAATCTGCTCAGTGTAGACAACGGTATTCGTTTTTAAAGCAAACAAATGTGACCTCCTTTAAACGAGGAGAGCGTTGGGTCTTTTTAGACAACCCTGCGGATCACCGCCCGATGCTTGGGCCGGCCGTTACGCAAATTAGACGTCAGGAGATTCGAATAAAAACATATTGGAATAGTTTTACGTTTAGGGGCCGCAATCTTGTTGCCATAAAGGCCCAGCGTATTTTATAAAAAGCGCGATCGTTAGTGCTTGAAAGAATGAAGCGAAACTCATTAAGCTTTGACAATGCAGTTGCCGCGTCAAAAAATTATCCCTTACCAAAAATCAGCAAAATATAACCGGGAGATTTTGTTGGATCATAATGGCTTAAGAATTTTCTGTGTTCAGATTTGGCCGCATTTAAGCGTGTTGCTATGCCAGTACTTAAATTAAGCACAATGTGTGCAGGACGTTGCTGTTTCAGAATTTCCATTAATGGGAATATGCCATTAAATGTACGGCCTATTGATTTGAGAGATCGCGTGGTAGGTGCTCGGCTATAGCGTCCCCACCAGCAAAATTTGATAGCCCTAATAAGGGCTATTCTTTCATTAGTCTGAGGGGAAGACGACGAAGTCGAAGGTTGCGGACGTGCTTCGCATGGGCTCCCGCTTTGAGACCGTTTTTCGGTGGAACTCCCTGTGCTGTGGACGTGCTTTTGGTGGGATTGTCCACAGGAAGTTGCCCTCTCCCTGCGGACACCTAATTTCGGCAAGTTTGCCCCCTTTTTAGGGGTTTTTCCACGCTTTTCGTGCTCAACCACCGCGCGGCAAAGTTAGGCCTCATCATTAGGCCGAGCCGCCGCCGACGGCACCGGGCTCCGGGACGGTGACTTGTGGTTGTGGGCCTCTGTGAGGCTGAAGACAATGGAGTACTCCGTTGAGGGAGAGACTATAACGCCCGAAGAGTTCGAGGCGGGAGAATGGGCCTGGGTTTTGCGGGCTCAAGATAGATTCAAGAAATCTGTATACGGGAACCATCCCGAGAGTAGGCCTAGCGAGAAGCAGGCGGGCAGCGACGGGCGCCAGACGCACGGAGCAGAACAAGTCAAGCGCGGGAAAGCGCCGGTGTGGAAGAAACGGGGACCGTTTCTGAAGATGCCAGCCAAGGACTTCAAGGTTGTGTGCCGACCCAAGAATTGGGACTTGAGTATGGTGACGTCGAGGGAACTCGGATATGCCTTGAGAGCGGCAGCGGAGCTGACGAATGCGACTGCGGCGGAGGAAGACCTGGTGCGGGTCAACGAGACAAATAACACGATGACGGTGAGCACGCCGTGTATGCATCGCTGTGGGGCATATGCGAATGTAAAGACGCTCAAGCTGAGCGGTCATGACCTTGAGATTTCGGCGTACGTGGCGGCGCCGGAGAACTCTGTGCGCGGAGTCATTTACAACGCGTACAACGGATGCCCACTGGCAGAAGTTCGGGCGGGGTTCTTGAAGAGGAATGACGGCATAGAAATTTTGGATGCCCGACCTTTGGGAAAGTCGAAGGCGATTCAGATAACGTTCGGGGGGAAGCATGTTCCCTGGCAGGTTATTTACTGGAACTGTTTGTACGCGGTGATTCCGTACAGAGAGTTAGTCGAGACCTGCTATAACTGCAGACGAGTGGGACATCGGGCGGACGTTTGTTATCGTCCGAAGACTAATCTGTGTCGCCGTTGCGGAAAGGATCATCCTGCGCCATCGGAAGGAGAGCCGCTGACCTGCACTCCGGACTGCATCGTGTGCCATGGGGCGCACAACACGGGGAGCCGGAACTGCAAGTTTCGTCTAGCCCGTAAGCAGCCGACGGGCCTGCAGCAGGGCAGTGAGGACAACGGCCAAACTGACAAGGAGGAGCGGCGCTCGAGGCCCAGGAAGCGGTCATCCAGTGGTGCGAGAGACGATAACAAGAGCAGGGACCGGTCAACTTCCTTCCCACCACTGTCCGGACCCGAGCGTGGCAAAGGAGAACAGGGTTCCAGTCATGGAAGAAGTCCCAGTGCCACGAGAAAAAAGGTGAGCTGGCCCTACGTGGCCTCCCAGAGTGAGACTGCTCGAGAGAAGGAGCTACAAAGGCAGGTGCTGCAGCAGGCTGAGACGATTAAAAAGATGGAAGTCAGGATGGCAGAGATGGAACGCGCGCTTAAAAGCGACAAAGGACAAAGGGTACAGACGCCGGTGGTCCAGGCCCCACTGAAAGCGGCACAGGCGACTGCTTCTCGCGAGAGCGAGAGCACAGCTATGGAGGTGGAGAATCGGGGGAAGCTTAAGAGGCCGCCATCGGCGGATGAGGGAGCTAATGCAAAAAGAGTGGCAGAAACTTCAACGGCGGACACGCCGCAGCCAGTCGTTAAAGTCACTAGTCTTAGGGGGGAAATGTCTGCCCTTGCGGACAGAATAGGAAAACAGGAGGAAAGACAGGATAGGTTGGAAGCTCGGGTCGACAGGATCGAAGCCAGACTAGACAAGATTGAGGAGCGTCTTGACGCCTTCACCAATGACATGCGGGCTTTCCAAACACAGGTTATGGGCATGTTTCAACAGCTCAATGCTACGCTACAGGCTAGATTGCCTCCCGTAATCGGCCAAGCGCCGATGTTAGTGAACCTAGTGCCTAATCATGGCCCCTCGCCAGCAAATTGAGGTTTGGCAGTGGAACTGCAGGGGCTTCCGTCGCAAGCGGGGAAACCTGCAATTGCACATACAAAATTTGGACAGTAAGCCTGACATTATAGCTTTGCAAGAGGCTAGTGGCTGGGTGAAATTACCGGGATTTAAGGCATTTACACCGCCAGAGATTGATCGGGGGGGTGTATCGAGCGTCTTCACGGCCGTGCTAGTCCATCGCAACGCCACGGCGATTCAGCATACAATAGATAGCAGCAGAGAGGACTACGTCCTGCTAGAGGTTCTGCCCAAAAGAAAGGACGATAAGAGTCTCTTTGTACTTAATGTATATTCTTCTCCTAAAGATAAAGGGCTGGGCTTGCCAGACCTCTTGATAAAGACGCAACGGCTAGCGGCTAGGGCTCAACTCATCGTGGTTGGAGATTTCAACGCGCCGCATCCGGAGTGGGGCTACATCCGAGCCACTCCAAAGGGAAATAGGCTTTGGCGGGTAGCTCAGGACCTGCAATGGACAACCTTGAACAACCCGCTAGATCATACGAGGATAGGCAACAGCGTTAGCACAGACACCTCTCCGGACCTCACATTTGTTAAAGGTATTAGGGATGCAAAGTGGGTAAACACGGGACAGCCACTGGGCAGTGATCATTATATCCTTTCCACGGTATTTAGTACTGCTAAGCACAAAGACAGGGTAAAAGGAACTAGAGTGGCGGATTGGGACAGATTTCGGAAAGTCAGGAAAGACACAGTGAGCGGGGAAATCGAGGACTTGGGAGCCTGGGTTGAGGCGCTCAAGCAGGACGTGAAGGGTACCACAGAAGAGGTTCCGACGGTGGATGAAGGTTTTACGGCGGACTCTAGACTGTTACACATGTGGGAAGCGCATGCGAGTCTCCTTCGGAGGTGGAAGAAACAAAAGCATAATGGGGTCCTCCGTAGGAAGGTGGCCAAGCTAGAACGAGAAATCGAAACCTACACGTTGGACTTGCAGTGCAAACAATGGGGGCAGATTTGTGACAGGATGAATGGGCAATTCGGATGCAAAAAAACATGGCAGTTGTTGAGGCACCTTTTAGATCCGGCGGCAACCAAATCGGCGCAGAAGGGTCAAATGGCTAGGTTAGTTCATCAGTATCAAGGCACGACTGGGGAGTTCATTCAAGAACTCCGAAGTCGTTACATAAACGGCGAGGCGGGCGGTTTCTTGCCGGATTACTCGGGAGAGGAAAACCTCGAATTAGATGCGGACTTTACGGTGGCGGAGGTGGAGTTTGCAATGGGGCAGCTTCGTACTACGTCGGCAGCGGGTCCGGACGGGGTCACTAATAAAATGCTGAGGAACCTGGATTTCAAGTCAGTGGGGGCGCTCACGGACTTGATGAACAAATATTGGGCGGCCGGGGAGATCCCCGCAGAGTGGAAGCATGCTAGGATTACATTTATTCCTAAACCAGGGAAGAAGATCTGTATTGAGAATCTTCGACCCATTTCGCTGACGTCCTGCTTGGCCAAATTGATGGAGCATGTGGTCCTCAACAGGCTTCAGGGTTATGTGGAGGACAAGGAGTTGATACCTAAAACGATGATTGGCTTTAGGGCTAATTTATCAACGCAGGACGTCATGATACAGCTCAAAAAGGACGTGGTTGATCCTGGGTACGGCACGGGCACCAAGGCTATCTTGGGGCTCGACCTTACAAAGGCCTTTGACAATGTCACCCATGAGGCAATATTAAGGAACCTATCGGACATAGGACCGGGGGGTAGAACCTTCCGATACATCCGATCATTTCTGGAGGATAGGACTGCGGAGATTGCAGTCGGAGAAATTAAATCGGATCCTTTCCCGTTGGGGGGCAGGGGGACACCACAAGGGTCGGTTTTATCGCCGTTCTTGTTTAATCTCGCCTTGATCAAGATACCGCCCAGGCTGGCAATGATATCGGGACTTAAACATACATTTTATGCGGATGACATTACTCTATGGGTAACAAGGGGAAGCGACGCACAATTGGAGGAAACTTTACAACAGGCAGTGGATATTGTGGAGGAGCTAGCGGGGGAGGCAGGACTCTCGTGCTCTCAGCCCAAGTCCGAGCTTTTTGTGCTTAGGCATAAACCAAGAGGGATACATGCGAGGCACTATGTGCCGCCACCACCGCTGAAGGTGAAAGTGGGGGGTGCACCGGTCGCTGAGGTCCAAACGATCAGGATCCTGGGGCTGTATCTGCAGACTAACAGGAAGAATAGGGAGGCCTTGGAAAGGCTCAAAAATACTGTCAATGCTACCGTGAGACTTATCAGGAGAATCGCCAATCGTAAACAAGGCGTCAAGGAAAAGGACTTGTGTAAGCTGGTACAGGCGTTTGTGCTCAGTAGAATAGTGTATGCGACGCCTTATATGAAGATGGACGCGACGGAGAAAGGCAAGGTGGAGGCTATGATTAGACAGGCGTATAAGGCGGCCCTTGGGTTGCCTAACAATACTTCTACCGAAAGGCTGCTGGGATTAGGGGTGCACAACACCTTGGAAGAACTGCGGGAGGCACACTTGGCGATGCAACTCAGTAGACTTTCCAAAGCGAAAGTAGGGAGGGATATATTGGAAGGGATCGGCATTGGAGTTGATCCTCCAGCTGGGGACATGAAAATTCAGGTGAAGCGAGAAATGCACAAGGGCTTGTACATAAAACCTTTACCTAAATATATGCATCCGATACATCACGAGAACCGTAGGAAGGCAAGAGCCAGAGCTTTACATGCTAAGTACGGGAAGTACAACGGGGCAGTCTACGTAGATGTCGCCGAGTATAAGAACAAGGACGCATTTGCAGTTGCGGTGGTGGACGGGCGGGGACGCTTAGTCACCTCTGGATCAATCAAAACCCGCTCCTCAGAAACTGCAGAGGAGGCGGCGATAGCGCTAGCTATAGGTAATACTGAAGCTGACCTGATTTTCAGCGACTCTAAAACAGCCATCCGAAATTTGGCGAGGGGCAGAATCTCTGCCACAGCGGCAGGATTACTAAATCGGGCCACGGGGCGAGGGACTACGGAGGTGGAAATTGTCTGGGTACCGGCCCACTCTGGGAACCCTGGGAACGAGGCGGCTCACATGAATGCTCGAGGTTTCGTCAGCCGAGCAGGTGAGCCGGACGTTCCAGGGAGGTCCACGAGAGATGGGCTGGTGTCCTTTCACGACATTACTAACCATTACAAACTTGAGCGGAGAATTTACCCTCCACCGGACAAGCAATTGGTGAAGGCGCAGGAAAGCGTCTGGCGAAGATTGCAGACGAGATCTTTCTATAGCCCATACGTGTTAAACAAAATCTACCCGGACGTTCAGCCGGAATGCAAATGGTGCCAGGAACTGGCCACCTATGACCACATATTATGGAGCTGTAGCATAGCGCCGCCACCGGCGGATATTATGCGTGATCCTTCTCTCGAGCAGTGGGAGGCCGTGTTGGCCAGCTCAGACCCGGTCGTCCAGACCAGGGCCGTGGAGTGGGCCACCCAGGTCGCCGTCAGCCATGAGCTGATGGCCATCTAGCACGGAATCGTCCGCACATGCGTTCTGACGAAAATAAAGTTTTTCCATCCATCCATCCATTCATTAGTCTGAAGCCGTTAAGCTTCGTCCAGTGGCTCCCTGCCAGACAACTCGCAATCGGAGTTGCATTCTTCACTGTGATCTTCATCCAGTTGGATGACGATGGCTTGGATGTCGCCACTCCCAGACGAGTCAAGACTGGAATTTGCCTCCAGGTCCATCACGTGCTCAGTTTTCTTCCTCCAGTCTTCTGCCAAAGTGTGCGCGACTTTCTCCCTCAGGATGATGTCGACCGTAGACAGCTTGAAGTCACTGTTGTCCACAACGAGGCCATTTTCGACCTTTGCCCACCCCTACCTCACTGACATTAGATTCGCAGTGGTACGGCAGAGCCTGAGTACAACGCAACCAACCATTTCAGCTGCGTTGTCTACGATGTAGTTAAGTTGATGTAGTTAAGTGTAGTTACGATGATGTAGTTAGTTGGTGGACTTAACAGATACCACCAACTAAAGCAGCTGCTACTTCACCATCATTTCACTGTAGGTGATGTTGTTGCTTCAGGGGCACTCCTGCTTCTTTTTCTTTCTCTTCCAGGCAGTTGTCGGCAAATTCTTTTCGGGCACGACACGGTGAATTGTCCCTAACAATGACACTGCCAGGTAGCAACTTCTGCAGGACGTCATTGAATCATCCCTAGGAGCGACTGACGTCCATTTTTTCATGGTAGTCGCCTGTATTTTGGTCTCGGAATATATCCAAGCAGCCTTCAACACATTCATTCTCGCTGCCGATGTGGGTGATGATCAGGCACTGGCCTTTGCCAGAAGGCTGTTTCAGACCCGTCAACAGGCCATTTTCTCGAGCGTACAGGCGTCCGCGCTTCTGCACCACGGTGTCTCTTCACACGATCGACCGAGTGTGTGCCGCCGTCACCCATGTCTCGTCCAGGAAGATCATAGGGCCTTGCGCCCGGTAGCACTCCATGTCATAAATGTACCGATTCCGCCATTCGGCAATGGTACATATGGCAGCCATACGTGCACAACTTATCTTACCGCTTGAAAAAGATTGGGCGCAAAGCTGGAGTTAATGTAGTGCTTACTGCCCCCAAAAAATAAAAAAGCCTCTGCCGATGCGTCAATGTTGAAGAGCCGCAAAACCAGGAAGGGTGCACGATAAATCACCAGAATCGTTTTGTGGAGTGCACAGAAGCCGTAGTGTATTCAATACCTCTGAAATGTGGAAAAAGGTATATAGGGCTAACTTCGAGATGCGCAAATGAAAGACTAAAGGAACACAAACTTAGCGTCGAGCAGGCTAACAGGAATCTAGGCATCCATATCAGCGATTGCCCCTCAAAAGAGTGCGTCGCAGAATTCAGACGCTGTAAAGTGCTGAAGAAACACAATGACCAGCTGGTCCGGGAGACAATTGAGGCAGCCGAGATTACCAGACTTCGTGACCAATGCTTTAGCACGCCGTCCTTGTTACTGACAAAAAAAGAACTTGAGCTTTTGCATGTGCAACCACTATCTTGAGTGCAAAAAAGAAAGAGTGCATGTTTCACATGATGTGCGATCAAGTGACTGCGACACGTGTGGGCAATGGTTATAAGAAGCCGTGTTTCTTTCGGAATAAACGTTGTTGAAAGTCGGCGCATGTGGTGTCTTCTTGTCTCGTCTCTTGTCTACTTTTTGCGTTGTTACTAGCAGGATGGAAAACCAACAAGCCCAAGCTGCTATTCTAGCATATGGTTTTTGCTGGGTTGCCGCAAACTTCCAGCGCGTAATGACACTGTGATGGCTGGGTTTAGGTGGCAGAACTGTGTCGTCTACTAGGATGACGTCGTCATTTATCTGCAAGATGGACTTGTTCGGACCCTTTCCTACGTCAACAATCGGAAGCAAGTAGATCGTCGTCGCGATGGTCTAACTTATCTGCTTCGCCGAAACGAAATCCCTGCCGGAAGGCAATAGACAGTTTTAGCAGAGCGTTTGCTTGCGCTCCGCTCCGCACACGTTTCACGCGCACCGGTGGCTGCACCGAATGCATTGATTTCGCTTATCTAACAAGAGCGCCTTCCAGAGATGCCACTGACGTGCTCTCAGCTTGGCGGTAAAACGATTACGAAAGCAACTACACGCTCCCTGACGCACCGCTAAATCAGGTTCCTAGCGGAACCTGCGGAACGTGGGACGCTGACCACGTTCCGCTGCCGCTATGTGTGCTGTGCGCACGCGCGTCAGCGTTCCCAGTAGCGTTTTGCTGAGCGGCGGCGTGCCAATTGTTGTGATAGGCCGGTCTGAGCGGAGCGGACCGTAAACGCTCTGCTAAAGCTCTCTAATGTAGGCGACGGGCCAAATCGCTTCGTCGAGAATATTCTTCTGCCACATGGCGCCCCAGAAGTCCTCATCACCGAAAGAGGAACGGCCTTTACAGCACAGCGCCATTCAAGCCAATCTGCAATAGAACCAGACAAACCACAGGAGGGCAACTACCTGCGACGCGTTGATGAATGATATAACGGTGCAGCTTAAAAAGACCTTGACCGACCTGAAATACATTTTAGCCAGCTATGACTTCCACATTGTCACAGTTACTGAGACGTGGCTACATCCTGACATACGAGATAGTGAGTTACTACCGCCCGATTATAACATAATGCGGAATGACCACGAATTCAGAGGAGGTGGTGTTGCCATAATTGTTAAAGAAGATGCTGAATGCATACGCTTTCAAGGTATCCAAAACCATGAGAGTCTGTGGTGCAACGTTAGGACTGGCAATGTCTTAGTCTTTCTCGGGGCAATTTACAGAGCGCCTAATAAGTCAGCTCCCTACTTATATCATATCAAGAGTTACAAAACTGCAAAATGGTCCTATAATTCTTTCTGTGGATATTGTACTACAAAATATCGACTGGCGGTCCATCATATAGATTCACAAGAGCACTCAGAGTGTGACTCATTCATTGATATAGCTTTTTCTATGACTTAACGCGGATAGTTCAGGAAAGTACACGTCCGGCAGGCGAAGCGGAATCTATCCTGGATTTAGTATTTCTCGACGGGTGCTTTGACAATGACGAACTAAAAATTGACAAAGGAATGTCGAATCACAAACTAATATTAGTTCAAATAAAGCACGGTACTGTGCGTAATAAACTCGAAGAAGACGCCGTATATGTGCCTAATTTCTCGACAGCTGATGACAACAGTATAATTGATTATCTCTCATGCTCCTTAGATCATTTCAGCACTGCGACTGACGTCAAGGTAATGTGGGCTAAATTTAAAACTATTATCTTCCATTGCAATGACAGCTTCATACCAGTTACAAAGAAAAAGACAGACAAACGGAACCGATGAATTACCCGCGAGATCATCCACATTAAGGGAAGGATCAATCGCGGAAGACTGAAAACGAAAAAGAATCGTCACAAAATATCAAGCATGTCAGCGATAGTTCGAAAGATGATAACAGAAGCCAAAAATAAATCATCATCATCAGCAGCCTGTTTTATGTCCACTGCAGAACGAAGGCTTCTCACTGCGATCTCCAATTACCCCTGCCCTGCGCCAACCGATTCCAACTAGCGCCCGCGAATTTCCTAATTTCATCGCTCCACCTAGTCTTCTGTCGTCCTCGATTGCGTTTCCCTTCTCTTGGTAGCCATTCTGTAACCCTAATGGTCCAACGGTTATCTAACCTGCGCATTACATGACCTACCCCGCTCCATTTTTTTTCTCTTGATGTCAATTAGATTATCGTCTATACCCGGTTGCTTTCTGATCCAAACCTATCTCTTTTTGTCTCTTAACGTTATGCCTAGGAATCTTCGTTCCATCGCTCTTTGCGCGGTCCATAACTTGTTCTCAAGCTTCTTTGTCTGTCTCCAAGCCTCTGCCCCATATGTCAGCACTGGTAAAATACACTGATTGTACACCTTCCTTTTCAACGACAATAGTAAGCTTCCCCTCAGGAGCTGGCAATGTCTGCCGTATGCGATTCAACGCATTTTTATTCTGTGAAAATCCTGCTCATGATCAGGAATCCCTGTGATTAATTTGCCTAGGTAAACGTACTCCTTCAAAGACTCTGGAGTTCGACTGGCAATCCTGAACTCTGGTTCCTGTGCCCAGCTATTTTTCATTATCTTTTTATTCTTCATGTTAATCTTCAATCCAGCTCCTACACTCTCTCTGCTAAGGTCCTCAATTATTATTTGTAACTCGTCTGCATTGTTCCTGAACAGAACAATGTCATCAACAAACCGAAGGTTGCTGATATATTTGCCCTCAATCTTTACTCCTAAGCCTTCCTAGTTGAATAGCTTAAATACTTCTTCTAAGTATGCAGTGAATAGCATTGGAGAGATTGCGTTTCCCTGTCTGACCCCTTTCTTTGTAGGTATCTTCCTGCTTTTCTTGTGTAGAATTAAGGTGGCTCTAAAACTTCTGTATATATTGACACGTGTACTTGTCTTCATCGGGCAACACGTTTCACCACCTAACAAATGTTATCGCACAGCGCAGGACGCGCTTGCATGTGTCGGAAGTTTCTGGAATGTTATCGATGGTTCCATCCATTGTCCGTGACCGATCCTTGACCGAACCGTGACCGAATCTGATTACATGTGTGTGCGACGCGAATAATGTACAACTTTGTTGAAGGCGCACGGGTCCCAGCGATTAGTCTGGAACGCTCGACGATTGATATACAAAAGCCGACTCGCTTGGCCCATTGATCAGATTTCGTCGACCGCCGATCGTGTTTGCCGCTGCCGGTGCTCTTTGAGTGTAGCCTGTTTTTATGGGCACAAGTTCACCGAGGAGTGCGCTCGACCACTCCGCCAGAGCCCTTAAAGAGTTTCGCCGCGAGAACGTAAAGCTATAAGAGAACAAGTCGGACGAAATGCTGCGCGACGACATCATCCAGCCGTCGAAAAGCCCGTGGGCATCCCCTGTTGTCTTGGTGAAGAACAAAGACGGAACCTTACGTTTCTGCGTCGATTATCGCAGACTGAACAATATCACGATGAAGGACGTATACCCCTTCCCATGGATAGACGACGCATTGGATCGGCTCTGCAACGCTAAATACTTCTCGTCGATGGACCTCAAGTCGGGCTACTGGCAAATAGAAATCGACGACAGGGATCGCGATAAGACCGCCTTCATCACGCCAGACAGCCTCTACGAGTTCAAGGCAATGCCATTCGGACTGTGCTCGGCGTCGGCAACGTTCCAGCGCGTCATGGACACGGTGTTAGCAGGATTGAAGTGGCAGGCCTGTCTTGTTTACTTGGATGACGTCGTCATCGTCGCCGGAAATTTTGAGGATCACTTTAGGCGGCTTGCGACAGTACTAGAGGCCATCAAGCCATCAGGGCTCACTCTGAAGCCAGAAAAGTGCCGCTTCGCTTAGGGTGAGCTTCTATTCCTAGGCCACGTCATCAGCAAGTCTGAAGTCCTCCCCGACCCGCAGAAGACAGCTGGCATCGCGAATTTCCCGCAGCCCATCGAAAATCAAGGCAGTACATAGATTCCTTGGCATGTGTGCCTACTACAGGCGCTTTCTCAAGGACTTTTCACGCATCGCTGAGCCGCTGACACAGCTAACTAAATGTGACATCGAGTTCAAGTGGGAAACGCCGCAGGCCAACCCATTTGAAGAACTCAAACGACGCATGCAGTCGCCGCCCGTACTTGCGCACTTCGACGAGGACGCCGATACCGATATACACACTGACGCCAGTAGCCTAGGCCTCGGCACCGTCCTAGTCCAGAGAAAAGATGAACATAAACACGTGATAGCTTACGCTAGCCGGTCGTTGTCAAAAGCGGAAGGTATATTCTACAACTGAAAAGGAATGCCTCGCCATCGTTTGGGCTACAGCGAAATTTCGCCCTTACCTATATGACAGGCCATTCAAAGTCATCAGCGACCATCACCCCTTGTGTTGGCTAGCGAAATTAAAGGATCCCTCAGGACGGCTGGCGCGGTGGAGCCTAAGACTGCAAGAATATGATATCACTGTAACCTACAAGTCCGGACGAAAACAGATGCCGATTGCCTATCACGCGCCCCCATAGACTCGCCGCCGCAAGATGACGAAGATGACGACGCCTTCCTTGGCATTTTAAGCTTGGAAGACTTCTCTGAACAGCAGAGAGCACACCCGGAGTTGAAAAACCTCGTCGTGTATCTGGAAGGGCACACTGACCTTGTCCCTAGGGTATTTAAGCGGGGTTTGTCTTTGTTCTCGCTTCAAAACAACCTACTCGTAAAAAAGAACTTCTCACCAGTGTGTGCCAACTACCTTCTTGTTGTCCCGTCAGGACTGCGTCCAGAAGTATTGCACGGCCTACATGATGATCCCACCGCTGGGCACCTCGGATTTTCCCGGACACTATCGAGGATACAGGAAAGGTAATATTGGCCGCGCTGACCGCTGACTTCGCCCGTTATGTAAGAACATGCCGAGACTGTCAGCGACGCAAGACACCACCGACAAAACCAGCCGGATTACTACAGCCAATCGATCCTCGTTGCCGACCATTCCAGCAGATCGGGATGGAGTTGTTGGGACTCTTTCCGACGTCAACTACCGGAAATATGTGGATCGTCGTGGCGATGGACTACCTCACCCGCTTCGCTGAAACTAAAGCAGTGCCGAAAGGTAGCGCAGCCGAAGTGTCGAAATTCTTTGTCGAAAACTTCTTGCTGTGACATGGCGCCTCAGAAGTCCTCATCACCGACAGAGGAACGGCCTTTACATCGGAGCTCATCCTAGCCATTGTGGAATACAGTCAGACAAGGCACAGGAGTACAACGGCCTAGAAATTAAAATTAAATTGTGGTGTTTTACGTGCCAAAACCACTTTCTGATTATGAGGCACGCCGCAGTGGATGACTTTAGAAATATCGACCACCTGGGATTCTTTAACGTGCACCTAAATCTAAGTACACGGGTGTTTTCGCTTTTCGCCCCCATCGAAATGCGGCCGCCGTGGCCGGGATTCGATCCCGCGACCTCGTGCTCAACAGCCCAACACCATAGCCACTGAGTAACCACGGCGGGTAACGGCCTACCACCCACAGACGAATGGTCGCACGGAGCGCCGGAATCAGACCCTCGCCGACATGCTAGCAATGTATGTCGACGTCGAACACAAGACCTGGGATGCCGTGCTGCCGTACGTAACATTCGCTTACAACACGGTGTTGCAAGAAACAACACAGATCACACTGTTCAAGCTGGTTTACGGCAGGAACCTGACGATGAGGCTCGACGGCATGCTGCCACACGTCACTGACGAGGAGAATCTTGACGTTGCTACCTATCTGCAGCCCGCCGAAAAAGCCCGACAGCTCGCTCGTCTGCGGATCAAGAACCAGCAGAGGACCGACAGCCGACACTACAACCTCCGACGACTCTTCGTCGAGTACCAACCCGGCGACCGTGTTTGGGTATCGACCCCGATACGCCGACGAGGACTAAGTGAGAAACTACTGCGACGCTATTTCGGACCCTACAAGGTCATCCGACGTATTGGCGCACTTGACTATGAGGTCGTGGCAGACGGCATTTCGCATTCACAGCGGCGCCGCGCACGATCTGAAGTGGTCCACGTGGTGCGTCTTAAACCCCATTATGGACGCTGACGAACTTCCTTATTTTCTTTTTTTCAGTGCTACGAGTGCTTTTCTTTATTTCGTTTGTTTGCAGCATTGGGTCGATGCTTTTTTTTAAGAGGGGTGTATTGACACGTGTACTTGCTTTCATCGGGTGACACGTTTCATCGCCTAACAAATCTTATCGCACAGCGCAGGATGCGTTTTCATGTGTTAGAAGTTTCTGGAATGTTATCGATGGTTCCATCCACTGTCTGTGACCGAACCTTGTGCAATCTGATTGCATGTGTGCGCGACGCGAATAATGTAGAACTTTGTGGAAGGCGCGCGGGTCCCAGCGATTAGTCTGGAAAATTGGACGATTAATGTATAAAAGCGCTTGACCCGTTCATCAGATTTCGACAACCGCCGATCGTGTTTGCCGCTACCGTTATTCTCTGAGTGTAGCCTGTTTTTGAGGGCACAAGTTCACTCAATAAAACGCTTGTTTCGTTATTCAGTTTTACTTTACTTACTGCCCTTACTGCCTCAAGGTTGACCTGTTTCTTTCTTGACCAATTTTGATCTTTCTCTCTTCAAATTGTGGTGAATCCTTGCCCTCACTAACCTATGATCACTGCACTTTACCCTTCCTATCACTTCTACATCCAGCACTATGCTGGTATCAGCAGAAAGTATAAAGTCGATTTCACTTCTTGTTTCACCATTAGGGCTTTTCCAGGTCCACTTTTTGTTGCTACACTTCTCGCAAATGTGTTCATTATTGGAAGCTTATTCCTTTGGGAACTCTACCAGCATCTCTCCTCTAGCGTTTTTAGAATCGACGCCCTAGTTGCCAATTGTTTGTTGACCAGCCTGCCTTTTCCCACTTTTGCACTGAAGTCGCCCATTACTACGGTATATTGAGTTTGCCCTGTTCTCATCGCCAATTCAGCATCTTTATAAAGCTTATCTACTTCCTCATCATCGTGACTGGATGTTGGAGCGTAGGCTTGTACTACCTTTAATCTATACCTCTTATTAGGCTTGATTACGACTACAGCTACCATCTCAATATTCCTGTAGAATCCGTCAATGTTGCCCGCTATGTCCCTATGAATTAGGAATCCTACCCCGTATTGCTTCTTATCTCGGAGACCTCTATAGCAGAGAAGACGTCCGTTATTCAGCAATGTATAAGCCTAACCAGTTCTTCTAATCTCATTAAGGCCGATGATATCCCAAACAATGTCTGATAATTCCTCAAAGAGTCCTGTTAAGCTAGCCTCACTCGAGAGGGTTCGGGTGTTAAACGTTGCAAGGGTCCGTTTTCATTGGCGGCCTGTCCGAACGAGAGATTCTTATCACTCTCTGCTGCGTTACAGGTCCGACTGCGGCCTTGGTAAGATGCTCCACAGCTGCTAGGGACTGAGGTCCATTGGGCAATTGAGTGAGCC
Source organism: Dermacentor andersoni (assembly GCF_023375885.2). Classification (NCBI taxonomy): domain Eukaryota; kingdom Metazoa; phylum Arthropoda; class Arachnida; order Ixodida; family Ixodidae; genus Dermacentor; species Dermacentor andersoni. Next base: position 218,020,422 of record NC_092817.1, read on the forward strand.
ATGTGGTAGGGGGTGACCGAAAACTGCACCAGGGAGGCTAATTCCTGTGCTGGTGAGGGAGTGTCTTGTTGAAGCTTAGTGGGCCTTCCTAATTTGGTTGTACCTGGATTAGTATAGCCCCAGTTGCTCTCGACATCTTCTGCCGGTGACAGGCGTTCCTCCAAGCCTGTCCAAGGTGTTGTAAAATAAATATCACGCAGAAATCCTACAAACTTCATGAAATCATCCCGGCAACGTTTTTGGCGCTACTTATCGGGAAGTGATAGCAAATCTTACAGTGTAGTCGTAAACAATGCCCTTGTGACTTACCCCGCGGAGATATCGTCATGCTTTAATTATTATTGCTACGGAAAGGAAGAAGCGTAAGGATATTCACTGATAGCTTTTAATTGCGGAGTCAACCAGCCTAGAGCCGCAAAAGAAAATGCAACTCTTCTTTGTTGTCCCCAAGGCCACCATCAGGGTCCTCTTCTTACCACGTTACAGACTGTGACAACATCTTCAGTCAGTTTTTCCTGCTTCAGACCAAGTTGGTTCATTGCCCTTTCCTCAATATCAGTACCGTTTTGCACTAATGCATTACGTAACAGTAACGTACGAAGGAATTATGTCACTTATTTTACACATGGTTGAAAAAATATGGGTTGGCCTGGACAAATACCAAAGTAGATGCGCGATCTCCTTTCTCGCAAAGGAACTTCAGCAGGAGAGAAACACTCCTTTGTCGTGTGTCACTGAGCTTGAACGCCTTTCCGGAAGATGTGCCCTTACCTAAAGGACTTTAGAGTGCCCGTGTGTCAGGGGTATAAGAGCTGCGTACTAACTTAATTGAAGCCTAGCAAAAGTGATAAGGATATTGTTTATATCAATAAAAAAGAAATGCATTGGTAAAACACATCGTAGACTTTTATTTTTACATGAACACTCTTCAAAACAACAAGGTGAAAATTTGTATGAACAAAAGACAAGCGTTACAAAGAAAGACACAGTACTCTGCTTCTCTTTCTCATGAGAAATGTCATGCTCGAATAATAAATACGTACGAATAATTTTTGTCTTGCTCACATAGCCGGCGCAAGTCTGCCCGTTGAGGCATTGGTGAGAGTCACTCAATTTACGAAAATTTTGAAGACGAGGTGCACTAGAGTGGTCGACATGCTTATGTCGTTGACCCTGCCGAGTATAAGTCGTCTGGTTGGCCCTCCTTCACTAGTTAATCCGCCAGCGCACCGTGGTTGGTCTCTCGACGTACCGACTTACTCCACTCAAAGCGCCCCATTCTTCTCTGCAACAAAGTTCATTAGACTCTGGACGAGGCTGGCTTTCGTCAAAATCAGCAAGTACCAAATGGTGGGGAATACTCTTTTATAGCTCGTTTCGAAGAAAATAAAAACACGGTTACGGGCATTCCTGCAGGAGAAATCGAGCTTCTCACCCTCCATATGTTTGGGAACACTCTCTTCTTGCTCACAGGAAATGTGCCTGAATTTTCGAGTAATTTCGTGCGACACCTTTGAACTGAAGCCGTTCGAACCACGAAAGGCAGTTCTCTTGGTACGGCAAACGGCCAGGCTGCATGCGCAGCCGCCTCGTCCTCGTCAACCGTCGCGGAGCTGACCTCACGGTCAGCAAGGAAAGCAGCGCCCCGTGAATTTTTGGCCAGCCGATCGGCGAACGCTGCCTGCGGGCAAACCTGCCGACGTGCGTCTCAGGAACAGTTCATTTCAGACAGTTCGCACTTTCGCAAGGTTTAAGCCGCCGCGACCGGCTGCGACGGCACCAGGGCGGGCGCGACTGTGGTTGCCGGCACCAGCGCTTGCGCCAGCTGCGGCGCGAACGCTGCTGGAGGAGCCGTAGGTTGCACCAGGTAAGACGACGTCGACGTGACGGTCAGTGTGGTCACGTGCGAACTCGAGCTGGTCACGGTCCGGTAGCGCGTGCTGAACGCGTTGTAGATGAGCGTGTAGATTTTGGAGCTGTAGCTCGTGGCCGTTGTCACGGTAGTGTACGTTGACGTCACGGTGGTGTAGCGTGGCGCCGGTGGCTGCGTCGGCACCACACCCAGCTGGGTACCGATGAGCTGCTGCAGCTGTTGCTGCTGGAACTGCTGGAGCTGCAGCGCCTGCGTGTTCAGGTAGGGCACCACACTGGTCGTGTAACTGGTCAGCCTGCGCTCCGTGGTGGACAGCGACTCGGACAGTGTGCGCGTTCGCGTCCGCCGGCCGTCGTAGAAGCTGACCAGCTTGGTGTGGAAGACCGTGTCCGTGGTGGTGTAGACGCTGGACTGCGTCACAGTCGAGTAGAGCGTCGCCTGCTGCTGGTTGAGCTGCTGCAGACCCAGGTAGACCGCCGCCAGCGGATTGTTCGACAGCGCCGCGTTCAGAAACGGGTTGGCCAACTGCACGGGCTGGTCGCCGTCCGACGGCAGCGCCAGGTACGACGCCTCCTGCGACACCGTCCGCGGCTGCTGCTGCGGCGTTGGCGGAGGAGGCGCGCCGGCACCCTGCAAGAAGCGAGTGTTACACAGCGTCAGCAGCACCTTTCTGGCACTCATTTTATTCTCACGATGAAGAAAAGCGGGATGGGCTCTTCCAACAGCCGGAATTCCAGCTCCCTTCATGGCGGCGTCAATCTGTGCGCCTAAACACTAGAAGCGTGGATTGGACTGAAGTGGTTTTGTGCGCAAGAGTTGTACAAGAGCGATGCGCACAGGAGAGAACCAGTGGTCGCGTTAAACCAAGGGAGGCTCCGTGCTACCTGGCGCTCGCAAGTTTCTGCTCGTCGCGAATTCTCAAGAGATGTGAGAGCGGTTGTATGCACAAATCTAGAGTAGTAGAGGGCCTTTAATGTTTTACAGCGAATCTGTATACCTCTAGCGTCTAGGGAAACTTTCGTGTCAGGGTAAGCAAAAAACTCCCCATACGTGGGGCGATCCCGGATATACTGCCATGCCGGGCCGACCCGCGGCGGAGGTGACGCAGGCGTTAAGCATTCCCCACACGTGGGCCGATCCCGAAGATTGTGCAATGCCGAGCCGACCGACGGTGTAGGTGAAGCAGGCGTTAATCATTCCCCACACGTGGGCCGATACTGAAGATAGTGCCATGCTCGCCCGACCCGCAGCGGACGGGAAGCAGGTGTTAAGCATTCCACACACGTGGGCTGATCCCACAAATAGTGCAATGCAGGGCCGACCCGCGGCGGAGGTGAAGCAGCCGTGAAGCATTCCCTACACATGCGCCGATCCCGAAGATAGTGCAATGCCGAGCCGACCCGCCGCGGAGGTGAAGCAAGCGTTAAGCATTCCCTACACGTGGGCTTATGCCGAAGATAGTGCCATGCTGTGCCGACCCGAGGCGGAGGTGAAACGGGCGTTGAGCTCTTCCCACACGTGGGACAATCCTAAAGATAGTGCAATGCCGAGCCGACCCGCCGCGGAGGTGAAGCAAGCGTTAAGCGTTCCCCACACGTGGGCTGATGCCGAACATAGTGCCATGCTGTGCAGACCCGAGGCGGAGGTGAAGCAGGCGTTAAGCACTCCCCACACGTGGGACAATCCCTAAGATAGTGCAATGCCGGCCAAACCGCGGTGGAGGTGAAGCAGGCGTTAAGCATTCCTCACACCAGCGCCGATCCCGAAGATAGTGCAATGCAGAGCCGACCCGCCGCGGAAGTGAAGCAAGCGTTAAGCATTCCCCACACGTGGGCTGACGCCGAAGATAGTGCCATGCTGTGCCGACCCAAGGCGGAGGTGAAACAGGCGTTAAGCACTTCCCACACGTGGGACGAACCCTAAGATAGTGCAATGCCGGGCCGACCCGCGGCGGAAGTGAAGCAGGCGTTCAGCATTCCCCATACGTGCGCCGATCCCGAAGATAGTGCACTCCCGAGCCGACCCGCCGCGGAGGTGAAGCAAGCCTTAAGCATTCCCCACACGTGGGCTGATGCCGAAGATAGTGCCATGCTGTGCCGACCCAAGGCGGAGGTGAAACAGGCGTTAAGCACTTCCCACACGTGGGACGAACCCTAAGATAGTGCAATGCCGGGCCGACCCGCGGCGGAAGTGAAGCAGGCGTTAAGCATTCCCCATACGTGCGCCGATCCCGAACATAGTGCACTCCCGAGCCGACCCGCCGCGGAGGTGAAGCAAGCCTTAAGCATTCCCCACACGTGGGCTGATGCCGAAGATAGTGCCATGCTGTGCCGACCCAAGGCGGAGGTGAAACAGGCGTTAAGCACTTCCCACACGTGGGACGAACCCTAAGATAGTGCAATACCGGGCCGACCCGCGGCGGAAGTGAAGCAGGCGTTAAGCATTCCCCATACGTGGGCTGACGCCGAAGATAGTGCCATGCTGTGCCGACCCAAGGCGGAGGTGAAACAGGCGTTAAGCACTTCCCACACGTGGGACGAACCCTAAGATAGTGCAATGCCGGGCCAAACCGCGGCGGAGGTGAAGCAGGCGTTAAGCATTCCTCACACCAGCGCCGATCCCGAAGATAGTGCAATGCAGAGCCGACCCGCCGCGGAAGTGAAGCAAGCGTTAAGCATTCCCCACACGTGGGCTGACGCCGAAGATAGTGCCATGCTGTGCCGACCCAAGGCGGAGGTGAAACAGGCGTTAAGCATTTCCCACACGTGGGACGAACCCTAAGATAGTGCAATGCCGGGCCGACCCGCGGCGGAAAAGCAGGCGTTAAGCATTCCCCATACGTGCGCCGATCCCGAAGATAGTGCACTCCCGAGCCGACCCGCCGCGGAGGTGAAGCAAGCCTTAAGCATTCCCCACACGTGGGCTGATGCCGAAGATAGTGCCATGCTGTGCCGACCCAAGGCGGAGGTGAAACAGGCGTTAAGCACTTCCCACACGTGGGACGAACCCTAAGATAGTGCAATGCCGGGCCGACCCGCGGCGGAAGTGAAGCAGGCGTTAAGCATTCCCCACACGTGCGCCGATCCCGAAGATAGTGCACTCCCGAGCCGACCCGCCGCGGAAGTGAAGCAAGCGTTAAGCATTCCCCACACGTGGGCTGACGCCGAAGATAGTGCCATGCTGTGCCGACCCAAGGCGGAGGTGAAACAGGCGTTAAGCACTTCCCACACGTGGGACGAACCCTAAGATAGTGCAATGCCGGGCCGACCCGTGGCGGAAGTGAAGCAGGCGTTAAGCATTCCCCATACGTGCGCCGATCCCGAAGATAGTGCCCTCCCGAGCCGACCCGCCGCGGAGGTGAAGCAAGCCTTAAGCATTCCCCACACGTGGGCTGATGCCGAAGATAGTGCCATGCTGTGCTGACCCGAGGCGGAGGTGAAGCACTCCCCACGCGTGGGACGATCCCTAAGATAGTGCAATGCCGGGCCAACCCGCGGCGGAGGTGCAGTTCAGCATTAGGCGGACCACATACACAACTTCACTGGTCATCCTTCTTCACAGAGTGGAAGGGCCCTGAGTTTTTTTTAATAACCACTATGCGTAATAGTTTGCTTAATGAGGGCATCCGTCATTTGCTGATGTTATTTATTACCGCTACCTTTTCCTTCTTAATCATTAAAACAAGTTCCCGAGAAAAATAATAAAGAAAACAAATACGTAAATACAAAGAAATTCTCAACAATGTTGGCGGAAAACTAGGAAACATAATAAATACTACGTGACCAGTTCCTTTCGCAAACCGCCCGCTTTATTCTTGACATGCAAATGATGGTCATATTCCGCGCCTTTCATGGGTGATGACTCTTCCCTCACAGTTCTCGTTTTGGTTTGGCCCTAGGCTTCTGCCTTTGTAGCGGGGCCGACAGCGTCACGTTTTCCGACGACGACATGCGCTCTACCACCATCCTGTGCCAAGACTCGATCTTATTCTGAGCTACTTGAATGACCCGATAAATATGCGCACATATCAGATAAAAATCTGAAGTAAATAATATCGTTTACAGGGCTCTGCTTTGTCTTATTCTTGTTCCTTTATTTACCAATGATTGTACTGAGTCAAGCGACACCGGTAACTCTATGCGGATGACAAAGCGATTATGATCACACACAAATCACTCGAGAGAACAGAGTACACACGAATGACGAATTTGTAAATATGTACGATAAGATGGCCCAACAGCAACTGGGTATTTATTACAAAATATAATTAAAGCTGAGGTTATTCTGCTCGCATTCATCATTCAATGATAAAAGCTTTACTGACTATGTCGCATAGGTGGTGCCACCTCTGATCAAGTTGAAATACATACTAATATTTTCGCAAGACCTCTTGTATTCAGAATGTTTGCGGAAACTTACAATCCGTGCAATTCACATCATTAGAGTTCCGACACGCTTAAATAAGCAAATTGTGCTCCTAATATAACTTAGTGGTGCAAAAATTTGGGGTAGCTAGTGGGTCATGCTTAACTATGCTTACAGCGCTGTCTGTCCCCTAGTCTTTTTCTTCGTCCCCGTTAAGGCTTGCGCTTTAAGCATGCCTATTATTGTTCAGTGTTTTTCACTCCCACATAGTATACACAATCTCGTGGCTATCATTATGCTTTGTATAGTACTCCAGTAGGACGCTTTCGCAAGACGGGATAATTATGTCACCGGGACACTACTCCTTGTCTAAAATCTATTAACTCAATTTCTATGAACTGTACTGAGGCGCGAGATTATGTAACATTTGTGACGTGTAGAGCACAGTGAAAGTCTCGACAGTTTACCTCGTCTGACTTCTCTATAAGAATGGCTGATTGTGATAGTAGAACGGTTCCCTCTGTAGCGCAGATAGACAGTCGTTCGCGACAGCACTGGATCGCATTGATGAAAGAGCATTGCCAAAACAAAACATTTTGGAATAACAACCTCACAAGCCGTTGTAGCAGAGGGCTCCGAATGCATTGCTCTAGTTATTACGAGCAACAAACCTGCTAACTTGCAAGCTGTTATCCTGCGCTACGAACGGCAGTGATTGCGTGCTTGTGTTCTGTTTCTATCTCTATCTCTCTTTATTTCCTTCTTCTCTTTCTACACCCCACGCCTAGAAGAACTTGTAACCGGACTAATTGGCAGTTCCTCATAATAAGCGCTTAGAGGGCAAGAATATACACTCACATACCCGCACGCACTCACTCACACAAACCAATATGGCTCATAAACAGTTCACAATGAGAGCTTGTGTCCAAGAGGGGGTTCCTTCTTTAGGTGATTGTGTGCGGGCTTCTCTGTGTTTTTTCTTGCGTCCTGAAGCTGTTACCAAAACTTCCACCAACGTAGCCTCCCCCCCCCCCTCCCCCCCCCGTGTGCGGTAGCAAAGTGATTTGTTGCTGCAGATAAGTTTTGAGGAATTCAGCAAGGTGGAGGGAGGTTCACGAGAGGAAAAATCAACACCCACGCGTATGTAGCCCGAAGTTACGAAGGAAGCCAGCTCGGGCTTCTCGAAAACAAAGCTTCGTAGATGAATAAAACTTCGTCCTGGGCGGGGAGTCGAGCACGTGACCAAGGCTTTTCCGGGGTGGTCCCTCTGCCACCTTAGCTAACCAGGATGCTAGGCAGTTGCAACGCGAGTGCGAATTAATCGACTACTTGAAGCACAAGCAAACTGACGGACCTTTCTCCACTTAGCGGAATTCCGTAGAACTGATTTGCCATATCCAGTGTCCTGGTCCTTCGAGTCGTCGATTAATTCGCCTTCGCACTGCAATGTGCTAGCCTCCCGGTTAGCTCAGATGGCGCAGAGACCACCCGGAAAGGCGTTGGTCCCGGGTTCGAATAGCGGGCCAGGATCAAGTTTTCTTCATTTACGAAGCTTTGTTTCTTCGAAACCCGGGCGGGCTTCCTTTGTAGATTTGTTCCGCACAGGGGTGGATGTCAGTTTTTCCTTTCACGGATTTCTTCTAGTTGACCTACCCACCTTTCTCGCTTCTTTCATCTCTTCCTCTGCTAGTCACAATTGCTAATACTGCCTAGACGTGACAGTCAACAGCGGCACTCTAATTAGGTTATAATATTAAAACCGCGAAATGTATAATAAGCGCCGTACAATCGTGTTCGTTGCCAGCGGACATTTGCACTAAAGTACCTTTTACTGTAAAACGTCGGATAAAGTTTCGGCCGGCACTGAAACTGCAATTCTTAGATGAACCATGATGAAATTGTATATTTGTACGCTTGAAATTTTCTATGTTATACTTTTATTATCGGTTGCATACAAACCGCAGCAGTGTTATCCAATCGCTTTTATTCAGGATACGGAACGCGATGTATTCATAACGATTTACACCTACTTACGTGCACTAGTTCTAGGTGGCCCTTTCGTAACGCATCCGTTACAAGCTGTAGGCCTAGCGATGCACGCAGTTGCTTGACTCGTTGACTGTGAGCAATTAAAAAAGCACAACTGACTTCTTCATCTGCTGCCGTTGCAGTCCATTCCTTCACATAGTCCACAGTTCGAGGAAAACTCGTCAGGCGTGGGTGACAAAAGAACTGGCACTCGCCAAGGTTTAAAAGGAAATAAACCATTAAGTGACGCTTCGAGACCGCTACGGGTCGCTTGCTCACAATGAATATGAGTGCAACAGGGGCGATTATTTCTGCGCTAGGTGGCATACAATGCGCATGCATATCTCGACGAGATCACCCCGTGTCCGATTAATCACGTTTCTAGTCGTTCGAATACGTCAAAATTCTAAGAGTAGTCTAGGCGCTTCTATGGCGCGATTATGCTCGTAGCATCCCAATCGATGATGCGGTAAGTATTCAGGTGACGATCCGCCAAGGCGTTAAAACTTGCCTTGCCCTTCCTGACATCGTGCAGGTGCTGCTGAATCCTTCTTCTAAAAGGCACAGTTTCACCTGAGTAGGATGCGTCGCAGCTCTAGCACGGAATCTTGTGCGATCTTGTGATTACCCCGGGAAGCCTTTTCCAAAGGGTATTTCACGCGTACGAGCTTCTGTCTTTGTTTGTTGGCCCGTGTGCGATTTTTACGCCGTATGTGTCGGAAACTCCTGCCAGTGCTTCACCGATTCCTTGCGCGTAGGGGAGAGCCGCCCCTTCACGAAGGGCACGGCCACCGTTTCCCATAGGCCGCGGGATCGAATCCCGGCCACGGCGGCCGCATTTCGAAGGGAAGCGAAATGCGAGAACACCCGTGTACTTAGATTTAGGTGCGCGTTAAAGAACCGCAGGTGGCCGAAAGTTCCGGAGTCCTCCACTACGGCGTGCCTCATAATCAGAAAGTGGTTTTGGTACGTAAAACCCCATAATAATAATAAAAAAAAACTTTTCCCATGCGCCACTTTTTATTCTACTACGCCCGCAAGCAACTAAGACGTTCTAGGTTACGCAACAATTATTTACTCTCTTTTGCACGAAACACTTTTCAGGAGGCGCCAGGCGTTCAAGTATCCCTTTGGGTCCATGCGCTTATGCCTCGGTCTGCAGACTCGTTTAACAATTGTACGCTGTACGGGGTCGCTCCCCAGGCTGTATGAACTTTGGTAAATATTTGGGCGCGTTATGGCCGTCGCAGCGCCGTTATAAGCGCGTGTTACGATGTCTGTCCGCAGTCCACGCTGCTCGAATCTTACTATCTCACTGCCTGTGTCTGTAGGTGCCAACTGTATTACACTTGCCTGCTATACAAGGCTGCTAACGACACAATTAGTAATTAATTATGGACGTTACGTTTAATCTAACCCACGTCTAAATACATTACAGCACCACATCATTAGTGGTAACTTTCACCTTGCTTCGTTTCACCTCCTCTGTGTCTGTAATCGATGCCGCAAAAGCTCAAGTGCGAGAATGAGGCAGAGTTTGCCACCTAGAACAGGAACGCTTGTTCAAAAGCTGCCACTGCCCGAGCCCTCGAAATGCAACCAAGTTCCCAACAACAGTCCCCTCGCGCAGTAGAGAGAGTGCGCAGTTTACGGAGCTTGCGATATAAGATTATGCGTTCAGGACCTAATTAAACGCTACGAGATTAACTTGGTTATTTACGCACATACCTTGATATTTACTTAGTGTCTTAGTCAGGTAAACTCTATTTCATAATCTCTATTTCAGAAGGAACTATCCTATAAAGATGTCCAGCCTGCAGATTTTCTAATCTTATCACTGAACCCCATGCTCTGCGAGACCCGCCCTACATAGCCAGCGCAACTTCGTTTCTACCTGTCAACCAGAACATCAACTATCCCCGTTCGCCTTCTGATCCAGATCAGCTGTCTTACTGCGCGATTGTTTGTTTTTTCTCAAGATTCGTTTTAATCCAAGTATCAGCTTTATGGGTTAGTGCTGGCATAACACACTTAGGTTTTACATATTTAAAATATAGCGTGTCCTTAATGGCGCGAGAGGTTCAGGAAATACCGAAAGTTGGGCGAGTTGGTATGCATCCATATCTAAGAAAGTTGTAAGCAGCGCAACAAAGCCCCGCAGACGAATGCCTCGGTCGGTCTGTTCTCTCGGCCCGTTTTCTGCGTCTTCTTGCGCTGTTTGCAACTTTCTTAAATACGATAATGTTATGCGCCCCAGCCAATGTTTATCTGGCGTATCGATACGCTCCGGTCTTCTGTGTTGTCGATTCACTGAAAATTTCACCTCGACCCAAGCAAGTTAACTGCGGCGCTACAGCTCGACTGCGCTTCATTTACACTCAACGACGCTTCTTGAGACGCTCCTTCGGTTGAAGGGCGGCGCTGTGCTCTGTGACAGGGAAGAGCTTCGAGACGGAGCCTCGTGCAACGTTTGGTGCGCGCAGCCCGTCAGATAGCCGTCCTTGCGTGGTACTAAGGCACATGTGCGTTGTGTTTGCTCCAACACGGCAAGGATTCACACCTCAGCACGGCGATGTCTGCCAAATTATTGGAAAGCGGACGTGCCGATCGTAACCTTTTCCATTTTGCGAGTGGATGAGGGCGCGCGCGTGCGTGCGTGCGTGCGTGTATGTGTGCGCGCGTGCATGCGCGTGCATGCCTGCGCATGTGTGTGCGAATGCGCGTGCATTCCTGTGTACGCGTCTGCGAGTGTGTGGCTGGGTGGGTGTGCTTGCGTGCGTGCAGGTGTGTATGCGTGTGCGTTCGTGTGTGCGTGTTTGTCTGTGTGCGTGTACATGCCTACATATGCGTGTGCGTGCATGCCTGTGTATGCATGTGTGTACGTATGTGTGGGTGCGTGCATGTCTGTGTATGTGTGTGCGTGTGTCTGTGCCGTTGTGGGCTGGCATGTGTGCGTGCGTGGGTGTGCTGTGTGTGCGTGTTTGTGTGCATATGTGTGATGGGTGGGCGTGCGCACCTGTGTGGGTGGGTGTATGCGCGTGCGTGCATGTCTGTGTATGTGTGTGCGCGTGTGTGGGAGGACGGGTGTGTGTTTTGCGAGGGTGGGAAGGTGAGCGCGTGCGTGCGTGTACACGGTTGGGTCGGTGGGTGCATGCGTGCGCGTGCGTCCCAGTGTGCCTGCGTGTGCGTGGGCTGGTGCACGCGTGTGTGTGCTGTGTGTTTGCGTGTGTGTGTGGAGGGAGGTAGTGCGTGTATCTGTACATGTGCGTGCGTGCGCGTGCATGTCTGTGTATGTGTGTGCATGTGTGGGTGGGCCGGTGGGTACGTGCGTGCGTATGTGTGAGTGAGTGTGTGCGCGCGCGTTTGAATGAGAGCGAGAGATAAAAGGTGGCGGAAAACTATGTGGGAAAAGGCACATAAGTTTCGCATTCGGTGAAGTAGTTTGGCTGCCTAGTTCTGTCGACCCAACTTTATATACGTTTTACCTTTTTGTGCAGGCGCGGCCCTTTCGCTAAACAACTTTCGAGAAGTATACATAAGTCGTTTTAATTGAGAGTGCTGCTTTTTTAATTAATAAAGGGAAAATCAGACATCCACCCATTTCTAGCATATGCTACAAACGAAACCCATACGGGTTCCTCGAAAGAAAAGCCACGCAGTTGAAGAAAAATTCGTCCTGGTCCGGGACTCGAACCCGAGACCACCGCCTTTCCGGGGCAGCCACTCTACCATCTAAGTGGCCTCACGTTTCCTCTGATAATTGTAATGGAACTTAGAATGCCAAAATGTACTGGCGTACTCGCCGTTACGGATATTTCTTGGCTGCACAATAATTAGATTAGCACACATACTGCTTTTTGATGCGATTTATTTCAATGATTTCGTTATGGAGGTTTTAAAGCCTCAAGGAATTGAAATATCTCTTGAAATTCCAAGCAGTAAAACTCAAGAAAGCGTGAACACGAACACTCCGGCGTGTTATTTGCGAAATGTTTTAGCATGCATCAGCTAGCACTGTTATTCCCATGAACGAAGGAAAGAGAAAGAAAATACACGAAAGAAAGTACTTTTTCACTGCATACATTCAGCAGAGTCTGGAAGTACTGCTCCGAGTCAAGATCGAGCGTGACGTTGCGCTCGTCGAAGGCCAGCAGGTCGCCAGGCGGCATGGTGCGATACGCGGTGACGATCTTGCGAATGATGAAGCTCTCCGTTAGGGTGTGCGTGGTGGTGGCCAGGCCGTCAAAGATGGGCACCAGCGAAGTGCGCCACGAATGCTCCGTCGTTGAGTACACCCTGCATTGGGACAACGTGTTACGCAAACGCCAACGTTTCGCGCGACTCATAAAAAAACCATCAGCCAGCCCACTTTGTGAAGGTGGTTGATAAGTGAAGCTGTTTAGCACACGGCATGGAGGTGACACATAATTTTCAACAAAGGTACTGTCTTGACGGGTGGTCATCCTGACGAAAGTACGGTACGCACACTCATCTATAGTTTTGGTGGGTGGTCAACATTTCAGTCGCAATAGCCACCACATTATTTGATGATGTCAAATCGATGCACGTACACCACTGAGTGGTGGGTTGGGCCGGACCGGTGTGGCATCGCAAAGGATATGCCTGCAACACGGAACGCCTAAACCACTCCCTTTTCGGTGCCGGCACACCCACATTTAAATTACCGGCAACAAGGACAGTGTAATCGCAGCTAATTCACACAGTGAGTAGCTGTGATCCTTACGAGACTATGAGTCAATGTATGTTTTGCTTGCTTAGGGGGGTATGAGCCATTGCTCACGGGGGTATGAACGATTGATGATTACAATTTTCGACATGCTGTTCTGTATGTCGTATGGGTGATTATAAAGAATGTAAGAACTGTTCGCTTCACTTTGCAGAGTACGTACTGAGGGCCTTACGGGGCTATGAGCCATTGCATTTTTGCTTGCTTACTGGAGTATGAATGCTTTCAAGGGTATGAGCCATTGATGATGACAGCTTTTGTTCACGGAGAACAAAAATGCATGGAACGCTAGCCAAATACAGCTTCGGTGTAAAAATAAAGCGCGTTTCAAAAGGCAGCGAACGCAGAGGATTGCACTTCGTTGTCCAGCCTTCATGTTGTTGGTCTTGTTGGTACTTGCTCACAGCCATAATAGCTGTTAGAGGAGCAAATATGCACTGAAACAGAGTTGCCATTTAGCGGCTATTATGTCGCAGAGCAGTCTTTGAATCTTTTAATTCTCTGAGCTTGGAGTGTGTATTAAAGCCCGAACACAGCTGTTTCTTTGTCTTGAGTCTTGATGTACGCAAGGAGCCTAAATCCCTCCGCCCCCTCCCTCTCCAAATACTCTTCATTTTACCATGATGAAATGTCCTCCTGCAGGCCTAGAATATATGCAGAGTCGTACGTAATTCGGACCGCAAAGCCAATTAAGAATAAGAGAAATGCATATTTCCAATGTCAAAAGTGAAGGAATAGCCTTGACAGCTTCCGCAGAGCAATCACATCACGCAATGTTCAAGTGCGCTATTACAGTGCAACGAGCAGCTGCCACACATATAATAGAAAAATATCAGCTGAATTCGGAGAAAAAAAAAGAAAGTTTACATATCCGAGGCACATCCTTCCTCATCGACTGCAGCAACATCTTAACCAAGCAGTGGATTCTATTCAAATATAGTTATGGCAAAACATATTTAAAAAAACTGTTCTCTATAAAGCTATAGAGCTGGAGCCTGCCGTCCTCGTTTGCTACAATTCTGTTCGGCAATCGCGTTTGGTTTGGACCCGCGAGAGGAAAAAGGCATACACGGCCAGCATCGAACGCAAGAATTTCAACATGCGCCAATTCTTCATTACGTGCGCGCTTATTTCCATCAGAAATTTTCATGAGAGGGAGGACTTCATTGTTGAAAAATGGGCTTAGAGGAGCGTAGTCCAGAACTCCAGTGGCCACCGCCACGCACCGGTCGAGGAGGCTCAGTTGAGTATCCAGGTCAGGATGATTGCCTACAGCTTCCTAAAAGGATGCTGTGCTAATTTCTGTGAATTTTCTGTAATTTCTGGGGCCGTGATTTACGCTGCAATGTGACATGGGGCAACAATGGCCTCGCCCCACACCAGGGGCACGATATGGTTGTTATACCTGGTTGGCCAGATGGCATGTGTAAGGATTGGGGTCGGGCATGAAATAGATGGTAGCTGGCCCATGCCGTCGCCCAACTCATCCAAGCTGAGGACATTGTTGAAGGGAAGGATTTGTTCTCATCGAGAACGAGAAATATGAGATTTATTTACAATATTGTAACGTAGATTGAAGACAAGTCTTACAAAATATGCGCTTCTCTTTAATGGCGGGCCAGAAGAAGAGCGTGAAGCGTACGCGCTTCGTCGTCGTCCATGGCGCCGGCCGTTGCGCGCGCCGCCCCGCGGTGCGGGAGCCCCACAGCATTGTGTCGATTGCCTTCCATGCGAAAAGCAACCGTCTCGGTCGCGTGAAAAAGTTCTTTCATCGACGACAACAAATGGAGCTCCGCAGGTGCATCTCGGCGTTCACGTACGCGCATAGTAGGGTTTCATGCGCACTACATGAACAACTTCAGCGCGAGGATGACGACGGGGCGAACCGGAGTCAGAACTGCAGGGGGCGACTTCGTAGGTAACTTCACTGAAGCGGCGTGTAACCTTGTAGGGACCAAAATACTGGCGGAGCAACTTTTCCGAGAGTCCACAGCGATGGACGGGCGTCCAGACCCACAGGAAGGCGCCGGTATTGTAATGGACGTCGCGTCGACCCTGATTGTACCGAAGGTGTTGGCATGCTGTTTGCTCCGGATACGATGCCGAGCAACCTGGCGGGCTTCTGCAGCTCTTTGTACCAACTCTTCTACGTGTTCGCTGGTCGGGTATTATCAGCCAGAGGTAGCAAGGCGTCAAGTGTGGACGTGACGTGACGGCCGTATACAAGCTCGAACGGCGTATACTGCGTAGTCTCCTGTACAGCAGCGTTATACGCGAAGGTAACGTAGGGTAAAATCTCGTACCATGTCTTGTACTCTACGTCGATATACGTGGAGAGCATATCAGTCAGCGTTCTGTTCAGACGTTCCGTTAATCCAATGGTCTGAAGGTGATACGCAATGCTCTTGCGGTGAGAGCAATGCGTCAGCTGGAGAACGTCCTGCATAAGTTCGGCTGTAAATGCTGTACCGCGGTCGGTGATGAGAACAGACGGTGCACCATGTCGTAGGACGATGTGGCGTACAAAGAACTTGGCCATTTCATACGAGTTTGCTTGCGGAATAGCTTCGGTTTCGGCGTACCGAGTTAAGTAGTCGGTAGCGACGACTATCCATTTGTTGCGCGAAGAGGTTCACTGGGAATGGCCCAAGTAGATCCATTCCTATTTGTTGGAACGGTGCTTGAGGAGGGTCCACAGGGTGGAGAAAGCCAGCCGGTTTAACTGGTTGTTTCTTCGGCGCTGACAATCGCGGCCGGTCTTCCCGTACCGCTTCACAGAGGAATAAAGCCGGGGCCAGTAATACTTCTGCCGTATCCTTGCTAATGCTTTAGCGAATCCCAGGTGTCCCGCGCATGGCTGATCATGGCAGGCTTGCAACATGTCTTGGCGCAGCGCCGACGGCACGACAAGGAGGTACGTATTGGGACCGCTTCTGCAGTTTTTCCTGTAAAGGACGTTGTTGTGCAAGTGATACGATGATAAGCCGCGAACGAGCGAGCGGGGTAAAACACCTTCAGCTCCTTGAAGGTGCTCGATCAGCGGAAGCAGCTCAGGGTCAGCGCACTGGTACCCAGCCATCTTTATGGCGTCAATAACGCCGACAAATGGCAAGTCATGGTCAGGGTCTGATGACGTCGTAGGGAGTGGTGCACGTGACAAGCAGTCAGCGTCACTATGCGTCCTCCCAGATCGGTAGACAACTGTTATGTCGTACTCTTGTAAGCGCAGGCTCCAACGGGCTAGTCTGCCTGAAGGATCCTTGACGTTGGCAAGCCAGCACAGGGCGTGGTAATCGCTGACAGCCTTAAAGGGCCTACTGTACAAGTAGGGTCGGAATTTACCAATTGCCCACACAACCGCTAAGCATTCTTTATCAGTGGTTGAGTAGTTCTTCTCAGCCTTGGTGAGACTGCGGCTTGCATAAGCAATGGGGCGTTCCGAACCAGCTTCTCACTGCACAAGAACTGTACCGAGACCCGTATTACTGGCGTCAGTATGGATTTTAGTGTCAGCGTCTTCGTCGAAATGAGCAAGTATCGGGGCCGCCTGCAAACGCTGGCGCAATTCATTGAACGACTGCTGCTGCTCGTCCGCCCAAATGAAAGGCACATCGTCGCGTGTAAGCCGTGTCAGAGGCTCAGCAATTCTCGAGAATCCCTGGACAAAGCGCCTATAATATGCGCACAAACCAAGCAAGCGTTGGACAGCCTTCTTGTCTGTGGGTGGCGAAAACTCGGCGACGGCAGCTAACTTGTCTGGGTCTGGTCGGACGCCTTTAGGATCAACGACATGGCCAAGAAATTTAAGCTCTTGGAACCCGAAGTAGCACTTTTCAGGCTTGATGGTGAGGCCAGCAGTACGGATCGCAGCGCGGGCACCCTCGAGCCGTGCGAGATGTTCGTCAAGCGTGCTCGAGAACACGACGACGTCTTCCAAGTATACGAGGCAGGTTTGCCATTTGAGTTCAGCAAGCACGGTATCCAACATCCGCTGAAAGGTGCAAGTGCGGAACAGAGACCGAAGGGGACAACTCTGAACTCATAAAGCCCGTCAGGTGTCACAAACGCTGTTTTTTCACGATCCTGTTCATCAACTTCGATTCGCCCATACCCCTATTTAAGGTCCAACGAAGAAAAAAACTTGGCATGTTGTAGACGATCTAATGCGTCGTCGATGCGGGGAAATGGATAAACATCGCGCTTGGTGACATTGTTCAATTTCCTGTAATCTACACAGAACCGTAGTGTGTTATCTTTCTTTCTGACTAACACTACAGGGGAGGCCCACGGGCTTGTGGACGGCTAGATCACGTCATCTTGGAGCATCTCTTTCACCTGATGCTTGATCGCTTCCCGTTCCACCGGAGACACTCTGCAAGGATGCTGACGAACAGGAGTGCAGACTCGTCCGTAATAATGCGGTGCTTTGTGATGGACGTGCGCCGTTCTTTGGACGACATTGAAAAACAGTCCGCAAATTCATTCACGAGACTCAGTAGATGGTCTTTCTGATGGTCTGGCAGAGCAGCGTTAACGTGAATCCGATCTTTTAGGCTGGGTAACTCAGATTGCCGAGACGATGCGATTTCCAATGTGGCAATGTCAGTGACATCAATGATTTCGCGAAGAAATGCGATTGTCGTTGCTCGCGGTGCATGCCGATACTCGTTGCTAAAGTTTGTTACCAAACGACTGAACATTTGTTTCGCACCTGAAGAAGCCCTCTGGCTATGCAAATGTGGCGCTCAAGAAGCAGGGGGATGTTGGCCTCAGCAATTCCTTCGGCGTCGTCTTCCATGTCGCATCGGACAAGGGTAAGCAAGCTGCTCTTGGGTGGCAACGTGACGTGATCGTCACCTACGCGAAGCGCGATGTCACTGTCGTTGTCATTACTGTTCACTATGGCTTGCGTAGTAGCGAAGCTAACTCTGGACTCTTGCAGGTCGATGATGGCACCGTTTGCCTGAAGGAAATCCATGCCAAGTATCAGGTCCTTTGAACATTCAGGAAGAATGACGAAGTCGCCGACGTACGTGAAGCCCCGAATGTTGACTCGTGCCGTGCACCGGCCCATTGGAGTTATGAGGTGCCCTCCTGCAGTACGAATTTGAGTTCCGGTCCATTGCGTCGAAACTTTGTTCAGTGTGCGCGCGAGATTCTGGCTCATTACAGACGTGTCCGCACCCGTGTCGATTAGCGCCGTGATTTCGTGGTCATCTATGGTAACTGGTACGCCGCAAGATACTGACACCGAACTACACTGCTTTCTCTGCGTCTCAATTACATCATCTCGCGGTCGTCGTAATGGAGGATCTTCAGCTTTCGCGACGTCAGCCACTTCACCTCCGCAGGTCGCTGGACTCAGTTTTCCCGGGAGGCAGGGCTGGGTGAGCGACGCCTTGTTGCGCTCGGCGTGAAGACAGGGCTGGAAGACCTGTATCGGGAAGGTGACGGTGACCGGGGGTCACGGAATCGTGGGCCAAACGAGCTCCTGGCGTCCGCGAGGTAGGCTTCAATCTCGAGGGGGCGTTCACCATTGCGTGGGCAAGGCGCATTCAGTGAAAATCCACGGAGCTCAGCTCGGCGGTAAGGACAGGCCCTGTAGAGGTGATCGGCTTCACCGCAATGAGAACACAAGGGTCTCCGGTGTGCAGTGCGCCATACGTCGCTCTTGCGGAGTGGTCGCGTTTCAGCCATGAATGGCATGCGGCGAGTCCTGAAGTCGGCAGTTGCTTGTTAAACGGCGCGCACACCATGAAAGTCCGGGACATCGCGCGCATCGTGAAAAGTCGGAGACAACGAACTTCGCGCAGCTTCCGCATACGACATGCGAGGCCGTGGCTGCCGTACCTCGTGCTCTGGTGCCTCGCTTCGCTCCGGGACTTCTACTGCGTGCCTGATTTCTTCCCGGACGACCTCAGCCAGAGCGAGTCGCGGTACCGATACCGGAGCCACCTGAAGCTTTTGGAGCTCCTCTCGAACAACAAGCCTAATGAGCTCCCGCAAGGCGTCGGTATTGTCCAAGGGTATAGCGAGACTCTCACGCGATAGGGACGACACGTCGCGGTTGCACTGCCTTGTTCGTTGCTGCAGTGCCTTTTCCATTGATATGGCTTCCGCGAGAAACTCTGCGACGGTCTTTGGTGGGCTGCGTATTAGGCCACCGAATACCTCTTGCTTGACACCAGGCATCAGCTTCTTGATCTTCTTTTCTTCCGGCATGGATGGATGCGCGCGTCGGAAAAGTCGACACATGTCTTCGACAAACATTGCGACGCTTTCGTTCGGCCGCTTACTCTCGTCTGAATTGCAGATTCAGCTCGCTCCTTGCGATCGAGGCTGGCGTATGTGCTGATTAGCTGGCGTCGGAATTCGTCCCATGTCGATAAGGCCGCTTCACGGTTCTCAAACCATGTCCGCGCGTAGTCCTCGAGGGCAAAGTAGGCGTTGCGTAGCTTGCGCTCTGGAGTCCAGCGGTAGTGTTCTGCGACACGCTCAAAGTGATCGAGCCGGTCCTCAACATCCTCGAAAGTGACCCCATGGAAGGATGTGGGGATTCGCGGCTGGTTAAGGACCACCTCGGTCGGTGCGGTTGAGGAGGAAGACGGAACTGATGTACTCATCATTCGGACTCGATTGGGTAGAGGCTCGTGCTCAGGTGCCAGTCCCTGAAGTCGACGGCTTGTCCGTACGTGAACAGGAGTCAGCTCGACCGGACTTCGTGCTGCGCTTGTAGACGGCGTTCGATCTGGGCGTGGTAGCATGTACCCCGCACCTCCACCAGAAAAATGTAACGTAGATTTTAGACGAGTCTTACAAAATATACGCTTCTCTTTAATGGCGGGCCAGAAGAAGAGCGTGAAGCGTACGCGCTTCGTCTTCCATGGCGCTGACCGTTGCGCGCGCCGTCCCGCGGTGCGGGAGCCCCACAGCATTGTGTCAATATCTACATAAAGGGTGCAGAACGTTACATTTCATCAGTTTAGCATGACTGAAAGAGAATGCACACCTGAGGAGCCGCCAACGGCTTGTTAAAAACACTCTGTCCTCTCTAGATCCCTAGGTAAGGGAAAACGGCCTTTCAACCTTCGACAAATGGGAGCGTCGAAAGACATCGTAGCCGACCCGCCTTTGAGGGGGAAGGTTTATACACTCACTTCAGCACAGGTTTCACTGAATGCACCGAGGTGAGAGGGTTTTCGCAGACAGATGTCTTGACCCGAGCAGGCGCCTCTTAATCCCAGTCTGGACTCCGCAGTCAGTGGTCGCCGCGTCTGTCCATTGACTGTGACGGCTTTTGGGGCACGTGAAGCCGCACCGCAAAACATCTTCCAGGAGTTCCCCCGCTCCAACGAAATCGTGACGGCGACGGTGAATCCACTAACAATACTTGGTCTGCCGACCGCGTCTAGACATGCAGGCGCCGATTGGTTATTGACGCGGCGCATTGTCGTCCTCACAAAGCAAGTCGCAGCAGCGGGCTGGGAGGGTTCGGAGGTCGCTTCTCCTCTAGATCGCCAGCCCCCACAGGCCGATCGTAACACATGCCACCGCCTCATGTCTGGGTACGCGTACGTCTAGATTTTTCTGTATTGCCGAACCTCGTACACTGTTAATTGCGGGTTTGGCGCGTCGATTCTTGGTCCTGAACGGCGTTGTTGATTTAAGACACTGCACGCCAGTATTTATTACTCGTTGGGTTCGATTAGTGTGTCCCTCCTTGCGGATGCTGAAGCATTGCGAACAAGAGCGGCTGCCCCTGTGTTGCCGGTAACACCCACACGGGCCGGAGACTACACAATGTAATGTTCTTGTCTTAGTTATTCGTACAAGATGTTAAGGGCGGCCCTGGAAATACTTCCGTGGATGAAGAATCGGCAAGCCACGTACGAGTCCGTGAAGACGTAGGCGGGCCTGTCTTCTTCCCCCCCCCCCCCATGTCTCTATCCCTAGGACTACTGCAGCCGCCTACGCTGTGCTGATGCTGGCCGTGCGGACCGAAGCTGTTGTCACGGCTCTTGGTTATCCGGAGGCTCTCGAAGCAGCCGTAATAGTGTGACACCTAATGCCACGTCAGTGTAAATTGTATCGTGCTTATTGGCGGATCGTTTTCCTAATTGTTGTGCGCGAGTTTAAAGTCGACGGTCGCGGCGTACTAGAGGACACTTTCGAGACTATCAGCTATAAACATGAAAAAAATTTTGGAGCCCGCTTCTGGCAATGAGAAAGCATTTTCACATTCTTTGTCAACGTCGCGTACAAACGCAACACAGCAAAAGTTGTTCCCTTCAAAGGCCGTTGGGCGCCATTCATCAGTACAGCCGGCTAGGATATGTGCACGCGCGGGCTAACAATACCACAGCCAGCGGCTGCGCAAGAAGCACTGCTGCATTCGCGCTTCTCCGCTCGCTGTAGCCTGCAAACAGCAAATCCCCATGGTCGCGCAATAGTCTTTACTCGTTTTGCTGTAAGCCGCTTTTAATTTTCCACTTGTCTTCGAGAGCATGTGAAAGGCAAAAGTCACCTGCACATCAACGAATCGTGTTTTTTTTCTTTTACTCAGCCAAAGTGAAAGCGCCGGTTGGCGGTGCGCTCTCTCAACGCCTCCTAAGAGACTGCAGCCGAGGAAGAGACACGCCGCGACCATTAACTTGTTTCAACTTCTCAGAGCAATCTCAATCAACCGAACGAACGACCAGAGGAGCCTGCATCGATGAACAAGCTATCGATAACGCGAACGGCTGATCGCGCAAGTACGACGACAGCAAAAAGGGAACAGACTAGAGCGTGATCAGCTCCTCTTCTTTAGAAAAGTGCCCCCGGAAAAAAGAAGCGTGGAGAAAGGACACGTTTAAGACGAGAGGGGCGCTTGTCCTCTCCTGTACGTGTTCTTTGTTGGCGTCCTTTCTGAGCCGTCCATTTCCTGAAGCGTGACACATCAACTAGCTCAAAACCAAGATTCTGCTTTTGTTCGTGCCGTGCTACTAGCCACTTTATCTGACAGTGCCATTGGTGATACATTTACGCGTCTGTCCTATAAGTTTGAAATATTTTTAGCTTCTTTGGCCAATGGCGTCCGGCAGGACGAGCACGGCGCGTACCAGCGTACGCGACCGGCGAAAAGCGGCCATATTGGATTTTGTTCTCACAAAAAGAAAAGTGTACTTCCGCTTCCGGATTGAGCAACGTCATCTGGCGTCCACCTAAGTAAGTTCCATGCGCTGCCGCTGCTTATTTTCGAACCACTGCGAAAGGTAGTTTCCCTTCTCTAATTTGTTTCTTTATTCTATGCGCACATACTCAGTAACCGAAGTCGGAGAGACGTTAATCGAAGAGCCGCAGATACCTAGTGCATTTGTGGCGCGGCTCGCTAAGGCATTGGAATGAAAGCCGTTCGTTGAAAAGCTGCGCATTTCCAGTGCATTTGTGGCGCAGCCTACCAATGCGCCGGGTTGCTGTCATTGAGGATCCCTTCTGAGCTGGATTCAATTCCGCGCAGCATGCGAGAAATTTAAGGGATCTTTTTTT
Source organism: Dermacentor andersoni (assembly GCF_023375885.2). Taxonomy (NCBI): domain Eukaryota; kingdom Metazoa; phylum Arthropoda; class Arachnida; order Ixodida; family Ixodidae; genus Dermacentor; species Dermacentor andersoni. The sequence goes on from NC_092817.1 coordinate 218,042,963, forward strand.
GTCGTTATAGCACGGCACATTCCCGGTGTGACGCACATACCCAAATCGGGAGTCAAGGACGTTCATAGAAGTGCGGCACATACCTACTGGCACATACCCGGTAAGCCAAGTTGACATCAAAGAGGCTCTTTGGAAACTGGCACAGACCGAGTAGCGCACACCCAGTGCTCCAAGTCGGCGTCGAAGAGTGTTCGAACAGCGGCACCTAGACAGTCCCGCGTCTCCGTGTCCCATGTTGGCGTGTAACAAGTTCGTTGAAGAAGGGCACGTATGTACAAATTTGCCGTATACTGAGTGGCCCAAGCTGGTCCGAAGGTTGGTGTCGAACCCGTTTACTTCAGCACAGCATCCCCTGATGGGTTACCCATTCCACCACAGGCCCCACTACCCCTGCCCATTTCACCGCCACCAATCAACTAGGTAGGCGGGAAAACTGTTAGACACATAGCTACATAGAAAGATACATGCATGGATACATAAATGGAAACCTACAAACATATATAGCCCCCGGAAAGTGCGTAAAGTACCGTAAGAATGCTAATGCATTAAAATACATGCGTGAGGTTGTAATAAGCATGTGGACATGAGTAATGGTGCACATATTCACACTTGTGTACATACTGACACTCACACATTGTTTATCCTTTCCGGCGACTCTTACGACATAATCTTTCTGCGCAAGACGCGCCTTCGGGTGTCAGAACTTTCTCGAATGTTGTCACCAACGCTACAGCGTAAGAATCTCGTCTCATTAGACTCTGTACGCGATGAGAATACTGCTGTATAACTACATTCTCAAAAGTACGTGAGCACTGGGGGATAGGCTGGAACATACAATGACTCACGTGTAAAGGTATAAATAGCCGACGCACTTTACCCGCCGAGTGGGTTTCGACGACTCAGCTCGTTGCTTTCGTCGTGCCTCAGTACTACTTGCTTTTCTGGCCTGGCCAATATTGAGTTTGCTTACCTCACTCGCAGTTTTGTCTCGCTATTCCCCCTTCACTGCAATGCACACGCGTAGTTGTTTCTTCCTAATACCTAGGACGCCATTTTTCCCGCTAACAACTTATACCACAGCGCTGCTTATACCAAGAGCTGCTTATACATGCATCGTGACTTTCTCGAACGTTACCATTGATTCTATCAGTTGCCTATGTTGAACCTTGTCTTATCAGATTGTATGCAACAGGTGAATAGTGTTGTACTTTCTGAAAGGCACGCGGGCATCAGTGATTACGCTGGAACTTTCTTCGAGTCATGTATAAATAGCTGACGCGTCTGACTCGTAGACCGGGTTTGGACGATGGACGTATGGGCTCGTTCCTGTCGTTCTACACGAGTTCATGTGAGCACAACTTCGCCCAACAAAGAATTAGCCTTGTGACTCGCCGCTGTGCGAAATTCTAATCCTTCCCCGTCACGACAACGTCACAATGTCAATATTGTTTTTCATGATACTAACATAAATGCAACCAAGCGCGGATAGCCGACATTTACACCACGATAGATTTTATTGTATCAAGTGTTATGTCACGAAAAGAATGATCAATTTCGACAGTTCTCTTAACGGTGCTTGTGGCAACTGCGAGAACAGACTGTTTATGTATATATTCTTAGTAATCTCCAAATAGTAATCATTAAAAGAAATTATCAATGTGAGGGAACAGATTTTTGGGACTATTATACTGCTTTTCTTTTAATCCTTAAATACTTATGATTATTTCCATATCGTATATTATTTTAACTAGTGCTTTAGGCGGTTAGGCAGGCGCGTTCGACAGTCACTACAGCGTGGCAATATTGAGAATCGACGTAGCGTTTAGAATCGAAGGGTGAAGTGAAGCAGACATTCATTTGTTGCACCTGTAGGAGGGCTATCTCTTGGTGCGCAGCAGAAAAAACTGCAAGCGGGGCACTGCTAGAGGAAATATATTATATTGTCAAAAGCAAATTTCAACAATGCAACATAGCACCCAGAAGAAACCAGTTGAACAAAGCGCTGTGATTCTTCCTGTGTTGCGTTGTACAAGTAATTTTTTACCAAGATGGGGAAACATCGAGAAAATGATAGAGTAAACATGGCCTGGGCTTCCTTCTTAAATTACGAGAGGCCCAGAGCAAACTCTGGCTCTATTCGGGGCTGAGGTATGTGAAAAAAAAAGAAAAAAAATGTAAACGTGGCTAAGGTATTTGGTACCTGCTATGTAGGAATAACGGCGACTCATAGCTAATAAAGATAACCTGGAATTTAACCAGTTGTGAAGAAGAAGACGAGCCTCGCGGCACAGCCGCATCGCCAACGCGCGGCTCGTTTCGGCTCGCGCTGTTGATTGCTGACGTCCGTTTGGACAGGGCTTCGGGCTGTCTCGCCGTTCCCGGTCGCTGTGCCTTCGCATTGGGCGCTGCCAATAAACCTTTTCTCAATTGGTGGAGGTGCTGGGACTCAAACCCCGTCGCTTGAAACCCTGGAGCTGAGATCAAGAACGCTACCACCCGCCATGACCGACAGCTCATCCCAAACGGCACCGACGCCACAGTCCGTCACCTGCACCGGCGTTCCACGACAACGGGACCCCAAGGTCTTCAGCGGTGCAGACGACGAAAACGTAGAAGACTGGTTTGCGTCATATGAACGGGTGAGCGCACACAACAAGTGGGATGATCCAGCCAAGTTAACCCACGTCATCTTTTATCTGGCTGGTGTTGCCCAACTGTAGTTTCACAACCACGAAAGTGACGTACCCACATGGTCAGTCTTCAAGACAACCTTTACGGAAGTGTTCGGACGACCCGCTGTTCGCAAGATACGTGCCGAACAACGCTTGCGCGCCCGAGCACAGCAGCCGGCAGAAACGTTCACAAGCTACATAGAAGACGTCGTGGACCTCTGTAAACGAGTCAACGCCGCAATGCCCGAAGCTGAGCGAATTCGCCATATACTGAAAGGCATCGATGACGGCGCATTCCAGATGCTCCTAGCCAGGGATCCGCGCACTGTGTCTGAAGTTGTCAGCCTATGCCAAAGTTACGACGAGTTAAGCAAGCAACGCGCTTCGACTCGGCGTCCTCTGGGAAGCGACGACTTGTTGGCGAGCCTTGACAACATGTACGACCCATCCTCATTCCTTCAGCGGGTCAAGGACTTCGTGCGTGAGGAAGTTGCGCACCAACTTTCTTTAGTCCCCTTGACTCAGGAGCCCACCTCCCGTCTTCCAAACACGCTCCGCACCCTCATTTCCAAAGAGGTCGCCCAAGTTGTCCCTTCCGCACACCATCAGCCGCCTGCAGCCGCGAATCTCAACTCTGCGCTGGCAGTGCAGCCTGTCGCCACGCCTATCACCTATGCGCAGCCAGTCCTGCCTGTGGCCGCGCCTCTTACGTACGCGCAGGCAGTACGCAGGCCTCCACAGGCGTCTTTCGCGACCCAGTCCCAACCGCTGACACCGGAAGCCCATGCTGCATCTTGGACCGCACCGCGAGCTAATCCTTGGAGGACACCTGACAATCGACCTATCTGTTATTCTTGCTGCACTCCCGGACACGTCGCCTGATATTGCCGCCGTCACCCTCAAGCGTTCGGCGACGTCTCGCGGCCCTTCCAGTACGGCAGCCAGCCATCTCGCCAATACGGCGCTCCTTCACCCCAACCTTACGCTCGTGCTGACGTCCCAGAATTTCCTTCGCGTCGCTCGCCATCCCCTCGCCGACGCTCGCTCTCCCCAATGCGTCGGCGACCCGCACCACCTGACCACGAAAACTGAACGTCGCAGTTCAAGAGGCAACAACTGCACCACATTCGAACTGTCCAAGTCCTCGCGCCTCTCCTGCTAACGTGGTCGAAATTTGTGTAGAAGGTGTTCCTGCATTCGCTCTTGTGGATACCGGCGCAGCCGTTTCTGTGATAGCCGCCAAACTGTGCCGTTCGCTGCGCAAGATGACCACGCCGCTTTCTGGACTGTCGCTTCGTACGGCAAGCGCGCAGCCCGTCACTCCGCAAGCAGCCTGTACTGTACGTGCGCTTATTCACGGCATTGTTTACATCGTCTAGTGTATTGTTCTTCCCACCTGCTCGCATGATGTCATCCTCGGATGGGACTTCTTATCCAGTCATAAAGCCGTGATCGACTGCGCACACGCCGAAGTTGAATTTTCCCCTTGTGACACACCCTTGGGCGAAGATTGCGACCGTCCTTCTAAACTTACCGTGCGCGAGGACACAGATATTCCACCTGGCTCCTTCGCCCTCGTACCCGTCTCTTGCGATGCCATCGCTGATGTAACGGTCCTCTTCACACCGTCCGACCTCTTCATGAGCCGTAAATCTCTCCCACTACCCTTAGCGACGCTTGACATGGCTGGCGGCTGCACCAATATATACCTTTACAATCCCCTCTGTGCGCCTATTACGTTGCTCGTGGGTGAATGCCTTGGCTTCGTGGAACTCCTCGACTCTTCGTCTTTGGTTGACGTCCCCGGATACTCTTTTTATATCGACTCCGGCCAACCGTCTTCGATGTCCGCGCTTGAGGAAACGTCCAGGCATGCGTTCTCGAATGCGATCGCCGATACCCTCACACCTGCCGAACGCGCCGACCTTCTCGATCTCCTGCACAAATTTAGAAGTTCATTCGACGTTTCACAACCTCGCCTGGGCCGCACGTCGGAAGTGCAGCACTATATTGACAACGGTTCACATCAGCCGTTACGTCAACGACCGTACCGCGTCTCTGCCGAAGAGCGTCGTGTCATTACCACCCAAGTCGAAGATATGCTGCGCCGTGACGTTATTCAACCTTCCCACAGTCCCCGGGCGTCTCCTGTCGTTCTCGTTCGCAAGAAGGACGGGTCTATACGCTTTTGCGTCGACTACCGTCGGTTAAATAAGGTAACGCGCAAAGACGTCTATCCTTTGCCGCGCATCGACAACGCCCTCGACAGTCTTCAGGGAGCAGAATTCTTCTCGTCCCTTGACTTGCGTTCAGGGTACTGGCAGGTCCCGATGGCTGCGGCCGATCGCCAGAAAACCGCATTCATTACGCCTGACGGCTTATATGAATTTAAGGTGACGCCTTTCGGGCTTTGTAACACCCCTGCCACTTTTGAACGACTCATGGACAACACGCTGCGTGGCCTCAAGTGGTCTATATGTCTGTGTTACCTCGACGATGTCGTGGTTTTCTCGCCTGATTTTCCTACTCACCTGCTCCGCCTCAAACAAGTTTTGACCTGTCTAACGAACGCTGGCCTTCACCTCAACCTCAAGAAGTGCCGCTTTGCCGCGCGAGAGCTTACCATTTTAGGCCACGTTGTGTCCAAGCATGGCGTTCTACCCGATCCTGCAAAACTTCGAGCAGTCGCTGAGTTTTCGAAGCCTCAGACCATCAAAGAACTTCGAAGCTTCGTCGGCCTATGCTCATATTTCCGGCGCTTTGTTCGAAATTTCGCATCGATCATGGCGCCATTGACTCAGCTTCTACGCGGTGACGCCACCCTCTCCTGCTGGTCCCCTGCATGTGACTCCGCCTTTGCTAAGCTGCGTCGTCTTCTCATCTCCCCACCTATTCTTCGCCATTTCGACCCGTCAGCTGCAACTGAAGTACATACAGATGCCAGCGGGGTCGGTCTCGGCGCCGTCCTTGCCCACCGAAAGCCAGGCTACCCCGAATATGCAGTCGCCTATGCGAGTACGGGCGTCCATTCGACTTGGTCACACATCACCATGCGCTTTGTTGGCTCGCCAACTTGAAAGATCCCACTGGCCGCCTAGCCCGTTGGGCACTACGCATCCAGGAGTACGATATTCGCGTCGTATACTGCAGCGGGCGCTCACACTCTGACGCAGACGCCTTGTCTCGTTCACCTTTACCTCCAGACTCGGCCTGCGGAACAACTTCCGCACACTCCATCTCGTCTCTCGACATGGAGTCCTTTGCCACCGCACAACGTCGTGACCCGTGGATCGCTTCTCTTTTCGACTATCTTTCTGGATCATCGACAATCCCTGTATCCCGAACCCTCCGACGCCAAGCAATTCATTTTGCCATTCGCGACCAGCTGCTGCACCGACGCAATTACACTCCTAAAGGTCGTCGGTGGCTTCTGGTGGTTCCCCGCAGCTTAAGGTCTCAAATATGTGCCGCCTTCCACAACGATACGCAGTGTGGCCATGCCGGAGTCTTAAAGACGTACGAACGCATTCGCCACCGCTACTATTGGCGCGGCATGTACAATTTTGTACACAAGTTTGTTCGGTGCTGTCTTGACTGTCAACGCCGAAAATCGCCGCCTTTACGCCCGTCTGGTGCCTTGCAGCCACTCCCGTGCCCTGCCACACCCTTCGATCGCGTCGGCATCGACCTATACGGCCCGCTTCCTATGACGCCAGACGGCAATCGGTGGATCGTAGTTGCTGTTGACCATCTGACACGCTACGCTGAAACTGCTGCTTTACCAAGTGCTACAGCGCGGGATGTAGCCTCTTTCGTCCAACATCGCTTCGTGCTTCGACACGGCGCACCTCGAGAACTCCTTAGCGATCGAGGTCGCGCCTTCCTCTCCGAAGTCGTCGAAAGTTTGCTTTCGGAATGCCACATTATTCATCGGACAAGCACGGCATACCATCCACAGACTAACGGGCTCACAGAGCGATTTAACCGCACACTTGGTGATATGCTCTCTATGTACGTGGCATCTGATCATGGTAACTGGGACCGCATCCTTCCATTCATCACGTTCGCGTACAACACCGCGATCCAGGCCACTACGGGATTTTCACCTTTCTTCCTCCTGTATGGCCGCGAGCCTACGCATACCATCGACACGCTCCTTCCATACCGTCCTGACGCCTCCGAGTGTCTACCTGTGTCCGACGTCGCCAGACAAGCCGCAGAATGCCGCCAGCTAGCGCGCTCCTTCACGGCAGAGCAACAGTAACGCCAGAAAGAAAACCACATCGACACGCTCCCAAACACCCCCTACGCTTCAGGCGTTCTTGTGTGGTTGTCGGTCCCTTTCCAAACGCCGGGGCTTTCCTCGAAACTCGTCCCAAAATCCGAAGGGCCTTACCGAGTCTTGGAGCAAACGTCCCCGATGAATTTTCTCATTGAGCCCCTGTCACCACCTGAAGACTTGCGCCGGCGTGGACGTGACATTGTCCACGTCTCGCGTCTCAAGCCCTACCACGACCCTCTGCCTCCCGATTCTTAAGGCGCCAGGATGGCTCTTTTTGTTCGGGGGGAGATTATGAAGAAGAAGACGCGCCTCGCGGCACAGCCGCTTCGCCAACGCGCGGCTCATTTCGGCTCGCGCTGTTGATTGCTGGCGTCCATTTGGACAGTGCTTCGGGCTGCCTCGCCGTTCCCGGTCGCTGTGCCTTCGCATTGGGCGCTGCCAATAAACCTTTTCTCACAGTAAATATTGCTTTAACGGCGTGGACTGTGAAAAGGCAAAGCGTATTGTTAGGGAGGCAGAAACGCCTACTGGATATGCGAGATGGCGATGTCAGATATGACAGTTATGAAATCGAAAACAATGACAAACGCAATATCAACGGTAATCCAAAGGATAGCGCACACTGTTAAATGCAATCTGAAGGTGTCTGAAATGTTTCCATCCAGCCATAAAGGAGGACGTAGTCACCCCGCCTGAAGTGGTGGGCGTTATGTATAATAGAAATGAACCAGTGGTTGAGAACAGGGCAGTATTGCTGGCTTAAATAAAGGAAACACAGAATCAAAATGTATTGCTCTTTGAGGCAATATGTTTTCTTTAGGCTGGGTGATTTGTTAACACGAAACATGGATCTTCAGGACGGATAAGAAACGCCGATGAAAGTGACGGGCTTGGTTGGCAGCATTACTCGTTTCGATCCATCCGCTGCGTGCGTGTGGGAGTGCTTGCAAAAACACGTTCACGTATTTGCATAATTTGTCTTAAATAACGAATAAACGAAAGTTGAACTTGAGCTTTGATATTCTGATTTCGTGCCAGCGTTCTACCAATTTGCTAGTAGTCCTCGTTGTATTTGTACGCTATAGTCTTGTGATACAAGCGCTTTTTATTGAATTATGTTCGAAGAAAATATGGAATATACACAATTATAAACGCAGGTTTTGAGAGACAGTTGCTCAATTCGTGAAATATCGCGTTAACATGGAGCTTTGACCGGCTATTCGACTTCCGATACACTCTTAGAAATTAATGTATTAAATAGTTAGTAAATGCACGAGTTTACTAGATAACTATGTATTTTACTACCTTCTCATTAGTTCTGTACAAGCCAGTGGCTAGTAAAGCTGGTAAGTGCTGCCTTTACTAGCCAGAAAGGCTACGTTTTAGTTTTTATTAAGTAACTACTAAGCCACTACTACCGCGTCTGGTCAGGGCCTACTATGCTGTGATTGTGACAGTCTTATGCAAAGTTGAGATAAAATGTAGTGTTGTTCATTATGTTGAAGTAACAGTTATGTGCGACGTCGTCGCACACATATACGAACACAGTAGGCTTTAGGAATTTTACGCGCAAAGCTTTGATTATTTAACCAAATACATAGGTGCCCACCGCTGCAACATGTGCTCCCTAAAATTAGTCCTAAAGTGCCGCGTAGAACCTTTGTCGTTCTGTATGGGTGTTCATGCGTATCGCTACTTGTTGGAGATATGTAGTACACTTTTACCCGGAATCAGTGCACCTTAATGTCCCTGGCAAACTTTACATATTTATACCCCTAATTGATGCCTTCATGTATGCGCACGTTGCAAGTGCTAGGCGGCGCCCCGTCTTTCCGACCCTTAGCACCATCTGACGAATAGTTGCGCGAATGCGGTAGGATTACTCACGGCGTCAGCAGCCCGCGCTGTGTGTTTGGCGCCCTGTCAAGCGGTAGCGATGGCGCGAAACAGCGTGCCGATAATAATTTTAACCGGGTTTCGGGAATTAGAAGACCTCCACAGCTTTTTTCGTGAAAATAATTTAGAGAAAGGAAGTCGTCTATTTGAAGCGGGGCACGGCTACGACGTGAGGGAAGTGTTGAACTCGCACTGATCGGAAGTGACTGCTAGGCGTATTCCGCAAACGAAAAATAACGCACCAGCGATATGCGTGAAGCTCAGCGTAAGTTACTTCGTTATCTACGGTGTGGACGCATGAAATTATAGGCGACATTGATTCTTGAAGATCGGCGACAGCAGACAAATCCTAGCGGGGAGCTGCGATTGCCGTGCTGGCATCGCAAGGAAGTGCAAGGACGCCACGGTAGTTTCCCTGTACATACAGGACGGCAAATATGAATCCAAAACATGTCATCCAAGAACGTGGGGCGTACGAACGACTCGTAAGACCTACCCGAGGTATTCTAACGTTGCTCTCCCCAAACACAAAAAAAGGGGAGGAACTTACCAGCTGTGTTAGACTACGCTGGGAAAATATTTTCGCCCAAGTTACTGGAAGTGCGATACTTATATGTTGCGATTTTCCAGTGCGTGCAAAGGAGGTTCCAATAAACCAGGTTGTCAAAAATTTTGGTGACCTCAACTGCGCCTTAGTTGTTATGCTGGGCGCAGAAGGGTGTATGCCAGCTCAAACAGCTGCAACCCCCTCCTCAAATCTCTCAGCAAGCCCTAGAGCTCTTTGAATGGGAGAGGATTGGGAAAGATTTCCACTGCTTTACTGCAGAACAGTGTGGGAACAAACTACTTTGTTTGCTGCATATCCTGGGACGCACTGCAGGTGTCCCGTTGCTGCCATCGTTGCTGTCAAAGCAAAGTATTCAGCGTTAACGCACTTGGCATAACGCCGGAACATAAAACAGCTTATGCCGTCGGACGAGCGCTATCCAGTGTTGACGCCGTTCTGCTTCATACGGTCGGCTTAGAAACCTGCAAAACTTTTTTCCTCGTGAGTTGGTGCACGTGCTGTTGCAGCCCACTACGCAACAGCTCGTGTTGCACTTCGCCATCGCTCAGAAAAGGCAACAGCTACGTGCGAAACAGTGCGAAGGCAGGCTTTCCGAACGCAAGCGGGCCGGTCGTATCCTGCCGGTTCCGCGCTCGTCGCCGCGAGGGGCGCCCTTGTAGGCGCGGGAACTACGTTCGCAACCTGCTTATAGGGAAAGGACGCGGTTGTGATTTATTCCCTATATATTTATTTTACTTTGTTATCATTTTACAATACCATGGACTTCGTATGCCAATGCAAGCAGGACTTCTAAATCGAATAGCCCCATTGTATTGTCGGTAATTATATTTCATTTGCGTTAGTAACTGCACTACCGAAGTAGTTTTTGGCTAGTATTAAGGTAGTTCTTGTTGCTAGCTTCAGCAGGTAGTGAAAGTACTAGCCATCCTCTAACTACCTGTACTTACTAAGAAGGTAGTGCTTTCTGGGACAAGTAACGTGTTAGTATCTAGTTAGTGAAAATGACTACCACTTTTTAGGAGTGCAGGACTCTAAATGGGTGGAAAGAGAGAGAGCTTGACGACCTCCTCCGGACTTTGCTGGAAGCTGCTGCTGTAGCTTGCTGTCTCGCCTAATACGCGGCAAGTGAGAGAACTGCATTTCCGATTGTTGGACCAACGCTCACTCTTCCAGCACGACAGCTCTTTCTCACATGAGCACCACCTAGCACGACTGACGCGCGCGTGAGTGCCAGTTGCCGTTAGGCCAAGGACGCAGGATTAAAAAGGGCGAATAATATCCACTACAGCCTTTGTCGTTGTACTTGTTCTCAGCAAATAATCCCTTTCGTCAGATATCAACCATCACCTTTGTCCTCCAGGCATCACTGTATCGTCGCCTCGCAGTATGCATTCACATGGAACGCTGTTTGCATTTCGGCATGCAGCTTGTGAACGCTGCAATACACAAACATTACACGACAGCAACTTTGGCACTAGTGCGGTGCGTAAGTGTAAATATCACGTGAATTTATACTTAGCATACGATACAATGAAGATCCTTTTATCCCATTGAGTTTTATAGCGCTAATTGACCGCTTGCCTAAAACTTGGCTTCAATAAGATAACAGCAGTTGCGTCGTATGTGCTTTTGTGTGGGTGTATGGTTTTGGTGCGCAACGAAGGAATTGCTTTCGACGGCGTGGTTGAGAGCGGCTTCACCTCTCTCTCTTTCTTTTTTCTTTTTTTGACGCTTCGGGTAAGCCAGTTCCACGGAAAATCGCCGTCATTTTTTTGACATGCCATTGGACACGAATTCAGACGCAAGTTGCCTCTGTGGTTTACACGTGATAACATTATGACGTAGATGGTCTTGTGGCGTACTACATTTTGGCAAACAGTGTGGATGACTAAGCGTGGAGATTTAATGACAGGGTGACGTTGAATGGCGGAACGAACATTTAGAATGACAAAGAATCTCCGCGACACGCAGTCTTCGTAAAGTGGGAAGTGCTCGGCCGTGCCGGGGCGCAAGCAGTTGCCGTACATACCTGGAGACGACGAGCGGCGGCGTCTGTTCGTCCGCCCCGTCGCCGGGCGCCACGGTGAGAGCAGCAGGCGGCCCCTCGGAACCCTCGAGGATCCCGTTGGAGACGAGCTCCGAGGGCTCGAGCGCGCGAGGCACCGACGTGGTGATGGTGAGGGTGCGCACCACCGACTTGCCCTGAGCCGCGTGCAGCGTCACCAGGCTGGTCAGCGTCGCCGGCTCGTAGCGCACCCGCGCCGCGTCGACGGACACCAGCGGGTCCACGTCGTCGCTCGCCGAGGAGGACGGCGTGGCCGGCTCTTCTTCGGCCGGCTCGGACGACGCGTCGGGGCGCGCCGTGAGGCGCACCTTGAAGCGGTTCAGCCGTACCTGCGTCCAATCCATGCAATTGGCAACGCGCACAACGCCTGCTGGAATCGGCCACGCAGCGAGGCAGCCGCAAAATATGCAAGTGCTAAACGTATGCACTTCGGAAGCCATTTTTCTGGCCCATCCACACCGCTAGACTCTGCCAACTTACGAGTGTGCTGGTGACGACAGTTTATGCCTCCGTTAAATCAAGCTGGTGACAAATAGCCTGAGTGCCGTGCTTCATAGCTACTTTGGCTGTGAAGACACCGTGCATGTCATTCTGTGCTGTCCCAGATTTGGCATGGCTTCTTGGCTGTCGGGTCGGTCGCTGTACGTCACCCAATATATTTGTGGATATAAACCTGGAGGTCGTATGAAAATAACCGCCATGAGCTTATATAAACCTTGCATGATGACCAAGTATACCCGCCTCTGTTCTACGTGATGAAAAAATAACTTCTTACATAAAACCTGGGCATACAACGTCAGCACACCGGTATGCTAATGGCAGGCCGATTTATAAAGCGTATTTACTGGATTCCGTGATTTACTTAATCTTGTTTGATGTATTCAGTCGGTATGTGGCACTGGGTGAGTGCCCGTTCTTGTCCGATTTTTCGGAAAGGGCATGTACAAGTTTGGCGGTGTTTACGACAGAACCGTACCGTATCAACATTCAAACGTATCGTATCTTATGCAAATGAGGTAATTCGCTAGGAAAGCGTATCGCGTCAGATTCGCTGTGCCAAAAATGGTAGTTTGAGATGTTGGATGCCCATTTCGGCGGAATATGTAAGCAGAAGCGTATTGTATCGGGAATTGAGGAACAGCCGAGCGATGACATACCGGGCAGCCAACCGGCGGCGACCGCTGCCGCACTCGTGAGCGCACGCTGAAACCGGGTCGTATTTGTAATTGTTAATTGAAAGTAACACCGATGAGTTACTCGATTCGCGTCACTAACGGAGTCAAGTAGCTTTGAGGAGGCAGAAACCGAGACGGCCGCGCTTGTATACCATGCAGATGGCAACCACTGCTGACACGATGGGAAATTTTATTATCCTGGTAAAATGCCGTACGTTACCGTAAAATAAACGTCTCGTAATTATATCCGCGCGGACCAATGTAGGAGAACCTCAGCAATGTAGTCTGCGAATAGTATTGGTGCGTTAATTTGCTAGAGAGGAACATGCGCGTTCATTAAAACGGTGGCGTATAAGTATACGCGTTACCATAAAATAATACGACACGCTTCTACAGTATTCATGTAAACGCGGCGTACGATTCCTACACAAATCTTATCAAAAATAAAAGTAGGCTTTGTATAGCATAAAATAAGCGACACCAGTTGCTAAACCTTCTCTTCCCGTAAATTCCAACTTTTGAATTCAATGTGCATTAGCCTTTTTCCATCGATACTAAATGAGTCTTGCTTATCTGGACTGCTCTCCAGTTATAGCTGTCATCACATTCGAACGACAGCGCATATGGAAGCTGAACGTTCCTTATGTTTTTGGTAAGCTTAATATCCAGGAATTCTATGACAATGAGGCGAGTCGTCTTCGCGTATTTTCTGCAGCCTCATCCTGTTGCGAATACTTGCTCCTTTAAGTAATTTTCACCATCTCCTGCCTTAAAAAGCACGAAACTGTCATTTATGTTATCCTAGCAAGCTTTCCCAACTTTTGATTCCCGTTTTTGTAGAACTTTACGGACCTTTTTTCTCTCCCTTTCTTTCTACAACTTTTGCCTCAATGTTACCGTCTCTGCTGTTGCCACTTTCCTCTCATTTACTCAGTGGGCTGCGTACTTGTACTTCCGGTAACCTTGAACTTGCCAGCTCTCTTGACCTACACTCCGTGTCCGGTAGAGACCAGCAGCGTCGATCAGCGCTGCCGGTGGCAGGTTCTCGCAGGGCCACCTTGCGCGTGCTTCAATGTCGGAGTTTCTACGTATTTTCTCTAGACAAGAGATGCGAGCTTGGTCAAGCGCACATTGTATAATGCGTTCACTGTTTCCTTTAAAGGCGCTTTTCGTGCGAAAGCGTAATATGCCTCATTACGCGAAAATCTGGCGTCATCGTCGGCAGCGGGGCCGAGCGGTGGTCCCGAAAATGACCGACGGCGCGAGGAGTAGAAACAAGTAAAATATGTTCGGATTGACGCCAAATTTTTCACGGAGGTGACTGCAAACAATGTAAATTATTGGCTTCGAAAAAAGAATGATTAAGCCACAGAAGGCGGTATTGGACAAAGTAGCTGCTACTGAAAAAAAAAAAAAAAACATCCTTTGAGGCTCCAGTAGAGGGCAGGCTTTCAAAACAGAGTAAAGATGAGAGATCTTGAGTGAAGCCCCATCCAGGCTTGCTAACCTTGAGAAACTTGCTAGTGAAACTGAGACTGCAATGGAAACCGTTAGTACAAGACTTGATGAATCGGACGTAAATCAAATTCTGACAGGAAGGCGACCTCAAAAGCCACTCTCGGAGAAATATTGTCATTATCAAAGAAATAAAAGATGTCAAGGAAACTGAAGAAGCATTGGCAAGTAGGTCAGCATAGACATTTTTAATACAATATTGAACCTCAAAATGTACTCATTCGAACGGATTCATCGCTTAGGAAAGCGACAGGATGAAGATCTGCCTATCGTTTTGAGATTTTGAAATTTCTGAGATAAAACTAAAATTCTTCGAAACTGCTTTATGCTCCGGCGTAAGGGAATCAGCATTAACGAAGATTTTTCGAAACGAATTGTTGAGACCCACAAACGGCTATGGGAGTCTAGTTCTGAGGGGAGAGAAAGGGAGACCAAGGTGAAGCTTATGTTTGAGAAGGTGAAAATAATTTGTGTGGTGTAGGGTTGCAATGAGGCTACTGATATGAGGCGCACATGTAAAGCACCTTCAGAAAGAGATGAGGTGCACGGTGATCACGATGGAAGACGTCACAGTACTTATAATCAGTTCAAGGTAATAAACGTAAATGGAAGAAGCATTCAAAGTAAAATTTCGGACGTTGAGACTAACTGGCAGATGATCCCTCTATTTTGGTACTTACTGAAAGATGGCTTAAAAAAGATGCCGAAGTTATGCCTCCCGCATACAAAATCTTGAGAAGAGATCGCAAAGCAAGAGGAGGAGGTATTTCCCTGCTAATTAAAGACCGGATATTATTGAGTATTCGCCCACTTGTAACTAATGTGGAAACTATTTGGGTTGAAACCAAGCAGAATAATTGTACAGCATTCATTGGGGCTATGTCTCCCAACTGCCCAGTGAATATGCTTAATAACGTAAGAAGCTTTATCGACGCAAACCTAAAGCATGAAGACTATATTATTTTATTAGGCGACTTTAATCTGCATGGAATCAATTGGTCGACACCTTGTTTAGATGGAGGTTAACTTACTGATAGGGAACAACTGCTAGAGATCGCCTTCAGATATTATTTAACTCAGGTCGTCTCCGCTTGTACGCGTGTGAATCCAGCTGCTTCCTCCATCTCTGATCTGATATTCTTATGGGGTTGCTTGCTCCCATTTCTTAACATGTGTGAAATTGATGAAAGTCTCTATATCATCAAATGTTTATAATGACATTCGATCTTTTATTAATATCATGCGCGAGGATGAAAGACTTGTGATTCCAAATTTTAAAGCCGCCAATGACCTAGCTATACTAGAACACCTGGAGCAGTCATTCTTTTTTGAAGTTGTACAAATCATCTGGTACTACTGAAGAACTGTGCAAATTTTTTCATGATATGACATCGCTTTGCATTCTTTCCTCAACGTTCTAAATAATGCAGGAAAAAGAAACCCCTCGGTGGCACGCGAGATAATACACACTAAATGAAAGCTTAAACATATCCGAAACGCTTGCACCCTCACTCCTACCATTGAAAAGACACACGGCATTAATGTTTCAAATTAAAAACCTCCGGAATAGCCTAAGGACATCTAAACACAAGCCATATAACTCAACGCTGAAACTATTTCTCAAGGAAGCCCCAGACAAGTTTTGCAGATCCAACGGCCAAGTCGTGTAGCATGTGCACCTACAAATAAAGCGGAGGCATTTAACTCCTTTTCTTGCTCAGTTCGATGGCGGTATCTTGCCTACCTTCAATGATCATACGGACAGATATCCTATTCAGGATACCAGGATTACTGAAGAGTACGTTTTGAATCTTTTGCTTGATGCTAATAAAAGTGCCAGTCCTTGCCAAATGCCCAATGAATTACTTTACGGATTTGCCGAATGGGCATCCAAGTTTGTCGCACTAATTATTCAATCATCGATTACTACTGGCTTGTTTGCAACTGCTTGGAAGCACGCAGAAATGAGCCCATACATATAGGCGGTCCTACAACTGATACTAGCAACTACCGACCTGTATCACTCACGAGCACCTGTTCTAAGCTACTGGAGCATAGTGTATGGAAGTACATGCTGACCTATTTAGATGACAATAAATCAATTTTTCAAGATCAACATAGCTTTCGGAATGGATTGGCCGCCAGCACTCATCTAATCGAACTTGTACATGCCCTTTCTAGCACAAACAATACCTACGCGTGAGCCAGATATTTCTGCACCTACAGCACAACACAGACACGGGACCTTGTAAGGTAATACTATTCAAATATGTTTTTATTGCAATCTCTTTACGTCAAGTTTGTGTAACTGCCGACGCAATCATCGGGCGGTGACCCGCCAGTTTTTTTCTGAACAGACCAATCAAACGCTCTCCTCATATATAGGAGGTCACTTTTGTTTGCTTTAAAAATGAACAACGTTGCCTACACTGAACGGCTTGTCTTATCTAATTCGCTCACAAGAGACGATGAGCCCACTCAGGTGGAGAGGGATTTGATAAGGCTGCGCCAGTGCACTGAAAATCGATAACCGCATGAAGAAGGTGGTGCCTGCGACTGCGATTGATCCGCTTTCCCTTACTTAGCTTGCGGTGGCTGGTCGAAAATCGCGGCGGCATGCAACGGAAGCTTAAAAATGACTCTAAAACGGATCCTCAGCAAAGAGGAGTTGGCAGAGCGAGGTCGTAAACGTGCCGAAAGTGCTCGATAACGTTGCGCGGCCACGCAAAAGGTTTTATTGCACCCAAGTAAACCCATGCTCCCCGGCAGGTGCGAGTATCCAGTGCCCGAGCTATCGGCGGCAGCCATCTTTTATTCCTCTCGGAACGGGGCCGCCTGCAGCTATTCAGAAAAAATTCAGTTTTGTTCGGCATATTAATGCATCTTTAACGCTTACACGTCACTCTTACGCGGTGAGTTTTCGCGCTTTTGTGACGTCGCGTGACAGGCAGGTGAAGCGGGTGCAGCCTGAAAACTCTTGACCAATAGCTGAGGGCTAATGGCGAGAACGCATCGAATTACAAATAACTACTTTTCTTTTGTTCGGTCCAATCATGCATAATCCCTGTGTACGTGTCATATTGACACGTGTACTTATCTTTATCGGGCAACCACGTTTTCGCCGCCTAACGAATGTAATCGCACAGCGTGGGACGCGCCTGCATGTATCCGAAGTTTCTGGAAAGTTATCGATGCTTCTATCCGCTGTCTGTTGTCGCCGAACCTTATGTTATCTGATTTCATCACCTGACGCGAATGGTGTAGAACTTTGTGGAAGGCACGCGGGTCCAAACGATTAGTCTGGAACATTCGACGACTGTTCTTTAAAAGCCGACGCGCTTGACCCGCTGATCAGATTTCCGACGATCGCCGACCGTGTTCGCCGCTATCGTTGTGCTATAAATGTAGCCTGTTTTTGTGGACACAGGTTCGCCCAATAAAAGCTAGTTTTGCATTCCACCGTATTGCTGCTTTCTTCACCGTCACTACCACGTGACAATATCAGATGGGGAGCTATAGCGCTTTTCGTGACGTCGCGTGACAGACAGGTGAAGTGGAAATGGTTCAAAAAGTTTTTGACCAATCGCGGAGACCTGATTGCAGAATTGGAATAGAAAAGTTTGGAATGAATTTACGTTATAGAGCCCATGGGCAGTATGCAAACCGAAGAAGGCAGGCGCTACATTGGGCACTGTTTTGTGTTAGGGTAGCAAACTGGACTCAGTCTGTTTAACCTCCCTGCCTTTCCGTCTTCCCTTCTCTCTCTCTCACTGTTTTGTGTTCAGTGGAACACCAGCTTGCCGATACTTACGTTATTTCAAACTAATATAATATACTTAGACTTTGCAGAAGCCGTTATAAGGTGTCCCACAAAAAGCTTTTATTTAAAATCAATGTTACCATGAAACATTTTGTTCTTATCCAGTGGTTCAGTTCCTATCTTGCAAATCGAGAACACTGTGTGCGACTGGGACATCAACGATCTAGTTTATCTCCCTTCGTATCTGAGGTACCCCAGGGCAGTGTCTTAGGGTCCATTTTGTTCCTAGTTTTCATAAGTTATCTACCAAAATACATCGCTACTCAAATACGAATGTTTGCCGACGGCTGCATAATGTGCAAAAGGATAGTCACTAAGTGATCAAGCCGAACCTAATCTTAACCTAAAGGAAATTAAGAACTGGTGCGATTGCTGGTAAATGCAGCTTTACCCAACCAAATCGGCATTTATGTCCATCGCTACAAAGAAGAATATTCTAAATTTCTCATAGAGTATCAACGGTCATGAACTTCGTCGAGCTAATATACATACCTAGGTCTCATATTTACACCAGACTTGCGCTGCAATCTTCAGGTAAATGAACTTTGTACAAAAGATAACGAGGTATCGTGGTGTCTGAGACGTAACCTTCATGGTGCTTCCCCTAAAATGAAAATTTTAGTTTACAAAGCCTTACTAAGACCCACAATTAACTAAGCTAAAACAGTATAGTATCCCTACACCCAAAGTAACTGCTTAAAACTTTAGAAAGTGCAGTGTCTTACTTCTAGGTTCATACTTAATAAATACCGCCGTTTTCACCCTCCGGCCGAATTATGTAAACTTGCAGACCTCCCACCTCTACAAAAGCATACCAAGTATGACAGGCTTAAATTCCTGTTATTAGTAATCCATAATAAGATAGGAGAAGTACTTCCACATCAAGACACAGGCAACATCACGGCACAGGCACAGAATATATGTACCCCCTTCCACAGTACACAATGACTACTTCAGTTAGTTTCTATCCTGGGGAAATTCAGTGGTGGAACTCTTTACCTGATTCATTTGTCAAAATAAAATTGGTTAGTTCATTCTTAACAGTAATACGTTGCCTTAGCTAACCTGCTGGTCTATACCCTGATGGTCAACACTAATTTTGCGATATAATAGGTCAATTTTGTGCTCTGTAATTCTATTGTTAAGATATATGTTTTACATCAGCCGTGCTGCTTAATATTCTTTTTTTTAGTGCATAGTCCAAGAGCACTAATACACTTATTTGTTCATGCACATTAAATGCACTCCTGCAATAGCCCGTCAAGGGCCGACAGTATCGATAAATCAATAAATAATAATGAATAACTAACCGAAATTCGATACATTTCGGTCTGGGTGGGAATCAAATCCGGGCCTCCAGGGTGCAGACCAGCACACTTGCCCGACGCCACGGTGGCTCCTCGGTTCTGCCTGACTAAGAAAATGCCCGATGCCTGCGTCGCTGCACATGTCACGTCGCAGCCATCTGGCTGTGTAAAGGTGTGGCCTAGTGCAGGCTTCTTTGGGCATGTGGCAGCGCAACCAACGGGTCATGAGTGTATAAAAAGAGTCTATACAATAAAAACATTTTAAGAAAGGGACTATAGTGCTTTCGCTTTCCGACAAGTAAGCAGCCTTAAGTATGTATGCCATATTTCAAAGCGAACGCTTTACTAACCGCGTCGAGCCGAGTCTCGCCGTCGCCAGCAATTCAACCTTCACTTGACCGCACCTGCGCCGTAGCCATGCAACGCATCACGTGACTTGCCTAGCCGAGCTCCACTGCCTCCTGCAGCTTGGCGCATGCGCTCTCCGCAGCTGCGTCGCCGCCTTACCACGTGACTTGCCGCGCGCCTGGCTAAGAGGAGCGCCGCGATCGCCTAGTAAGTGCGAGCTTGGCGCAGGTTTAGCCAAATTCGGCTACAGAAAAATATTTTTCGCGTCGACTTAGGCGAGTTGGCTATGTGGCTATATTTGGGCTACTGAAAATCTGAAACTTGGCTTTGTTTGGGCTATAAGCGGCTCTCACCTAGCAGAAAAGAATCCCGAAAGCTATGTTTTTGCTGGCTGAGCCGACAGCGCAGCTGCGCGTGTGTGCGTGTACGCAATGCCGCCCAGCCCTCTCCTCTGGGCGCCGTTGTCTGAGCCGGTGGTTTTGACTTAAAGCCGACGTCGGCAACTCCGCCGCTTTGGTGGCAGTGGGGTGCCTCGATGTCAGCGCCGCCTCCCAAGGAGAAGCGTGGCATTACACCCTTCTGGTACACCGCAGTGGTATCGAGGCACCCTACACTGTTAAAACAGCTGCACCATTTGGCTACAACAATAACCGTCATCTGTCTCGCTCGCCTTTCTTTAATGTTGCGAGCCCGGTAGTACCAAGACACGAAAGGCATGCCAGAGCATCTCGACAGGAAAGTAGCGAGCACAGCGTTTTAAGAAAGGAAAGGCGAAAGACAGATGATGATTATTGTTATGAGGCTGCTTAGAGTGTAGGTAATTAGCACCATCCATCAGGCGGGCGGGAAAGCAAATCCGCTTCTTTCCCACCCCAACTCGCTGCTCCGCTCACCTCGCCCTCTCTCGTAACTCCCTCAGCTTCGACTGCCTACTCGTGCGCCTTCGTTGAGGAGGCAGTCGAAGATGGTGGTGGAAAATGATGGTGGCATTTTGGCGTACCATTAAGAAAACAAAGCAACAACAACAACAAAAAAACGCTGCTGGTGAGCCTCTGTTTCCAAACTCGTCGAAATCGCTTTTAACGCGACAGCGTTAAGGGTAGTACACTGTATTTAAGAGCTCCTTGTCGTAAAAAATACGACGTCGGCATCGCACGCCGCATGGCGAAAAATCATACCGAACCACAACCCCGCAAGTCCTCCGGTTGGCACAGAGTCATTCGTGAACTAATTCAGCAAGCTCAAAGTAACATACATCAGGAAAATTCTAAAGTATGACTTAAAGACAGCCTATAGACATGACAGCGTCGGAGTTTAATTTGAATATACCAGAAAAGATCACAGAGGGTTTTAGTTTGGCGTTTTTACGTGCCGCTCAGCAGCTGAGCGGACCGACAAACACTGTCCTCTTACGAGCTGCCAGAGCGGAGCGCGCTGCCAATTGACTAGCCTTGGCGTCAGAAAGGATTGGATTGGATGCAGGAAGCAAGCTCGCTTGCTATCAAGTGGCGTTCTCTTAGATGGTGCTTTTATTTTCCACAAGATAAAATGTACCCGTAACGCATCACAAGCGCACGTGTAGATACTTCATTGACAAATAAGTCATATATATATATATATATATATATATATATATATATATATATATATATATATATATATATATATATATATCTATATATACAGTGAAGCAGACGCGCGTATGAAGCGGTTAATGAAGGCCGGGGCCCGGCCTTCATCAGAAGACATTGCATGGTGTCAGTGTGTCAGTACAGTTAATATACATGTGCCTATCAACCAAATGAAGATACGCTTACATGAAAAACGAATAAAATGGGCGAACAAAATGCATCCGAATCGTTCAAAGGATAGCTGACACGTGTATAGTCCGATGGCGATTGCAAGCACATCATCTAAAATACAAAGCATAAAAACGCAACGAAATGAATTGTAAAAACCAATCGCCACGTGACAATGAAACGTCAATATGTGCTCAATATGTCCTATGTTATCAAGCAAACACAGACACAGAAAAAGGGGAATAGCGACGTACTAGTAGAAGAAGGGACAAGTGACGGGCTACAAAGACAGGCAACTCAATTTTCCAACACATTCATTCATACCACACGCGACGGTATCAAACTTATATATAAGGAAGGATTCGCGGGCTTCTCTATCACAATTTGAAGGAAATCCAGATTCAAGCAACGTGACTCTCAGTTTATCAAATGAGTGGTCAGGAAGATGCACGTGTCTTGAGATGGGCAAGTTGGGCAACGTGTTTGCGTGGGATTAATAATTGTTAGGGCGAAATCTGAAAGGCCCTTCTGTTTGTCCGATGTACCGTTTTTTGCAGAGTGTACATTCGAGCATGTATATTACGTTTCTTGTGTCGCAGTCGAAATCGCCTTTGATTTTCGAACAAAAGTTTGAAGACGTACTAGTAACCTGTTGCGATGTGACCATGTAGGGGCATACTTTACATCACGGTTTTCGACAAGGATGGCATCCGATGGCATCAGGGCAGTCAGTCTTAGATGATGATGCTAGTATATCTCGAATATTTCTAGCTTTACGGTATACTGCTTTAGGCGGATCAGAGAATATGTTGTTGAGGCATTCACTTTGCATTAGAATATTGACACGTGTACTTATCTTTATCGGGTGACCACGTTTCGCCGCCTAACAAATGTAATCGCACAGCGCGGGACGCGCCTGCATGTATCCGAAGTTTCTGGAAAGTTATTGATGCTTCTACCCGGCTGTCTGTTGTCGCCGAACCTTATGTTATCTGATTTCATCGCGTGACGCGAATGGTGTAGAACTTTGTGGAAGGCACGCGGGTCCGAACGATTAGTCTGGAACATTCGACGACTGCTGTAAAAAGCCGACGCGCTTGACCCGCTGACGAGATTTCCGACGATCGCCGACCGTGTTCGCCGCTATCGTTGCGCTATAAGTGTAGCCTGTTTTTGTGGGCACAGGTTCGTCCAATAAAAGCTAGTTTTGTATTTCACCGTATTGCTGCTTTCTTCACCGTCACAACCACGTGACAATATTGTGGTGTTTCTTTACTATGTCCGAAACACTTGAGACTGACGCAGTGTGGGTTAGGACAAGATTTGTCTGGGGTGAGGGAGTCGGTTTGTTCTTAATGCAAAGAAGCGTCCTTCGGTCATGCACGTCTGCGCGTTTTATTGCATCGTCAATTAATTGTGGTGGGTAATTTTGTTTGGCTGAAGCGTTCTTTAGGGTACCGCAATTCTTTTGAAACTCTGATTGCTCAGAACAAATTCTTTTAAAACGTAAGGCTTGGCTATAAGGAATGCTAGTCTTGGAATGTTTAACGTGACTGCTATCGAAGTGCAAATATTGACATCTATCTGTCGGCTTTTTGTATAGGGCAGCATATAGTTTATCATTTAGCGCTGTAACGCTGAGGTCAAGGAAGGTAATAGTAGATGCAGAATACGTCTGCGAAAATGATATGGATGGATGGGCATTCTTAAAGTCAGATATGAAAGAAAGCAGTTCCTGTTCCCCATGAGGCCAAATCAGAAAAACATCGTCAATGTAACGTTTGTAATAAAAAGGCTTTAACGACCTGGTTAGCAAAAATTTATCTTCTAGCTGACCCGTAAATATATTGGCGTAGTTCGGGCCAATTCGCGTACCCATAGATGTCCCACTAATTTGCACATAGTGCTGTCCTTCAAATTCGAAGTTATTTAGTTCTAAAATAAGGGCTAGCAAAGTTGCCAATGTGTCGCTATCGATGAGTTTCTCGGGTGATACACATTCGTAGCAATTGACGACTGCCATGATGCCATCAGAATGTGGAATGTTAGTATACAAAGATGCTACATCAAGTGTGACCAAAAGAGAACCTTGAGGCATAATGAGATCGATTATATCCGACAGGAAGTGGGTAGTGTCTCTTACGTAAGAGGCAAACGTAGCTGGGATATTACTAATCAGGGAATCTACGTAGCTGGACAAATTTTCTGTGACTGTACTTATACCAGAAATGATGGGACGTCCTGGGTTGTTTATCTTATGTATTTTAGGTAAAAGGTAAAAACGACCAGCAACAGCAGTTAGCGTAATTGGAGAATGAACCGCATTGTCAGGCACCTTTTTCTTCATGACGAGATCTAGCATTGTGCTTTTGATCAGAGATTTATATTGCTCAGTGGGGTCATGATCAAGGCGTTTATAAAACGTCGCGTCTGCTAGCTGCCTGTGGGTCTCTGCGGCGTAATCGGACTTCTTCATTATGACAACGGCACCACCTTTGTCAGAAGGCTTAATGACGATGTCTTTGCGAGAGGACAGGGTATCTAGTGCTTTCATTTCGCTGGCGGACAAATTACGGCGGAAGGGTGCTTGTTTTTGATACAATTGCAGAACGTCTCGTTGTACTGCTTTGATATACATGTCCAAAAATCTATCGCGCTGTGTAGTAGAGACCCAGCGCTTGCCAGAAGGGTAACGCGTGTTTCGAATCGCTTAAATTGGAGCGGTCATGGAAGTATTCGCGGAAGCGTAAGTTACGGGCGAAATTATCCAAATCTTTCAGTAGTTGAAATTCATTATGCCCCCCTGTTGCTGGACAAAAATTAAGACCACGTCGTAGAACACTGCACTTCTCAGCTGTTAGCTGAATGTCCGGAATATTAACAATGTTATTCTGCTCCTGATGGGCAAACCTACTAACAGAGGATGACGAAGAAGTGCCGGAGTGTACTTCTAGAGGTTCGGTTTGAAAAGGGGCAGAGTTGAATACCTTGTCGTGGCTTCCAGAAGGGCACACAACACCGTCACGGGACAGTTTCTTGGCTTTCAATGCGTAGATTTCATTCCGTTTTTTGGTTGCGAATGCCTCTAATGCGGCGGATTGGCTAGAGGACAAGTTTAAGCTCGCAGCAATTTGACTTTCTTGGTTCATGAATTTCTTACTGGAAGAACGATAGTGATCTAACACGACACGGGCGAGTTGTAGTGAAGCATTTGTTAGTATGTTATCCCATCTAGCTATATTGCGCGCAGACATGTCCGACAGAGCTGGTTTTACAACAATATGGAGACCCCTTGGCGCAACAGCCGCAGCTAGGTAGGTATTTAGCGTATCTACATGTAGAGCATTGCGAATTCTTTTTTCTGTAACCTTCCTTAGCCTTAAAAATTCATTTGAACATAGGTAAGAAATATTGTTACCCGGAGACACAGCCTTTAGTCAATTTGTCGGTGCATCATCCACGGTTTTCGTGTGGGCTCTGCGAAACTCGTAGCGGAGACCTTTCGGGGAGGAACCTGTAGCGTCCTGTGCTGAAGGCGACTGTTCAGCTGACGGAGCTATCGCTGCGGCGTTCTTTGGGCGATTCTTTGGAGCAGCCTTCTTTCAGTTCTTTGAAGCAGTCTTCTTGCGATGGACTTGTGTCTTTCGATTGTGGGGTGACGAGTCCTTTTGAGAGGGACTAGCGTTCGTTGTCTGTCCTATCAATAGCGCCGGGTCAGAAGATGGGCCTTCAACGCTCGGTTCCTTAGTGCAGTGCTGAGGCGGATTGCTGGGAGCACTTTCTAACCAAGAATGGTACATAGCACTGGACGGCTTGTAACAGAGGTGCCGAATATGACAGGCCATGAGTGAGACGCCTTCGAAGTTCGGGTGTAAACCATCAGCTGCGAGCACGCGGTGTGGGGCCAGCCATTCGAACCCATGGTCCAGGAAAAATACTAGTCCAGAGCGACTGCAGAATTTTTACAGCAGGGTGTTGAAATAACACACTTCTTGGTTAAAGCAGCGAACAAATGTGGCGCTGGGGTACCCTCGTCGGCGGTTCCTGGTCCTTGTTAGTATGACAAAGGCATAGATTCTGGCGACTTCAGGACGTTCCTTGGCGATGTGATTGATGACTTCACAGTAACTTTGGAAAGCTTTTCGGGCTGATACTCGAGCTAGGTCGATGTTGCCTACATGAAGAACGATTGTTGTGGTGTTCTGGGGGACGAAATCCAATAGTGCTGCTACGTCACTGATTGATGCACCGCACTGAGACACAAACGCTGGCGTTTCGTTCACCGCAGAATCGAAGTACTGGTAAATATGCTTCGTCTGGGAGTCACCTACAATGGTCACTGACGGAGCACTCTTTGGGTACTTCCAGTAGACGTGCTTCGACGCGCTCTTCTCCGGAACCATAGTTCCAATATACCAGAAAAAAAGCAGTTCTGGGTCCGGGTAAATATTCACAGTGAAGCAGACGCGCGTATGAAGTGGTTTATTGACGTTTCGGCCGGAGTCCGGCCTTCATCAGAATACATTGCATGGTCTCAGTACAGTTAATATACATGTGCCTATCAACCAAATGAAGATACGCTTACATGAAAAACGAATAAAATGGGCGAACAAAATGCATCCGAATCGTTCAAAGGATAGCTGACACGTGTATAGACCGATGGCGATTGCAAACATATCATCTAAAATACAAAGCATAAAAACGCACCGAAATGAATTGTAAAAAACCAATCGCCAAGTGACAACAAAACATCAATATGTGCTCAATATGTCCTATGTTATCAAGCAAACACAGACACAGAAAAAGGGAAATAGCTACGTACTAGTAGAAGAAGGGACAAGTGACGGGCTACAAAGACAGGCATCTCAATTTTCCTACACATTCATTCATGTAAGCGTATCTTGATTTGGTTGATAGGCACATGTATATTAACTGTACTGACACGATGCAATGTATTCTGATGAAGGCCGGACCCCGGCCGAAGCGGCAATAAACCGCTTCATACGCGCGTCTGCTTCACTGTGAATATTTACCCGGACCCAGAATTATATATATATATATATATATATATATATATATATATATATATATATATATAGTAAGGATGTTTATGCGGCTCGTAGAGCAGCAGTGACAAACTCGGCACCCGCAGGTAGGGCACAGCCAGCGAACGAAGTGGGTGCGAACCACGCGGCGGTAACGGGGCTGAAATATTCTTCATCATATTCACCCCCGTAATTGAAGAGTAGGCATCCTGGCGACCTAGAAAGAGGTGAGCGGATCGCTATACTGCTTTCAGCCGGTCAATGTGCACAGTCTCTCGCCCCCGACGACGCAGATCGGGAGCTGGCGATACGGGTTTGACCACGTAATTAACTGGTGATGTTAGCGCAACCACGCGGTAGTGCCCATGCTCCTTCTGGAGGAGCTTGGACGAAATGCCACGAGCAGCAACAGGCAGGACCCAAAGCCGCACGAGTGAGTCGATGGGGAAGGGGTGAGGGGCTGAACTAAGGTAACAACGCTCTTTTTGGCGGCACTGTTGAGCAGACGTCAAAGAACGGGCCAGTTGTCGGCATTTCTCGGCGTGCTGAGCGGTCACAGAAACAGGTGAGCATTCTTCAGGGCCCGGCCGGTACGGGAGAACCATATCAATGGTGCTGGAGGGATGGCAGCCATAAAGCAGAAAGAATGGTGAAAATCCGGTGGTGGCTTGAGAAGCAGTGTTACATGCGTAAGGGACGAATGGAAGTACAAGATCCCACTTGGAGTGGTCAGACGCAACATACATTGATAGCATGTCACCAAGAGTTCTGTTGAATCGTTCTCTTAAGCCATTGGTATGTGGATGATAAACAGTAGTACTGCGGTGAATAATTTGGCATTCAGATAGGAGTGACTGCAGGACGTCCGAGAGGAATACGCTGCCCCGATCGCTCAACAGTTCACGAGGTGCGTCATGGCGGAGAACGAAGTTTAGAATGAACGAGGCGACGTCTTTTGCTGATGCGGCCGGCAAGGCGGCGGTTTCAGCATACCGTGTCAGATGAAATATGGCGACAACAATCCATCGGTTGCCAGCGCCAGTAAATGGAAGAGGCCCGTATATATCAATGCCGGCAAGGTCAAATGGCTGAGCTGAGCAGCGAAGTTGCTGGAGAGGTGCTGTGGAGAGGAGCGGGACAAATTTGCGTCGCTGGCAGGCAATGCAGGAGAGTACGTATTTGTGGACGAAGGTGTACATCCCTAGTCAATAATATCGTAGGCGAAGCCGTGTGTAGGTTTTTGACACTCCACCGTGACCACACTGCGGGTCTGAGTTCAAAACGGAGCATAAATCTTGTCGAAGGTGGCGGGGCACTACTAAGAGCAATTTGAGGTCGTCATTATTGTAGTTGCGGCGGTATAAAAGTCCGTCGCGGATTGTGAAATTCTGCGCCTGTCGACGTAACTCTCGAGGTGCCGAAGCTGCTGGAGGGTTTGGCGAAAAAATCGAATAGCATGACGGTCCATCGGTCTTTTCATTGCTCTGAGGCCATGTCCAGGATGTCAAGTGGTGAGATGTCATGTCTGTAGGTAGAATTACTGCTGTCTGAGGTAACTGGGAAGCGCGAGAGGGCATCGGCGTCAGAGTGTTTGTATCCAGAGCGATAGACGACACGGATATCATGTTCCAGGATTCGGAGGGCCCACCGAGCGAGGCGGCCCAACGGGTCTTTGAGGTTAGACAACCAGCAAATGGCGTGATGATCCGTCACCACGTCAAAGCGTCGACCATAGAGATATGGGAGAAATTTTTGACGAGCCCATACGATAGCCAGGCACACTTTTTCTGTTACTGAGTAATTGCCGTCAGGTTTCGTAAGGGCACGACTGACATAAGCGACCACGTATTCGGCATTAGTGTTCTTGCGTTGTGCGAGCGCAGCACCAAGGCCGACACCACTGGCGTCAGTGTAATGTTCTGTAGGTGCGCTTGGATCAAAATGGCGCAAGATTGGTGGAGACGTGAGTAGGCGACGAAAAGTCGTAAAGGCATCAGCTGAGTTTTCCGACCAAGCAGAAAGTGTATTTTCGCCTTGGAGAAGTCGGTTGAGTGGTGCGATCACATGCAGTAGCGAAATTCCGAACGAAACGTCGAAAATAGAAGAATAGGCCAATGAAGCTGCGTAGTGCTTTCAAGTTAGTGGGCTTCGGAAATTCGGATACGGCGCGAAGTTTAGCAGGATCAGGAAGAATGTCTTCTTTGGAGACAACGTGGCCTAATGTAGTCAGTTTTGGAGCTGCAAATCGGCACTTCTTTAGGTTAAGCTGGAGACCAGCATGCCGGAGACAGGTCAAAACTTGATGTAAATGCCGAAGATGGGTCAGAAAGTCAGGGGAAAAGACGACAACGTCGTCGACGTAGCAGAGACAAGTGTGCCACTTCAGGCCGCGTAGGATGCCGTCCATCATGCGTTCGAAGGTGGCGGGCGCGTTGCACAGACCGAACGGCATTACAGTGAATTCATACAAGCCATCTGGTGTTACAAACGCGGTTTTAGAACAGTCAGCGTCAGCCATTGGCACCTGCCAGTAGCCAGAGCGGAGATCTAAGGAGGAAAAAAACTCCGCTCCTTGCAAACAGTCAAGTGCCTCGTCAATACGTGGCAACGGCTATACATCTTTTCGGGTAATCTTGTTAAGCCTTCGATAATCGACGCAAAATCGTATGGTGGCGTCTTTGTTTTAACTAGGACGACTGGTGATGCCCAGGGACTACTAGAAGGCTGGATGACTCCGCGATTGAGCATATCGTTCACCTGGTCATTGATAACGCGCCTTTCAGTCGACGATACTCGGTAGGGAGGCTGTCGAATTGATGCATGGCTACCAGTGTCGATAGTGTGCGAAACAGTCGTTGTGCGGCCGAGTTATGTTGCTTGGCAGTCAAAAGAGGAAGAGAAGCTTTGGAGCAAGCGAAGTTCGTCGCGCTGCGTCGTCATTAAGTCACTGGCAAGAGCTGGCGTAAAAGAACGCCTCGAGAGCGGCAAGATAAGTAGAGTCGTCCATCGTGTCAAATACTAAGATGAGGTCAGTGGCTCTGCTCTGCCAAGGCTTTCACGGCAGCGTAAAGTAATTGGTTCAGCCGATGGGTTTGACACGCACATGAGAGAGGCGCCAGTTTTAAACTGGCGTCTCTCGCCGAACCGAACGGCGTCGAACTAATAGTTCAGACGGAGCGAAGGGAACTGTGCCGTCATCTACAGAGTCGCAAGAGATACTGACAAGATTGGAAGACCAGGCAGGTTTAACGGTGTCTTCTGAAACAGCGATTTCGCGACAACGGTCCTTGTGGTCAGTGATAATATCGGTCGACAACTCAAACAGCTCGATTTCAGCGCGGGCGCA
Organism: Dermacentor andersoni; assembly: GCF_023375885.2. NCBI lineage: Eukaryota > Metazoa > Arthropoda > Arachnida > Ixodida > Ixodidae > Dermacentor > Dermacentor andersoni. The sequence goes on from NC_092817.1 coordinate 218,072,801, forward strand.
GTCAATGATCGCATGATCTGTGGAGAGAAAGTCCCAACCTAATATGACGTCGTGTGAACATGATGGGAACACGATGAATTCTATGATATAAAGGACGAGCGTTGCAGGCGCCGGATGGCTCGACGTGCTGCGCGTTAGCAGTCCGAAGCGACAGTCCGGAAAGCCGCGTCGTCACTTTACGGGCATCTATCGCTGAAAGTGCAGCGCCGGTGTCGACAAGTGCTAGCGTCAACGTTCCTACTATTGCGACTTCAATAACGTTCTTCGAGGAAGTGTGAGGCCTTATATATTTCGCTGACACCGCAGTTCTCGCCTTCTGAACTGCGATTTTTAGTCTTCCTGGCGCAGAGTGCTCCGCCGCGGGTGCATGGGGGAAAGGGAGCGGCGGCGAGGATAGGAACGGCGAGCGGCAGAAAATGCGGTCCCGACGGCAGAAGGAGATTCAAAGTGTCTGAATAGTTGCGGCGTTGTTGGAAACGTGGCGCATATGGACGCACATTGTTGGGGACGTTCGGTGTAAGCAGGCGACAGTGACGTGCGACGTGTCGAGCACGTCCACAATAAATAGAAATCGGACGATTGTCTTCCGTGCGCCAATGGTCTTGAGGCCGTGCATAGTGCACCAGTGGCCGGAGTGGAGGGGATACGGGTGGGTGCGAAGGTGGGCGAAGGGGGCCGTAGGCCTGTGGCGCAGGCCTCGTCGCGACTTCCACGTACGTCAGGGGAGCGGCGTCGATGCCTGCGGGAGAGAAGATGAAATGTGGTCGGCTACCTGCTCCTTGATGGCAGATTGGAGAGCGGGCGCCAATGGAGTACTCGACTGGCCGTGTGTAAGTGGAATCAGGGACGAACTCCTTGATCTGCAGCAGCAGCGAAGTGTTATCCGGGGCAACAGCCAAGCTCGACCTTGAAGTGGCCTGAGGTGTAGATTGGCGAGCGGCTACGCGTTGCTTGCGCAGTTCGTCGAAGCTTTGACAGAGACTGACGAGTTCAAAGACTGTCGACGGATTTTTCGCCAACAGCATCTGGAAGGCGTCGTCTTCAATGCCTTTTAAGATATGGCGGATCTTCTCGGCATCAGCCATTGCAACGTCAACGCGGTTACAGAGGTTGACAACATCTTCTATAAAACTGGTAAACGTCTCCCCGCACTATTGCGCACGGCCACGCAAACGTTGCTCGGCGCGAAGCTTGCGAACCGCGGGGCGCCCAAATCCCTCTGTCACGTTAGTCTTGAAGGCCGTTCACATCTCCAGATCACGTTCGTGGTGGCAGTGCCACACGCTGGCGACACCGCTCAAATAAAACGACACATAATTCAGTTTTTTGGTGTCGTCCCAGTGGTTGTGGATGCTCACCCGGTCGTAGTCAGCGAGCCAGTCTTCTACGTCATGGTCTTCGGTACCGCTGAAGATGGGTGGGCCGCGTTGACTGAGCGGGCCGGGGCAGACCACGGTAGTCACCAGGGCAGCGGGTTGTTGTTGTGGTGCTCCTTCTTCCGGCATAATCAAGACGGGCTGCAGTGTCCGATTACGAAGTTCCAGAATTCCGGTTGTACCCACCGCCTCCACCAATTGTAAGGGAGAGGTTATTTGGCTCGTCGAGCAGCAGCGACAAAGTCAGCACCAGCAGGTAGGGCGCAGCCAGCGAACGAACTGAGTACGAGCCACGCGATGGCAACAGGGCTTTTCAGCCTGCCGATCTTCTTCGTCACAATATATATGTGTATATATATATATATATATATATATATATATATATATAAACCTTTTACTCTATAAAAGTGTTCAATGGGTGTTCTTATTTGCTTTTATTACGCTGAATTTGGCCATAGGGCGCTGCAACTACGAAAGGTCCACTCCCCTACGCTAAACGTATAAATAAATATGAAAATCGCTGGCCGCTGCAATTGAGAGTGCCGTCATGACGCTCAACTAGAACACTCGAGTTCTGTTACGCGGAAACTCCAACACAAGCTTCTTTTCCGAGCTGCGCGGCACGCTCGGTTCCTTGCAACAAGACCGTGGCGTGCGCCTCCGCGCATCTGCAAGAAAGCTGCGGTTGCCGGGAAGCGTGACGAACAGACAGGGATCTTTGAATGCTATCGCGTTGCACTCTTAAAGGCGAAGCTTAAGCGATCTGCAAATTTTTTGCACTCCTTGCGCTTGCCTGCGTCACACGCTGCTGTAGCAGGGTCGCTGCCTCGTCTCCGTGGCTAAAGCCGATCACAGAAATAAACTGGCAACACAAACTTTAGAAATGATCTCGCGAGCAGAAGTGTTCAAACCCGGGCCAGTTGGCACATACTTTAAGGAAAAAACCCGTTAAAAAACACAAAGGACAAGATGAGAGGTAGACACCACAACGACTGGTTTTCAACTGAGCTTTATTGTCGTCGTGGTGTGAACCTCTCCTCTTGTCTTTGTATTTTTTTACTGAAATTTCCTTAAATAATGATCTCACAAGTAAGGATGCTGCGACAACTTTGAGCCAGATGACGAATTTCTGGCCAGATTGAACACTTTCAGATGTACGGTCAAAGAATAGAATGCAAGCGCAGAAAGGGAAAACTGTAGCTGACACGTGGTTCAAAAATAAGCAGTGAGAGCGCATAGAACTACCCTAAGCAACCCTAGGCGGGTGATTTGAACAATATTTTGCTTTCACGACACCTAAAAACAGAGTTGGTACAGCAAAAAAGATGAAACGTCAGCTGTTGCAGCCGAAGCAAGCGCCACTGTCTGAGTGTACCGGGTCAAATTGTCCACGCGCACAATAATCCAGGGACATCCGGTAATATACTTGAGGAAGGGGCCCAGCAAGTCGACACCAATTTTTTCAAATGGCAAGATCGGCGGCTTAACTGGCTGCAGGGCATCCGCAGAAGACTTCGTTAACTGCTTATGTCGTTGGCAAATAGCACAGCTGGAAACGTGCTGCTTCGCCGTCTTCCAGAGCTTGGGCCAATTGAAACGTTGGCGAAGTCCGTGGAGCGTCCGAGCAAAGCCAAGGTGGGCTGACGTGATGTCATCGTGCATGGCCGGAAGGATCATAGATCTCAATGTTTGCGGAACCACGAGGAAAAGTCAACAGAATAATTCGTCTGATACAATAAACCTTCAATGCTAATGAAAGCTGAGCCCCGTGCTGATGACCGAGCGGTGTCAAGAATGGGTCTAAGGGAAGGGTCATGCTTTTACTCACGCTTGAAGGCGGTCGCATAAGGAAGCTGTTGAGAGCTGGTAAGGAGGTAGTCATCTACGTCATCGTCCATATCTCGCAAGCTGCTGACGGTGTGTGACAGCGATCACTTTTGTATGTGATGTAAAAGTCGTATTCTTGAAGCCGTAATGGCCACTGAGCTAATCGGCTAGATAGATCGCGTAGTTCAACCAACCAACAACAAGAATGGTGGTCTCTCACTATGGTGAAGTAGCGGCCATACAAGTATGGCCGAAACTTGCGGGTGGCGAAGGCTACCGCTAGGCAGTCCAATTCGGTTACGGTATAATTGCTCAGCCTTGCTAAGAGGACGGCTTGCGTAGGCGGTGACTTGTTGGCGTACGCCATGTATCTGTACGAGTACTGCTCCAACGCCCAGCCCACTAGCATCGATGTGAAGCTCAGCTTGGGCCTCAGGATCAAAGTGGCGCCAAATTGGAGCTGAGGTGAGCAGAAATTTTAGTTGACGGAATGCAGACCAACACTCAGTAGTCCATGTAAACGATGTGTCCCTGTGAAGGAGTGCCGTGAGCGGCTGAGCTAGGCATGCAAAGTCCTTAATAAAACGGCGAATGTACGAAGATAATCCCAGGAAACTGCGGAGGTCTGTCGCCGTCTTCGGCTGGTGGAAGTCACGAACGGCTGCAAGCTTCTGCGGGTCTGGGCGGATGCCTTCTTTGTCGACGAGGAAACCTAAAACAAGTGTATGATGCCCTACAAAGTGGGACTTACTGGAGTTTAATATCATTTCAGCTTGCCGCATGCAGTCAAGGACAACTTCCAGTCATTGGTTGTGCTCGTGCAATGTCTTGCCGTAAATGACAACGTCGTCCGTGTAGCACGTACATACTTCTAATCGAAGTCCGCGCAAAATCGTGTCCCTAAATCGTTCGAATGTTGCCGGAGCATTACACAAACCAAAAGGCATTACGTTAAACTCAAAGAGTCCATCCGGCGTTATGAAGGCAGTCTTCTCCTTGTCTGGGGGGTGCACAGGTATCTGCCAGTAGCCTAGGAGAAGTACGAGGCAGAATGTAAACAGTCAACGGCGTCATCTATAAGCGGGAGAGGATGCACATTGTCACTGCGTTTAGGCACCTGTAGTCGACGCAGAATCGCCATGAGTCATCTCTCTTCTTGACCAATATGACTGCAGTTTCCCGCGGACTGTTGGACTACTGGATGACGCCTTTCTGTAGCATGTCTGTAACTTGTTCGGCGATCACTTTGCGCTCGGCTGACGAAACGCGGTACGGCTTCTGTCGTATTGGCGACGCTGTTCCAGTATTGATGCGGCGGTATACGCGGGAGTGTGGTGGTGAGCGTAGACGCTCTTGTACAATGTCAAACACTGAAGCATAGATGGCAACTAGCGCTTGGACCGTTTGTTGGTGGGAAGAGGGAAGCGAATCATTATTCATGCTCCTAAATTTTGAAGAGTAGTCGCTGAGCGATGTGCTTGCATTCGTGGAAGTAGCAGCTGCGCGACTGCTCACAACACTATCTTCCTCGAAGCGTGCTACTTTCAGTCCTGCAGGAAAAATAACTGATTCGGAAGACACCCCCCAATCACCGTACACACGTGAGCACCACTTTCTACAAATTCCATAAGTGAGCGAAGGACAAGTACATTCTTCTTTAGAGTGTTGACGTATTCGGGCTCAATTAATCCACAGCAAAAGCCAACACGGGCACGCGACAAGGTCACTGGGATGAACACTGCATATCTGCGCAGGCACACGTACATCAGTGGACACAGAAAATATTTCTTCACAATTGAATGGAACGTCGTCAAATGTTGGTGGTCTGACATCGCTGCTAAGTGAAATTTCACCAGACCTGCAGTCTAATGTTTCTTCACACTCCCGTAAAACACCAAGAATTATGTCATGCGTGGCCCGTGCAAGTACAGTAACTTCCTTTCGAAGTGCCGTTCCACCAATGGTTACGACAACGGAACACACTCCCACAGGACGTAACAGCTCACCGCCGACTCCGCGAAACGTGGTATTTCCGAGCCAAGAAAACATCAATTTCGTTCCTAGGCAATCCATGAAAGAAAGACACATCACAGACACGGAAGCGCCGGTATCTACCAAAGCCACAGTATTTACACCATTGACACAAACAAACACTTTGCTCTTTAACATCAGGATAGGCGGATGCATTTGAAGAAGTGACCATCGACTTGTCCAGGTCGGCGGTCGTGTCAGGCTGCGGTCAAATACTGGGGAGTCATTCCTTGGCATGTACTCTCGAGGGTAGCTGACGAAAAGGGACAAATGGTTGCCAAGATGCAGCTTCTTGCATGTGGGGTGAATATGCGCGATCTTGCGGAACACGCTGTGGGCGACGGCTGCAATACCTCGCGATGTGTCCCTGAGCTCCGCAGTTGGAGCAAACAGACGGCCTGCGATTTTCATTGAAGTTGGACACATATCTCCAAGGCGTGTTGTGGACGGAAGACGCAAGTCGCGGCTGTCCGCCGTGTCGACGTTCAAAATTCGCAGGCTGTGGCTGGACTAGGGTGTGGGCATGGGTGTTGTCGTAAATCGGGATGGTCGATGTAGGTAGGTCGTGGCCACGCTGCCAGTGCCTCGCAGTAGCGCTCTTCAACGGAGCATCGGTAGCACATGCGATTGGCATCTGGACCTTGAAAATGTACCAGCTCACCTCTGTTACTCGTTGTACTAAAGTCACAAGGTCTTCAGGGGCACATACGTCAACACCTGCTACGTTGGTCACGTTGTCCAGCCGACAAAACTTGTGAAGAATGTGGCCGTTTTAAGAGCCTCGAAAGTACGACAGGGACACCTTAAGCAACGGGGGTACTTCAGTCGGAAGGGGTACTGAGGTCGTCCTTACAGATAAAAAAATTATATACATCTGCGGCAACTAGTTGGTGTCCAACCTTGTCTTCGTCCGACATATCTGTGTTCGCAATTCCGCAAAGCTTCAGGACTTCCTCATATGTAGGTACTGCACGTCTCTCCCGGTAACTGCACTCGTCGCGAAGGCGTCTGCTCAGCCCTAATCTTTTTGGAAAGCGAATCACCGCAGCATATGCTTATCTCTTCGACGAAGCTGTCCCAATTTGTAAGCTAGCCCTCGTTATTACCGAACGACATCCGGGCAGTTCCGGCAAGGAAAAGACGACGTTAGAAAGCTGCGCAGACGCGCTTCATTCATTATGGCAGCTCACCCTCTGGTTCAACCAGTCTTCGACGTCCTCATTCGCTTTGCCTGAGGATGTGCGTGCTTCTCGGTGTTCTGTCGCCAGCTTGCCTTGGGCTAATGCTTTCTTCCACGGTTTCCTCGCGAGCGTCACCCCCGTCCGAATCACTCATATCAGCGTCTCCCGGTGGTAGCCCGACCAACTGTTTGCTGCGTCGAAGGGGTAGTACAGCTCGGACGTCCAGTGTAATTTGCCCCGCACCTCCACCAAGATTGTCATGGATGGGACGGGTTTCTTTACAAGATGACAGCGTAGAGCAAGGCACAGGACAGTTACGCAAGGCCAACAGCCAGCGACCATCTCCTCGCCCACACCTCTACTTTCTCTTCCTTCGGTCGTGTCGTGCAGCGTGACAATACTGAAAATAATAATTGAGTACTATCTCTGACATAATAAAAACAGTGATAGGCTTGAAAGAAAGTTTATTGATGGTAAAATTTTTGCTTGCTACGGGGCCTCTAGCGGGGAAATGTGAGCTCACGACGGCAGCCCTGCGGAGTGGAGGTGGTTGTTTTCTTGGCGTCGTCGATTTTTGTCGACCTCTGCAGCGATTCGCTGGAACTTAGGATTTTCCTGGGCCAACCAGAAAGTGTTCTTCGTGCAAGCATCATGTAGCTGCAGTGGCTATGATGTCATCATCATCGTCATCATCAGCCTGGTTACGCCCACTGCCGGGCAAAGGCCTCTCCCATACTTCTCGAACTACCCCGGTCATGTACTAATTGTGGCCATGTTGTCCCTGCAAACTTCTTAATCTCATCCGCCCACCTAACTTTCTGCCGCCTTGCGCTACGCTTCCCTTCCCTTGGAATCCATTCCGTAACTCTTAATGACCATCGGTTATCTTCCCTCCTCATTACGTGTCCTCCCCATGCCCATTTCTTTTTCTTGATTTCAACTAAGATATCATTAACCCGCGTTTGTTCCCTCACCCAATCTGCTCTTTTCTTATCCCTTAACGTTACACCTATAATTCTTCTTTCCATAGCTCGTTGCGTCGTCCTCGATTTAAGTAGAACCCTTTTCGTAAGCCTCCAGGTTTCTGCCCCGTACGTGAGTACTGGTAAGACACAGCTGTTATAAACTTTTCTATAGTGGTAACCTGCTGTTCATGATCTGAGAATGCCTACCAAACGCACCCCAGCCCATTCTTATTCTTCTGATTATTTCAGTCTCATGATCCGGATCCGCAGTCACTATCTGTCCTAAGTAAATGTATTCCCTTACCATTTCCAGTGCCTCACTACCTATCGTAAACTGCTGTTCTCTTCTGAGACTGTTAAAGATTACTTTAGTTTTCTGCAGATTAATTTTTAGACCCGCCCATCGGCTTTGCCTCTCCAAGTCAGTGAGCATGCATTGCAGTTGATCCCCTGAGTTACTGAGCAAGGAAATATCATCAGCGAATCGCAAGTTACTAAGTTATTCTCCATTAACTCTTATCCCCAATTCTTCCCAATCCATGTCTCTGAATACCTCCTGTAAACACGCTGTGAATAGCATTGAAGAGATCGTATCTCCCTGCCTTACGCCTTTCTTTATTGGGATGTTGTTGCTTTCTTTATGGAAGACTACGGTAGCTGTAGAGCCGCTATAGATATCTTTCAGTATATTTACATACGGCTCGTCTACACCCTGATTCCGCAATGCCTCCATGACTGCTGAGGTTTCGACTGAATCAAACGCTTTCTCGTAATCAATGAAAGCTATATATAAAGGTTGGTTATGCTCCGCACATTTTTCTATCACCTGATCGATAGTGTGAATATGGTCTATTGTTGAGTAGCCTTTACGGAATCCTGCCTGGTCCTTTGGTTGACGGAAGTCTAAGGTGTTCCTGACTCTATTTGCAATTACCTTAGTAAATACTTTGTAGGCAACGGTCAGTAAGCTGATCGGTCTATAATTTTTCAAGTCTTTGGCGTCCCCGTTCTTATGGATTAGGATTATGTTAGCGTTTTTCCAAGATTCCGGTACGCTCGAAGTCATGAGGCATTGCGTATACAGGGTGGCTAGTTTTTCTAAAACAATCTGCCCACCATCCTTCAACAAATCTGCTGTTACGTGATCCTCCCCAGCTGCTTTCCCTCTATGCATAGCTCCCAAGGCTTCCTTTACTTCTTCCGGCGTTACCTGTGGGATTTCGAACTCCTCTAAACTATTCTCTCTTCCATTATCGTCGTGGGTGCCACTGCTACTGTATAAATCTCTATAGAACTCCTCAGCCACTTGAACTATCTCATCCATATTAGTAATGATATTGCCGGCTTTGTCTCGTAACGCATACACCTGATTCTTGCCAATTCCTAGTTTCTTCTTCACTGCTTTTAGGCTTCTTCCGTTCCTGAGAGCATGTTCAATTCTATCCATATTACACTTCCTTATGTCAGCTGTCTTGCGCTTGTTGATTAACTTGGAAAGTTCTGCCAGTTCTATTCTAGCTCTAGGGTTAGAGGCTTTCACACATTCGCGTTTCTTGATCAGATCTTTCGTCTCCTGCGATAGCTTACTGGTATCCGGTCTAGCGGAGTTACCGCCGACTTCTATTGCACACTCCCTAATGATGCCCACAAGATTGTCATTCATTGCTTCAACACTATGATCCTCTTCCTGAGTTAAAGCCGAATACCTGTTCTGTAGCTTGATCTGGAATTCCTCTATTTTCCCTCTTACCGCTAACTCATTTATCGGCTTCTTATGTACCAGTTTCTTCCGGTCCCTCCTCAGGTCTAGGCTAATTCGAGTTCTTACAATCCTATGGTCAATGCAGGGCACCTTGCTGAGCACGTCCACATCTTGTATACTGCCAGGGTTAGCGCAGAGTATGAAGTCTATTTCATTTCTAGTCTCATCGTTCGGGCTACTCCACGTCCACTTTCGACTGTCCCGCTTGCTGAAGAAGGTATTCACTATCCCCATATTATTCTGTTGCGCAAACTCTACTAATACCTCTTCCCTGCTATTTCTAGTGCCTATGCCATATCCCCCTACTGCCTTGTCTCCAGCCTGCTTCTTGCCTACCTTGGCATTGAAGTCGCCCATCAGTATGCTGTATTTTGTCTTGACTTTAACCATCGCCGATTCCACGTCTTCATAGAAGCTTTCGACTTCCTGGTCATCATGACTGGATGTAGGGGCGTAGACCTGTACAACCTTCATTTTGTACCTCTTATTAAGTTTCACAACAAGACCTGCCACCCTCTCGTTAATGCTATAGAATTCCTGTATGTTACCAGCTATATTCTTATTAATCAGGAATCCGACTCCTAGTTTTCGTCTCTCCGCTAAGCCCCGGTAGCACAGGACGTGCCCGCTTTTTAGCACTGTATATGCTTCCTTTGGCCTCCTAACTTCACTGAGCCCTATTATATCCCATTTACTGCCCTCTAATTCTTCCATTTAGGAGGAATGGCTAGGATGCAATGCCATGTAATGCAGCTGTTGTTGATGTCAAGGGTTGACCGTCTCGGCATCACGGGCATATTGTTGCGACGGGTTATGCATAAATGGATGGCTGTAGTCGCATGCGAAAGTACATATACAAATAAAACTGTAAATAAAAATGATTATATCTCGTTACAATATTTTCTGCAATTTATTTGTGCTTGGCTACATTTGGGCTACAATTCCTCTAGCTTTGGGCTACGCCGCCTCGTCCGACCTGGCAACACTGGCTTGGCCATGATGAAAGCGAGGCGGCGCCGTCTTCTCTGAGAGTTGCCCGGGAGGCTTTAAGCCGTCCTGGCGAAGCGGCGTCTGACCAGCCCGCGGAGATCGCCCGGAGAACTGCTTCACTGGAGAGGGTCCCGAAGGCAACAGGCGTCGTACTTTCGTGAACAATGTAGCGACCGCGTTCGCGCCCTGTCCGTTTGTGCTTCGACGCCGCGCATGTTCGCGGCGTCTCTTTGCATGTCTAGCACTTGCGCTTTCCTTGTGGCACTGCAGGCGTCGCACCGTCGAACGATGTGTTTCTACCCAAGCCTAATCACAGCCACGTCTAGCCACCGACCTACTCACAGCCGTCACACCTGGCTAAACGGTGATTGTAAACCTAAGTATAATACTTACAGATAAGTCAAAGGTTAACCAAGTCAAACCAAGACTTGACCAGGCTAAACCAAGCTTTCGCTTTGCTTATCCAGGGTTAGCTGAGCTAAGCCGCAGCCAATTTGTACTTATAGAAGACATCGAGAAAATGGAATACCTGTACTAAAAATCTCTCGCCCTCTATTCTTGACGCGGAACCATAGACTAAGCGGTGCATGAAAACGAGTACAACCTAGCTGTGCACGTGAAAAGGAGCGGAGGGTAGGGGACTGCACAACCTTCGGGATCGGCGCCCATTTATAGACTGCTTCGGAATCAGCCTACGAGAAGGCCTAGGTAAAACCCAGATACTCGATACGAAAAAGCAGGCGTAACTCTCTAAAAGGTCGTCTTTAGAGGTTTCTCTATGCAGAGCATGCTCTTGAGCATTTATTTATCCGCCCTTGCGTTTACTTACTCACTTTTAGTCTTTTGAACTGTATACACCAATTTTTATTGTAATTATGTTATATCCCTTGTACCCACCCCTCATCTAGTATCCCTTATGGGGCCTTTGAGGTCAAATAAATAAATAAGAAATTACGCAGACCTCACGCACTGTAGTAATCGATGTAAGCGAAGCTTTCCGTGCTGGATGCTTTGATTTGATTGACGATAATTAGCGGTGATATTGACGGCTAAACTATAATTTCTTCAATGTTTAGGCTAACACGAGAGTGGTGAGTTGATGTTAAACGTTACCTTACGTGGACCACTGTGTGTTCTGTGTAGTACACAGAACACACAGGGAGAGGTGTTTGCTTGAGGCGTTGTTGTACGACATATTTTATAACATCTGACAGGGTTGAGCGTTGTGATTTCCTCACAATGCACATCACATTGTGGCAGAAGTAATAAACTTGAATTGGATTATGGGGCTGTACGTGCAAAAACCACGCTCGGATTATGAGGCAAGCCATACTGGCGAACCCCGGATTAATTTTGACACGGTGACGTTCGTTCTTTAACGTGTCCCAAATTCCAAATGTACGGGCGTTTTCTATTTCGCCCCCGACGAAATGCGGCTTCCGCGGTTGGGATCGAATCCACGACCTTTAGCAATGCCAAAGCAGCAGAGCTAACGAGGCGGGCATAGAAGCGTTGATTTGACGGTCGACCGCTTCCGTAGTGCCTCCTGAGCCCTGCTGTGAGCTTTAATTAATGCGGCTCTGCTTCTGCACACCCTGCGTAAGTTGCGCGCTTGACATATCTGCATGGCGTTTATTTTTCAGAAATATCACCAACGTACTGCACTGTACCTTGAAATTACGCTTAGCCTGTTTCCCCGCAACCGCTGTCGTATAGCAGTGGGGTTCCCTCGCCTTCTCACGTCACCTCCCCCCTTCTGCTCCCTCTCCTGCTTCTACTCGCTACAGTTCTATCTGCGTCCCCTCTGGCCTCGCAGGTTAGTAGAAAGGGAAGCACTACAGTTTCTTCAATGCTTCTGAGCGGTCTCACGGATAATAGAGCTCTCAAGTGGCTAAGGTGGCCGCGGTCAGGGAGCTCCAGAGGGCATTCTGACTAGCGCCGGTCATATATATACACGCTCTGAACCACCCCCTGACGCGCTGTGCGCGACAGCAGCAGCAGAAAGCGGCAGGGCGAAAGTCGAAGATGCAAAGAAACTTGAATACACAAGCGCGAGACGTACCGTGTGCGTATTCCTGGCCGGCACGTATCGCAGCCGCGTGCCGGCGGCCGCCAGCAGGGGCGTGTGCCGCTGCTGCGCGTGGCGCCCACTGGCGACCGCGATGCTGTTCTCCTCCAAGTCCGACTGGGGCGGCTCGCGGCTCACGGCCCGGAAGCGGCTCGTCTTCGATCCCGGAAGTGACTGTGTCCGCCGCGGAAACAGCTGCCGGCTGCTGCTCGCCTCGGGGCTCCGGAACGACGACTGCAGCGCCGCCGCCGACGACGAAGTGCCGCCCAGCTTGCGGGGCCGAAGGCGCGCCTCCTTCGAGGCCTGCGAACATTGGTCACACCATTACAGTCTTTCCTAGTGGATCGCACGAGAACGCTTGGCCACTCTAATTTGTAATAATAGGAGTCACCGCATGAACCAAACAGAAGGGCACAAGTTAAAATCCGCGCATAGAGCGATGGGCCGAGAAAATGACACGTGTATAGTGAAGAGACAGGAAGGGTAGCGCTCTTTTTGGCGCTCTTTCTGTCGCTTCTTTCCGCTTAGTTTTCCTTGCGCCAGTACAGCATTTCAGAGGGGAAGAGAGCGGGGAGGATCAGTGAGCAAACGGGGATAGCCAATATTGCAGTTGACAATAAGAGGAAAACGTGGACCTGGGCAGGCCATAGAAGGCGTAGGACAGATAACCGGTGGGCAATTAAATTTGCACAAAGGATACAAAGCGAGAGGTGATGAAATTAGAAATTTTGCAGGCGCAAATTGGAATCAGCTGGCCCAACATAAGGGTATAATCAGATCGCTTGGAGAGGCCGTCGTCTTGCAGTGGATATGAAAATAGCCTAGCGATGATGACAATGGCCGCTTCAATCACAGGTGGGCCAAAGGTGCTCTTGCCCCCCCCCCCCCCCACCACTTCCCCCCGGACCCGAAACCTTAGACAGCCCTAATTATCCGCTGCGCTGTTATGCGCAGCGCGGTTTTAATCTGGTCACTTAGTACGATTACATGTATGTCATTAGATGACAGACATACAGGCATCAGCAAGACTTTGTCAAGTTTGCAAGAACCTGTTTAATTAAAAAAAACTTCACAGCGCTTTTGCATTCTTTGCTCTGCATCACTACCGACTGCATCATTCTCTTAACAATTCGCAAGAGCGAGCCCGAAACCGAAACCAGGCGGTGAACTGCCTTGCTTTTCTTTTCTCCTCTAAGGAATGACGTATGAGTGACGGTCAGGTGACTCCGGGAGGCACAAGCGCGTTACCCACGTTAAACAGCCATCAACGTGTAGCTTGGTGCGTAGCCCTACCCCCCCCCCCCTTCACGGCGACGACGTGCAGGTCCCCTCTACCCCCCCCCCCCCCTCCATCGGTGGGGTTACGTCTTTGACGAGGACACAACCTCTTTCATGTACCCTGTATCTCTCACGGCTGACTTCCCAAGTGTAATATTTTTTTTAATTTGTTAAGGTTAACGCGCACTGAATATTGATATCCAGTTACAAATGTATCGAACCATGCCTTCCGTTGTGGCAATATGCCACTTCTTAAAAGCTTATGCCCTTCTTCGAGGGCAACCTCGAACTCCCACAAAAAGCGCCGTTTTCATCTTATAAAAAGTGCACATGAATTTTAATGCTAAAGCTAAGAGCACATAAAGCTTTGCTATGTACGTATGTATGTATGTATGTATGTATGTATGTATGTATGTATGTATGTATGTATGTATGTATGTATGTATGTATGTATGTATGTATGTATGTATGTATGTATGTATGTATGTATGTATGTATGTATGTCACGCTGACGAAAACTCAAGGAAGGAGCACGGAGCGAAAAGTCCGTGTTCCTTTCCTTACTTTTGGTCAGTTTCTGCCTGTGTTAACCTCTGCAGCACATCAATTCACATTCAGTAGATCAGGTAGTTCTCAGGTTTCGTGCTTCACCGTATTGTAGGCATATGTGGCAAATGGTAAGACATCATGCTAGTCCTTGTGATTGAATGCCGCTTTTATAGCCACTGTATTAGCCAAAATGCGCTTTGTACGTTCAAAAAAGCCATTTGTCTGCGTTGTTGAATGACGAAACTGCGAAGTGCAGAGGCAAAGCGATAGCTCAATAGCATAGGCGATTAATTCGCGACCACGCGTTCGCTGATGATTGCGCGAGGTGGACTATGCCGGAGAACTACAAAGCCGAACAAGAAGACAGCAACGCAAGCAGCGTTGGAGGAGGGTACGGCTGCGGTTTCCGCGTATCTAGTAAGGTGGTCGATACAGATGATGACCCAGCGGTTCTTCGAAGAGGGCGAACACCGTCGTAGCATTTCTACGCCAACTTGATCGAAAGGCGCAGTAGGCTGCGCTACATGGTGGAGAAGGCCGTACGGAACGCCTGTGGGTAGCTTGTCACGCTGGCATTGGTCGCAGCTGGACACGTATTATTTAGCAGTATGACGCATTTTAGGTCAGTACAAACGTTCCTGTATTTGACGCAATGTGCGAATGAACCCCAGATCGCCTTTATGTCACATCAGGCCATCAGGCCATCAGACTTTCGTGAACAACGAGAAATTATCCCTCGCCCCTTGCTGAGTAATCTATCTTATACAATAGTTTGTCGGGCAGACAAAAGCGACCGCAGGCCTTGGGACTGCGGGCATCAGCGAACAGGGTGTCCAAACACAAGTCAGATCGCGAATCTCGCTGGAACACAGTAACGTCAGGAATCGTCTGGGAAGCAGGCGTCAATGCTGTGCGCTCCACATCATCGGCTGCCATTTCTAGAGGGAGACAGGAAAGACAATCAGCGTCGACATGATGTCATCCATTCTTGTAGGAAACAATAAAATCACTTCCTTGGAACCGTAAAGCCCATCCTGCGAGATGGCCAGATGGTTGCCGGAAAGTAACGAGTCAACAGAAGGAAGTGTGGTCGGTGACAATCGTGAACCGACGTCCGCAGAGGCAGCCGTGAAGCTTCAGTATGCCGAATACAGCAGGCGCCAAGCATTCTTGTTTCGTGACAGTGGAATTGCGTTCAGCCTCGTTTACAGAATGACTCGCATAAACAAGAACATGCTCTTCGTTATTATGGTGTTGGACTAGAACCACTCCCATGCCTAATCCGCTTGCGTCAATGTGCACTTCAGTAGAAGCAGGTGGATTGAAATGACGAAGGATAGGGGAAGTGACTTATGCAGAAATGTCAGCAGAAAGTTGCGCGTCGCATTAAGGTGTCCTTTCATATGGGGTGTCTTTTCGCTAGAGACGAATGAATGTATGCACAACGTGGGCGAATCTGGGCACAGGGTCCAAAAGAACATAAGCCCAAGAAGGTGCGGAGTTCTTTCGAGACTGAGGTGGCTTAAAAGCATCGATAGCCTCGATATTGTGAGGGCCTAGTCAGACGCAATCTTGATCCACTAGGTGGACAAGAAATAACGTTTATTCACCAAACGGACACTTCTTGGTGTTCAGAACCAAGCCAGCTGCTTTTTGACACAGTATAAAATGATGCTTAAACGGTCATTATGCTCGTTGAAAGTATGTTCCAAAAATGATCACGTCATCTAGATAGCACAAACTCACTTCCCATTGCTGGTCGCGAAGTAGTCAGTTCATAAATCTTTCTAGAGTAGCGGGAGGGTTGCAAAGCTCGAACGGCATAGCATGAAATTGACACAGCCCATAGGGCGTCACAGATGCCGACTTCTCCTTGTTGGCCGGGTGCATATGAATCTGCAAATACCTTGATCGTAGATCTAGTGACGAAAAGTAACAGGCAAAATTCCGGCAATCTATGATAATAGTCGGAGGCCGTAGATATATATCCTTTTCGGTCATAGCGTTTAATCGTCTATAATAGACCCAATACCTCCATGATCTAGCGTTCTTTTTTACTAAGATCACAGCTGCGGCTCACGGGCTGCTCGAGTCTTCAGCGACGCCCTTCTGCGGCTAAACTTGCTCAGCAATAACTGTGCGCTCTGAGGACGACATTCGGTGAAGCTTGATCAAATGAGCAGAGCTTGTATCAATCCTGTGGCAGTTTCGGGAAGACCGTAAGGATAGTTGCTTCTGACTTTTTACCAGAAGTCAAACAAAGAAGCAGGTTGTTCCAGTACTCTGATTCATGTTTGCCGCTTTTGTGACCGCTGGGTCATCTACGACTTGAAGGAGCAACTACGTTGGCAACTAGTCAAACTTGTTGCGTTGTTGCTGGCTGCGATAGACTTTCCGGTGGCGTCAAGGAACACAGCGAGCTTCATACCTCGAGGAAATATAGCCTGCGCTGATGAGAAATTAAGTGCCATCAGAAACGTCGCTGGGTTATTATCGGACACACTACGATAAGGTACCAATATGGTGAGCAAAACGAGGACAAGATGGAAGCGGAAGCCAACGTTTCAAGAACTGGGGTTGTTTTTTTTGTTTTTTTCTTGGAAAAGACAAGCCAGTTCTCGAAAGTCCACTCCGAAGTCCACTTGTCGAAAGATTGTCTGCTGCTTTCATCTGCCTTGAAAAAGACAAATCCACTTGTCGAAAGGTTGGACCCTGTTTCATGTTGTTCTTGTTTTGCTCATCGTCTTCAATTTCCATCTTCCCCAATCCGCGTAATTTCCAAAGGTACCAATATGTCTTTCATAGCACACTGACCTTGAAAAGGTTGAGCCACGGCGTCAATCAAAGCTAAAGCACGCACAGAAGAAAATATGGCAACGAACCTCATGGGCCATGCTGGCATCGCCAATAAATTATCAACAATGAGTGTGCCATGTTCCGGCGGCCCTTTGTGAACGAGTTCATCGCGCACAGTAAGTGCACCGGTACCAGCCTTACACAAAGATATGGATGGGTGGCTGAAGCACATGCTTCCATTGCCTCATTGCCTCAAGAAAGCCTCAATTACTTCCCGACCTTTTGTATCTTTACTATTGGCTAGAATCCGCGCCACTGCAATACATGGCTCACAAGAGCGTGACGGGCAGGACCTAATGTGCTTGCGTATGCTTGGCCCTTCTTTATCTTGCTCTACGTTTCTTTCATGTTTCCTAATTCAGTCGTTAACGCAGCGCCCAGTTTGCCCTATCTAGCGGCCGCATGAGAGGGAGATATCGTACACGACACCTTCGGCGCACTTTATAAACGGTCGCCTATGCTTGCTGCCGCATCCATCTTCATACTTCACGTATTCTTTCGATACGAGAATAAAGGCTTCCGAGCTTTTTGGGGTCTGAAAACACAAGCGGCACCCCATGTATGCTTGCAACCTTCTTTAAATTGTGGGCCATTTTGTGCACATAGCGCACCACCACAGGTCTCACCACCCCTTCTCGAGGGGCATCTTCCCCAGCTCTCACAGCCACACTCTTCATATTTTGTAGTAGGCTTTCGGCGACTGCCATCACAATCGAATCAGGGAATCTAGCAGAAGACAGCCTGGCCAAGTGGTTTTGGAAACTCAACTGCATCCTGTGAGGGCACGATTTACCGAGGGCGGACTTCAGGCAAAGTGAAGCCATCCCCCCTTTTATTAACTTCGAATGGGCGGAGTCGTACACTCTTAGAATATTCACACCTTTATGGGTGTAATGCGGGTGTATTTATCTTTTCAGTCTTGTAAACACCATCGCAACACCCTGTAACGGAAAAGGGTGTTCAATAAGAAAACACCTTTGGAACACCCAAGACTTTCTATGTTACATCCTAATTTTACTTGAGTGAGTGAACGAGCTTACAGTGTATGATAAATGAGCACTGGCAGTTTACCGTTTTGGTATTGGCTATACATGAAACGCGCGCTACCTGCGCTTGAGTCAGGTAGCTGGAATGATTAGATCGTGGCATCTAGGCAGCAGCGCAGTGACTCGGAACAGCGGTCAAAAATAATGTTTTCCACGAATGTTGATTTCGAACGTATGACACTAACTTTGCATAGCCAGATATCTGCAAAAGGCTTCACATGATCAATGGTAAAATCTTTACAATGCCATCACTGAATACTTAAAGGTGTGCAACTGGTTAGACTGGGAATGGTTAGGAGTAAGGGCTAACGGTAAATAGCCCAGCAACTTACGGTTTGTAGATCACATTGGCATAATCAGCAACGCTGCAGACTATTTGCAACAAACGTTTGGGGACCTTAGCGAAGAAAGTGTAAGAGTCTGATTGAAGGTTAGTATGCAGAAGAGAAAAGTAATGTTCCACAGCCTGGCGAGAGAACGAAATGTCATGGTCGGCAGTCAGCCTCTACAACCTGCGCAGAAATACGTTTATTGAGGTTAATTACTCGCAGGGTCCTCTGATCAAGGAAATTTACAAAAATAAAAAGATTAGTTGGAGATCTTACGGCAGGCATTACTAAATCATGACTATGAATCTTACTGCTAACCATTGCTTTCTACCGTTACTAACATATGGGGCCGAAACTTGGAGGTTGTCAAAGAAGATTGGAAAGACGTTGAGGACTGCGCAACGAGCGATTCACTGAAAAATGTTAGGCGTGATGATAATAGATGGGAAGACAGTGACGTGGATTAGAGAGTGAACGGGGATAGCTGATATTCTTGTTGACATTAAAGAGGGAGAAGTCGTGCTGGGCAGACCATGCAATACGTCAGGGAGAGGACCGCTTGTCTATTGGAGTTGCAGAATGGGTGCTAATGGAAGGGAAGCACAGTCGAGGAAGGCAGAGAATAAGGTGGGCGGGATGTAATGAGAAAATTTGAAGACAGGTGGAACCAGTTAACACAAGACATGGGTATTGGAGTTCGCTGGAGAAGCTTTCGTCATGCGATCGACATCAAAATGTGCTGATAATGATGATGTCAGGACATCGATGCCAGCTTCATGACATGTCTTTCATATTGCTATGGAACAGTATTTCCAATGACGAAGAGGCGAGCAGTGAGAAGACGACGACGACGATTGGAGGCTAGCGCGGGCCGTTGCCTCTTGGCCAAGTGCGGCGTATTACGTTGTAAATATACTTGTATATAGCTTTTCATCTGCGTCTTCTTACGTAACATATCTGGTGGAGGTGCGGGGTAACCCGCACGTACGAAGGCGTCCGCCGCCGCTTTTATTGGCCTGGTCTCGCTCGCTCCGTCCGACGCTATGTTGCTGCCTGTGATACCTGCCAGCGTCGGAAAACACCTCAGGTGCTACCTGCCGGTCATCTACAGCCGATCGCCGTCCCTGTGGAACCGTTCTTTCATGTTGGATTAGACCTCCTCGGTCCCTTTCCCACGTAATCCTCTGGGAAAAAATGGGTAGCCGTCGCACCTGATTACGCCGCCCGATACGCTATCACGCGGGCTCTCCCTACCAGTTGCGCCACTGGCGTCGCGGACTTTCTCTTGCGCGACGTTATCTTACGTCATGGCGCCCCACGACAACTGCTTACTGACCGTGGTCGTAACTTCCTCTCAAAAGTTATCGCCGACATTGTGCGTTCCTGCTCCACTCAAGACAAGCTGACTACCTCATACCATCCTCAAACCAACGGCCTGGCAGAGCGGTTAAACCGTACTCTTACCGATATGCTGTCCAAGTATGTTTCCAAGGACCACCAAGACTGGGACGTTGCCCTTCCTTACGTCACATTTGCGTACAATTCTTCCCGGCACGACATTGCCGGATTTTTTCCATTTTATCTACTGTACGGTCGCGAACCGACCTTGCCCCTTGACACGGCACTTCCTCCTGCTGCAATCTCAACAAGCAAGTATGCCCGCGACGCCATCGCCCTCGCTGACCATGCACGCCAGCCTGCCCGTGCTCGACTAACGGCATCGCAAACCACTCAGCAGCGTCAGTACAACGGCCACCACCGTACCGTACAGTTTTCACCTGGTGCGCTCGTGCTTCTGTGGTCGCCCTCTCGTCACATCGGACTTTCAGAAAAGCTCATTTCGCGATACACTGGCCCCTACCGCGTGCTGCGCCAGGTGACGTCTGTGACGTACGAAATCGCTCATCTGAGCTGAATCTCGTCCTCTACTCTGGGGTCTAGTGATGTAGTGCACTTCAGTAGGCTCAAGGCCTTCTACACTGCTTCCGAGTCCGGCCTTTAGTCGCTCCGGGACGGCGCTTTTGCCGCCGGGAGTAGTGCTGCGGAACAGTATTTCCAATGACGAAGAGGCGAGCAGTGAGAAGACGACGACGACAATTGGAGGCTAGTGCGGGCTGTTGCCTCTTGGCCTAGTGCGGCGTATTTCCCTGTAAATATATTTGTATATAGCTGTTCGTCTGCGTCTTCCTACGTAACAATATTATGTCATGCATGCGTGTCATGCACGTTCTGATAGCTCGATTGCGTCGATTGCGGGCGGCGGGATGTAGAGGCATAGCCAAGGGGGGCACATCGGGCAGTTGTAATGCTGACTAACAGTAAAATTTTTGCTACTGTGGTATTGGTCCAGCCCCTTCCCCCTCTACTGGACACTGGGACCCCCCCCCCCCCCCTTCACACGAAACATTTTCTGGCGACGCCACTGTGGGGAGGGGGTAAAACGTTGCTCTAGACCCCTCCCCCTAACTTGACAACGGAAACAGGGGAGGGGAGCTGCCGCCGAGCCGCAAACCTTAGACAGCCCAATTACCGGCTGCATTTCCTTTTGCACGTGAATACTGCTCTAATGTCATTGCACAGTAGGATTGATGGTGGTATGAGGGCATGCGAGAATTTAAAAAAAAAAACTACATACAGCTATCAGAAAGTCTTAGCTTGAGCAGGTCTTTGTGAGCTGGGCAAGAATCTCATAAAAAGAAAAGCTTCGGACCCCTCTTACATGTATTGTCAGCTCTGGATCACCACCGAATGCGCCTTTCTAATAAAATCACACAGAAACTCCCCTGGGAGTTGTCTAAGTATCTGTAAGCTTTGTGACACTTGCTCCACTACACGCAGTCCAATGTCATTATCAATGTTATGAGACCTGATCCGACGAATATAAGCGACAGCTCTGCGGCGACACGCGCTGCTGTTGTCGGCGGCGCAAAGTGAATGAAGCAAGCAAAGTACTGCAGGTGGCGGTGCCAGCTGCGCTAATGACGTTCCGTTAATTTTGAGCCGTTATCGCTCTTTAGCGCTTCACTCATCCGCGTCGAACCGTTCTCCGGCGGCGTCTGGTTGTGGCACGGCCGCGCGAACGGTATCTTGAAAGCAAACTGCAATACGGACAGAGGGTGCCCACTGCTAAAAGCTTCACGCGCTGTGTTCTCGCCGTTCATTTCGCTTTGAAAACAGGCGCGCGTACACCAATATTGAAACTGATCTGCGAAAAGTGCATAGTGCGGCATGTGCTGAGAGCTTCTTGAGCGCTGTGTTCTCGCCGCTTCGGTCGCGCTGAAGCGAGAGCTCGCACAATGGTGAATTCACTCGCTGCTCTGGGTTCTATTTTGAAAGATATCGTACGGTATGGACTGACAGACGGATGGTTTATCTTGTTGGGTAACTATAGAAATGCTTACGTAATAAAAAAATCGAAGGGCCCGCGAATTTCGCGATAACAACCAACATCAACCTACTCCCCCGCCCCCCGCTGAGCGATACCGTCTTTGTCGCCCCATCCCCACCCCCGGGAAAAGGGACACTACGCCTCTGAGTTGAAGAAACGATGATGAAACGCTAACAACGACAAGAACGGCGTTTCCTAACGCGTTGGCTCATGGCCTCCGAGATTTGCACGCAAAGCTGGTGCGTGCGAACCTGCGAGGCCATAATTGACCGCTTAATAGCATAAAAAGACAAAAAAAAATAATGCCAAGCAACACAGTTAAAAAATGTATACAAAGAACTGGTCTTAACCATACTGTTTGGGGAAAAGAAAAAGATTAGATAGCCGCAACACACGCTGCTAAAGCCAGCACCACTGGCATAACGCGGAACCAACAGCTGGCAACATACATTCGCGCTTTTCCGCTACACCGCTGCTAAAGCGTAGCAGCGGTCATGATTGTAGTGAAAGCTTTAAATTCGGCTATGCCATAGGCTGCAAATTGAATGCTGATGATTTCACATCAGCAGTTGTGCGTTTTTATGTCCTAACAAGGCTGCACTTTTACGTTAAATGTGTTAATCAGTGAACGACGAAAAAAGAAATTGCACTTTAAAGTTAGCTATACTGTTCTTAGCAGGCTGGTGCAACAGATGTATGCTGACCCTTGTTTGTCTTTTTCGTCTGAATGCACAACTTTTTCTGGTGCATTCAAAAAGCTAATTTTGTGAATATAATTAAAAATGAATTAAGTAATTTATTTCCGCATATTAATTCCCTAGGTCTCCATTGTTTGGGTAGAAATGTACTTGCACTGTTTTTCTGTGTTTTGGCATATTGCGTGTAGTTTTGCAGAGATCCCTTTTACTTGGCGTCATTCCTACCTGTTTTATTCGTTCCATAGAAATGTAGGATGTCGGTGTGTCTCATACTCGCACATGAGCCTGACGTTCGGGAACACTTCATGATGTAAATAAAAAAAAATTCACGAATAAGCTATGCAAATGTAGTTGCGGAGGGCTCGCAAAACAGAATGAAAGAACGAGGGACAAATGTTTATCGCGACAGAAGGTAAATGCCAAGCAGGCAAGCTCTTTGGCTCTGGGCTATGTACGTACACATTGTTTTGCCTTCTCTCCTACAACAGCGGCTGAGGAACTAAGCGCTTGACGTTGGGTCGCGGATGCCGCGGCCGCTTTTTTATGAATGCGAACTGCAAAAGAAAATGCGTGCACCTGGAATCCGAGTTAGTTTAAACCAATTCGATCTCCTTCACTACGGCGTTATTTGCAGGCGACTTTTCCGTTCGAATAATTTCTGGTAACGAGGCAGCGTGGCTCAAAACAAATTTAACGGCTTTACGGACTACTTCGGTGTCTGCAAAACCTTTGCGGTCAGGTTAATAAATGGGCGTTGAGATGCGCTAGGAGTGCACATACAATTCATCTTTTATATGAATTAAGTTTCGGGGATGCATCTTAACACACGCCGAGGATTTGCACGTCTATTTGATTGCGACGAAAAATGATTATCAGAACATCAGCATGCAGCGCTGGCGCTGCGCCCTACGTTCCGTGCGGCCTATTAAAACCCCTTGAGAATTTGAAAGTAGCGACCCTCTCCTCCTCACGGCGCTTTCCTTCTCGATTCTCCTCGCCCGCCGGCTGCGCACGGCACGCTATTCCTCCGCGGCTCCCGCGGACGGGCCGCAGGATTCTATGGAGGCGTGTTATTTTGGGCCAGTTGCGCGCCCCACTGGGGTTGAAAATTTTGAAAAGTGCTAATAACAGCATCGATAATGCAAGAGGCAACGTTTATGAGGAGGTTGGTTTTTTCTTAAAGCCGTATGAACGGGCTATACCGATGTAAGAGGAGCTTTGAGGCGAGTTCTATACTCCAGACAATTTTTCTGCCACATGATCAGATGCTTTACTTCATGCGTGTGATCTAGTATTGCTTGTGACACATCCCTTTGTGTGTGGCTTATTAAGCGAAAGCCTTAGACCTCTGTTTCAAGGTCCCGTTGTGAGCTGCAGAAAATATCACGTCACCTAAGGAAGGCGGGAAGCGAACCAAAGCATGTGCAGCCGCGTATAGGAGATGATTAATGATTAGCAAACTAATGATTGATTAGCGATTGGATTAAGATGAATGCGGGTGTATTAAGGAGGATTAAGGTGGATTAAAGTCAATTAAGGTGCATTAGGATGAATGAAGATGTATTAAGGTGCATAAAGGAGTACTAGGTGGGATTAAGGTCGTTGAGGTTAATTAGGGTAGATGAAGGTGCGTTGATGTGCATTCAGGACGATTATAGTGGATTATGGCGGATTAAAGTGCATGAAGAAGGATAAAGGTGGATTAAGAGGGATTAAGGTGAATTTAAGATGATTATGGTGGGCTAGGGTGGATTAAAGTTAATGAGGAAGCATTACGGTTGATTAAGAAGGATTAAAGTGCATTAAGGAGGGTTAGAGTAGATTAAGGTCGATGAAGGTGGATTAGGGTGCATTAAGGAGGGCTTTCGTGGATTATGGTGGATTAAAGTTAATGAACGAGGATTGAGGTCGATGAATGTGTATTAGGAGGATTATGGTAGACTAATCGGTCTGAATACTCAATGAACCCCAATTCACCTTAGTCCACCCTAATCCACCCTAATGCTCCTTCATCCACCTTAAAACTCCCAATCCACCTTAACACAACCTAATCAACCTACATCGCCCCTAATGCACCTTAGCCTACCCTATGCGGTCTTAATCCTCCTTTATCAACCCTAATCCATCATATTCCGCCTTAATCCTCCTTCATTCATCTTAATCCTTCTTCACGCACCTTAATCCCACTTAATCCTGCTTAATGGTCCCAATCTACCTTAATACATCCTAATCCGCCTCTATAAAGCCTAATCCAGCTCCATGGTCCCTAATCCAACTTAATCTACCCTAGTCCATCCAAATGGGTCTTAATCCTCCTTTCTCAACCCTAATTCACCTTAATACACATTAATCGACCTTAATCTCCCTGCATCCACGTTAGTCCTGCCTAATCCCTGTTTATGCACCCTAATCCACACTAATCGGTCTTAATGCCCTTTCATCAACACTTCACCTTAATCCACCATAATCCGCCATAATCCTCCTCCATGCACCTTAATCTTTACATGCATCTTAATCCTTCATAATGCACTCTAATCCACCGTAATCGTCTTTAATACTCTCTAATCAACCTTAATCGTCCCTAATCCACCTTATGTCAACCACTAATGATTCATTAATTAACTTGGGTAATCATTCTCTTATACAGGGGTGGACATGCTTTGGGTCCCCTCTGGCCTTTCTTGGGTCACGTTATACTTCCAGTTTACAACGCGACCTCGAAACATAAAGGTCTAAAGGCTTTCGCCTTAAAACTGAAAGAAAACTAAATTTTGACTAGTTAACGCTCATCACCTGCAATATTACGGGTATACTTGCCACTAATATTTTCAGGGCGCAAAGCAGAATCATAACACTGCACTTCCGACTGAATAACAACAGTTAGCGACGTGCGAAGTGATGGAGCCTTCCGAGAATATTAAGCATACTGAGGACAACCGCAACAAAAATGCTGGTGAGCAGGCCGGATGAATGAAAAAAAAAATGCAGCATTACGGGATTCTTTGCTACGAGCTATAAGAAAGACTCCTCAGCTCGCAAACAACGCTGTTCTTTGTGGGAACAAAGTTCTTTCGGCCAATGTCATGCAGCCACTGCTTCCTACGCAAGCCGTCACGCTTTCGTTGTGGTATCATAAAAACGGCATAACCATCTTCAGGCTTCTTGCTGCAGTTATATGCGCAACAGCCCGGCATAGCGCTAGCACGTAGACCAGAAACACAGCGTACAACGCTCGCTACGCCAAGCTAAAGCACCGAGCCAGCCGTGCTCAGGAGGAAAATGGCGCGAATGAAAAAGAAAAACTCAAGCAAAACTCAAGATCTGCGTGTTTCCAAGGGCAACGGCAGGGAGACCAATCGTCGCGAAGAAAAACGGGGCCAAAACTAAAGCCCCTCAATTTTTCAAAAGTAGCGCCATTCTTAGATCTTTCCGCCACCGCGCTCACCCTGGCGCGTCCTCCTCCACGCTTCCTGTCGCCCCAGACTCCTCCGCTCCCCCATTGGCCAATCTGTGTCACATGGAAGCGGGCGCCGCGCTTTTGTATATTTTTTTCTTTCCATAGCGAAGCAGCCGCCGCGCTTTTGTATATTTTTTTCTTTCTAGCGCGCGCCGACCTCCATTGTTGGGCCTGCGCGACGAAAGTACGGCAGGCGGACTGACGAAGTGCGTTAGCGTAATAGAATGTGCAGGGCCGAGAACTTAATTGCGACGCCATGCTGCTGCGCCTTCGGTTGCCGCAACAGACACAGCGAGGGCAAAAAGCTTTGCTTTGCCGTCCGGCGGGCGCAACGCAAAAAGAAGTGTGGATTGCAGGATCGGGCGGGCTGACTTCGATGAAGTGGCAAAGAACGCACGGCTTAGTGAAGTAAGGGCCACGGCTACTCACAACCTCTTATTTTGAGCCTAGTTCACGCCTTCCGCTTCGAAAAAGTGGGTGTTCACGCTCTGCGTGGTTTTTAGCGCGTTGTTTGACTTTCTTTTTTCGAATGTGCTCTCTTTGTTTCATGTAGTATCGCCTTGTGGTGAAATGCACGCATCTGCAGCTGGCCTGTGACATAAAAGCGACTTTATTCAGGGTGTGTTTTGAGCTCCACCAGAAGTTAGCACACTCTCGACGCTATTGCAAGGCTCACTATGACTTACGATGTAGTCTTTTAGCTTCGAATGTACGCCCGCATGTATTGATTTGGTTTGTGGTGATTAATGTTTTTAACGTTCCGAAGCGACTAAAGCTAGGATGGAGGTCGTAGTGGATGGCTCCGGATAACTTTATCTAGCTCGCCTGGGGATGTTTAACGTGCACTTTGATCGTAGAGTCGTACGTGGGCCGGTAAATTCATCGTTGGCGTTTCACAATACTCGCGCGCTAGCGCTGCTATAGAAGTTGGCGCCTCGGCGCGATTGTATTTCTTCAAAAAAATTTATTTACTGGTGTAACAACTTGTCATTATTTCGTATTATTGACGGCGCCTCCAGGGCACCAAAGCGGCAACGGGAACACCAAAGCTAGAACCAGCGCTGGATGGGGCTCGCCGAAGCCTGTGCATGCCTAGGGGGTATAAGATCGCGGACAGCCAATTTTGTATGCGAACACTCCCTGCGACGCCTGCATTAGTGTAATGTTACGTGCTCTTCAGAGGCCTCCGTTAGCCATTACATGTGCCCTCCTGGAGCAGTACTTGTAAAGAAAAAACAATATATCGTCACGATTACCAAAGCACCCCGCAATGAAAAAACGGCCCTGTTGCCAGGCATTGCTGACCGCACACAGCCGGAATCTCTCACGCGCCGACCGAACAAAAGTGTCCTGCAGGTACGTGAATGAACCTACGAAACCACGTACACATACTTTCACGCTGTCAACACTTGAAACTTTGGTAATTACGCGCGTGTTTGAGTACACCGCGTGCTTGCGTCGTGTTTCAGCAACACGAACTCTCAACGTCGCGCGCTTTACGCCTTAAATACGCCTTGAATAATGGTCATTTTCTCTATTTCTTCCGCAATTCCAACACGAAATTCTAAAGGCCAGTTACCGACTGACGAAGAAAGATCTCGATTGAAAAAACTGCTCCGCAGGGCTCGAACGAACTTTTCTGCGGATTTTGTCCCGTAGCGTGCTAGCCGTCGTCTGCTACGGCAGGCCCACCACCGGCGGCGCCACCGTCGAGGCCGCGCCGAGCGGAGGAGGAGGGAAGCGAATGGCGCTACTTTGGGAGATTGAGGGGCTTTAGCTGCTGCGGGGTTACTTGGGCGCCGAAAGGGAAGGCGCTTGGGCTCTCTGGGTTCGGGAAGCGAGCGGAGCGGACGTGCCCCCCCGCGCGTGCGCCGACCATGCTTCGGCGAGACCGTCTCTCGTGGCCGCCTTCGAACGTGCCACCATTCGGGTGACTGTACACGCGAACGACCAGGCGTTGGGATCCAGCATGGGGCGAACATATTCGCTCGCAATGCGGTCGCGGTAAGTCGGACTTCTAGATTTGTGTCGCGCCCATCGGCATGTTTTGGGGATAGCAACTCGGCTAGCAGGCATTGATCTATGAAAGGTGCAATAAATGCCCTTGTGACTGTTTGCACTACCGTATTGTCGTTCCTTTGTCCCAAGAGTACGGAGGAGAACCCCCGTATCTCCCACATCTGGCGCCCAACGTGGGGCCTCTTGGGGCATCGGACGATAGAGTTAACAGTTTTGCTTCGTTCGAGACCTTTTTTGAACCGAAGCGTAGGCCTAGCGTGGATTTTGATCGCTAGCGTCGGCGGCGTGCTTTCTTGAGCGAGGCGACGGTGGCTGTAGTGTGTTTGAACTTATCAACATGCTAAGCCTTTTCGCAAGTGTTGTTTTTTAATGACATTCGTCAGTACGAGAGCCACGTGGTCTGCATCCTGGGACAGCGAGGATGAGCACCCGCGGAGCAGTGGAAAGCCTGAAGCGAGTGAGTACGGAAGCCTCGTGGGTGGTCCGAATTTCTTATGTAAATAGCTTCTTCTATCTCTTTGACTCGGATGAATTCGCGGCTCTGGGAGCCGGGTGGCCGCGGGCCACGGGTGCCACGACGGGCTGACTGGTATTGCGGCCTGGCACCGGGCGCTCCGACACCGTCTGGGACGGTGGGCGCCGTCAACTCGGATGCTGTGTGCACCGAGCGGAGTAGTACCATCTCACAGAGCTAACGTCTCCTCGCGGCTGCCTGTTTTGCGCCCATTTTGGGTGTTGTTTTTGGATGCCGGTTGTTGTCAGGGTAGTGACGATTTAGGCCTAAGGCTTTACGAAGCTGCCTGTCACACTGGAGGGACACAACCTGGTGGACCGTGGCGTTGAGGTGTTGCAATTTGCTTCCCTCATTCTAGTTAGCCTCGCACGAATTGAAATTACTCGTTCGACTCAAGAAAGCGAGCTTCGTTCACGTGAACTTAGCATCTGAGTAGCTGCCCGATCTTTTGCTAGCCGAGTTGAACATCGTACCACGTGGGCGATGCGAATGCAGAATTCCTCCCCCTTGCACTACTTTAGTGTTTGCCGAGTGTGTTAAGTGTACGCAGCGTGAATGGAGTCACCCCTGGCTTGCTGTCACCTGCACATCGTCTGCGCTGCTGCTCCGGACTACGATCGAGCCACCCCGGGCGATGGTGATGCTGTGGCCAGTTCGGCGGCCTCCTGCATCCAGCTCACAACCCTCGGCGGCGGACAAAGGAGCCAGCGGTCACCGACAGCTACGGCGGCTCTTGCCAGCAGGGCGCGTCAGCGCGAGCGACGATTGCTCGTGCCGACTACTGCGTCGTCGTCTCCGAAGTCCTGGCCTGGGATCGTGCCGTCGAGTCGCCATGCTGCTGCTGTGACCGGCAGACGCCAGCGGTGTACCCCAAGGACAGTCGGCTCGCATGTTATGGACAGCGTGTGGACATTTCCTCAGCGCGGCCACTGTTGCATGTACCACCTTGTTCGCGAAGCACGGGTTAATGTTAGACCGTGTGACATGTTTCGCCGGAATAAGAAGTGATGTAAGGTTGGGGGGATGTGGGGATGCGCGACTCTCGCGCGTCCCCTGATGTTTTTCCCGCATAGCGCATCTCCTGATATGCTGTTTTCCCGCACGGCTCGCGTGGCCTGGCGGTCGGAGTGGTACAAGCGCGGTGCGAGAGATGGCGCGACTGTCGCGCTGCTGCGGGGTTACTTGGGCGCCGAAAGGGAAGGCGCTTGGGCTCTCTGGGTTCGGGAAGCGAGCGGGAGCGGACGTGCCCCCCCGCGCGTGCGCCGACCATGCTTCTGCGAGACCGTCTCGCGTGGCCGCCTTCGAACGTGCCACCATTCGCGTGACTGTACACACTTACGACCAGGCGTTGGGATCTAGCATGGGGCGAACATATTCGCTCGCAATGCGGTCGCGGTAAGTCGGACTTCTAGATTTGTGTCGCGCCCATCGGCATGTTTTGGGGAAAGCAACTCGGCTAGCAGGCATTGATCTATGAAAGGTGCAATAAATGCCCTTGTGACTGTTTGCACTACTGTATTGTCGTTCCTTTGTCCCAAGAGTACGGAGGAGAACCCCCGTATCTCCCACACATGTTAATTTATGCCGACACTCGTTCATATTATTTTTAAGCGATTACTATCCCCGAGTACCGGACGATGCAAAACTTGTGAGGTGTAGCAAACGCGGGAAGTTCAGTGGCGTGGCTGCAAGTTCCTGTTTCTTACGTTTCTTGCATTTAAAGCCAACGCACACAGCATCACTGTCTTATTTCCGTTTCTGCTGTACTTGATCAACCTCATGTGACAACTGTATTTCCTCGTTAATCTTCTGTCTTCATTGTGTATTCAGCTTGGCTGCCAGAAAATGCTAGAGTTTTTCCAGTACCCAAGGGACGGAATATTTCACTGACGGTCTTGTGTGAAACACACAAGATGACAAGACTGATAGCAAAATGATGAGGTGTTTCTTTTATAGAGTTTAGACTCGACTTTTGGTGAGGATGTCGATCGACATCCTCACCTGGTGACAGCACACCCGACATGGCCAAAGTGCAGCCTGTCAGTTGCGTGCTCCCGAATGGACCATCAACATCAGAAAATGAAGCAGAGCAGCTAGGGGCAATTTTCACTTTGGAACAAATTACTGACAGCTTCCTTTTTTTGAAGAACTAAATAACATATTTACAAAAACAATCCTTCCTCTTAGTGCAGCCTACATAGAATTTTTTTGCTTGTTGTACAGATCTTCAGAAAGCAGTTCTTCTGAACCCTTTTTTCATGCACAAATAAATAAAGAGGAATGCACTTTCTGAAGAAATTGATGCATTGAAATGTGCATTTGGCGCACACAGAGATGCAAAATAGCCTAAAACTTTAAAACAGTAAAATGAAAAAAATGAAAATCAGGTTTGAAAGAAGTTCTAACATCCTAACCCGCCTTGGCATACGCAACTAAATATAACAGCAACAAAGGTGCATGGACATTGTCTAAGAAATTGTTTTTATTTACTCGGAGCTTCTTGGTGCCATGGCAGTGCAGTAAAAGCTCAAGATGATGTGCGGCTCCCAATGAAGCACCTTTAGATTTTAAAATTAAATTCTGGGGTTTTACATGCCAAAGTCACAACCTAAAGTTTTGACCACCTGGCCTTCTTTAATGTGCACCTAAATCTGAGTGCCATAAGTGTCATTGCATTTTACCACCATTGGAGGGCAGCTGCCATGGCCTAGATAGAAGCTGTGACCAGCATGACTGAGCAACATGGCACCATAGTGACTGGGCTATAACACAAAGTCAGGATGAGAAATACTGCTCAGAACTACCAACTTCTTGGCTCACAAGCACTTTGCACTAGGTTAAAGGAGTATCGAGTACTAGCAGCGACCTTTTATGTACTAATTTCTTTTTAGGCTGTCGACTCCGTTATTAGGTTGCGATGCTTCAATTAGTCAAAACCACCGTAAATTACACAACCAGCTCAAAACACGCACAATGTATAGCGGGATTTGGACATGAAAATGGAGTCAATTCACGTCGTCAAAAATGGAGGTGGCAGTCACACTATTTAATGCATTTTGTCTAAAACATAGTCAATAATAATTAATCAATTTCTAAAATATTCTCCTCAAGAAGTGTTTGTATTTTCAATCCTGCAAGAAGGAGCTAAATGGTGTTTGGTGCACCAGTGGTTACTTGCGCAACACTTCTTGCATGTATTCACGGGCTTCTATCAAGCTTAAAAAAGATTAGTATTGCACCTATTGAGCAGTAAAAGCTGGATCGGGAATTTTTCAGGATGTTCTACAATTTTCGTACTGACACTTTTGCTTTAAATATAGTATTTGAGCAGTTAAATAATTGTTAATAGCTAATTACCTAATTAGGCAAAATGCAAAAATTTGTTCACTTGCTCGCAATGATGGCAAAGGACATTACCTTGGTTCTATCCAGCTACATGGCACTTGCTCATATTTAAAGCTTGCAGAAGTCGCACAGACCACCTGGTACTTACAAGGCATATATAGAAGCGGCTAAGTTGAGTGAGCCAGCCATATGTAGCGAATGATGAGAAGGAGCCATGTTTATTTGACTTAAGGGTACGATGAAATTTACATGCTCGACACCTTGTATTAGTGTGTTCTAGGCCTGTTCGTAGTTTAGCTGCTGCTTAAACAATCTTTCTGTGTATGTAAGCCCATATGAATCTTTCAAGTAAATTGTCTTGTGTTTCCAAAATAAACCATCCTCGCACTTCCTTTATTATGTCTGCATCTGTTGCAGTGCTAAATTTTTAACGTGGAACTGCACAAATTTTCATCTAGTTTTCGTATTTTCTCGTTGTCTGATGGCTTTATTTCTGAACAAGTTGTATTCTTTAAACCCTGTTGTACACAGCCGTACTCAGCAGTGTTCTCTAAAGTGGGATTTTTTTTTTCAGATTGAGTTTAATACAACTTGCTTGGGCAAGGTAAGGTTTTCTACGTAACACGGCCCTGCAATAATGTTTTATATTGCATTCCAGCATCATGCAAAAGCTGTTTACTTACCAGATGAGAATATATATGTTTGGAAGTAACAGAACTGGAAGAAGCTAGCAGATAATGAGGCCAATGAAAGCGTGCAGGAACATGTTTTAAGTTTCTTTATATAAATGATAAATTCAAAGGAAATTAAAGTGGATTAAACGATATCCACCTGTCGGTGGCGAACGAACCCATAACGTTCACATTACGCATGTGATGAATTAACCACTGTGGTACTACGGCCGCGTTCCAGCGTCGACACTCTGACGCGCCATGGTGGACCGTTGAATGCTGCCTTGGAAGCACAGTGGTTAGTGCATCGCATGCCTAGTGCAAATGTTGTAGGTTCGTTATCCACCCATGGGGGCTGGTTTTTTGACCATTTTCATTTCCCTTTATCATTTCTAAATTTCAATAGAAAATTACAAATAAGTTTCCACGTGCCTTCCCTGGTTTCTTCCATTGTGATGAAGAAAAAGTTTGACCCTCAGTTCCCTTTCTTCTCGTTTGGAAGAAGAGGAGCTTCATTTTAAAAATAATGAATTCACCTTGTGCAGCATCTCAATGCGGTCTCAAAGAAATCTTGTCGCAGCATGTGTATTACTAAGTGAGGTTTTTGTTAAGACGATGTATAGCATGGAACCTAATTAGTAGCCTTTGTATAAGAGATTTGACTAGTCAAATAAATAGGGAGGATATTAAGAAGCACTTCTAATATGGTCTGATCATGTGTTTAAAAAACTTTAACATGATTTCAGGCATAACTGTTGCCCCTGAAAAATTTTTGGGTAATCTGCATTGGCATTGTTTTTAGAGAGCACACTGCAGAAGAGACCACACTGCAGGAAGAAAAAGTTCCCGCAACACCATGCATTCATTATCGTGGCCCAGTCGTGTAACAAGCAACCTCCTTCATGTGGACCAAGAACTACTCTTCAGTGGCTCGCAAAGACTTCCATGCGAAGCCCTTAACATTCTCGTCTCAGTGCAATGGCTGCACATCTATCTGCGTGTCCATCAACAAGACTGCCAGTTGTAAAGCTTCTGAACCCCTTTAAGAAAGCCTAATCATTTTTCGTTTACTTTTCACGGATGGCCGTAGAATCGGAAAATTTTTTGCTTCTGATATTTTTACCTGGCACAAAGCTGTGCAATAACTTTTTTACCAGTGTTTAATGTATTTAAGTGATGCTCACTCTAATGCCTATGTGGTTTTGTTAAAGTTTAAGAAATTTGAATGTCTGATGAGGTAACAGCATTTGAATTTGTCGTCGTGGCTCGTTTCAATGATCTGCTAGGAAATAAGACGAAAAACTTACCACACGCCAGTTGTAGCATTTTTGTTTTCATGACTACAGTATACATGTTTCAAAAGAGTGGAAAGTGAGAAAAAAAGCCTCAACAACATAATCATCCTAGGATTGTAATGTCCGAGTAAACAAGAGCTTTGGTAAACAATAAGCGCATATTCACTTGAGCTTAAAAGTACAGTCACTCATTACCAGTCACTCCATATGAAATCATGCGGACAGCTTACAGCTCTGCAATGACTAATGCCTCATATATCTTGGGAGCACATTGGGAGTAATGCCTACAGGTACCTTTGATAAAAGAATAGCTTGCACACAGATTTGCCACGCAGTTGATGGCTGAACGCTTTTTTGTCGTCTTCATGTTGCTGCCATCTATTCAATATTCATTTAGACGTAAAGTACACTATAGGCATTGAAATACCAAATGGCACTTGCATTTCAGGGGACAAACTGTCCAGCATGCCTGTCACAAAACGTGTTCTAAGGCCTACCTTGCCTCTATAGGTAAATGAACACCAGATCCTCTGTGTACAATGTAATCAGTGTACTCGTCTGGAGTGCTGGAAAGATGTGCTACGGGCTGTCCTGGCACTGTCTGCTGATAATGCAAGGTTCTAGAAAGCTTGCAGCTGAGCATCTGCCACCGTACTGAAGGAACTGTCCTAAATTATTTTGCCGATGTAGTTGACATTTTAGGAGCTGCAATGAACAATTGTGACTGTGGCAGTGCTGCCAAACTAAAGCACAAATTACACACCTCGACTCACACAGTGCACTCTGAAAGTTTTGCTACGTGGTATCTGCGTTTGCTAACTGACCTTATAGCACCTTTACGAGCAGTCGCAGGTGATTGCAGCCGCTGAAGCTTTGTCAACTGGCAAGGTGAAAAAACAATGCTGTGCTATCAGTGTGGCTGCACACTCCGATATGCAAGATATCTTGAAATAGGTGTTGGGTAGACGGTACCTGTGCAGCCAAAACATGGTGTTCGAGCCCTATAGGCAACTGCGTTGACAACTGCACACAAGTGTGCTGTCACAACAGAAACTTGAGAATAAGCAGCATTTTTACCGGTGTTTCTTCAAAACATTAGTGCAAGTCATTCTTTCACCAAGGCTGGTTGGTATTCATGCATAGGTATTGAGAACAGCACATTTGTGACACGTAAGCGGTCATGTGACTAAAATTTAATTAGATGCAGTAATATGCAGCTGCAGCGGTGGCGTAGAGGTAGAACACCCGCCTCGCGTGCAAGAGGTCCGTGGTTCGAATCCCGGTGCCGCGCAATTTTCCACCGGATTAAAAAAAAATCCGCGTGTTGATAAAATTCCTTAAACAGGCCTG
The DNA here is from genome assembly GCF_023375885.2 of Dermacentor andersoni. Taxonomy (NCBI): domain Eukaryota; kingdom Metazoa; phylum Arthropoda; class Arachnida; order Ixodida; family Ixodidae; genus Dermacentor; species Dermacentor andersoni. The sequence continues at coordinate 218,107,796 of NC_092817.1, forward strand.
GAGTGTGGCCTGATCCCGGTGACCAGAACCGGTAACGCACTCCCTCACCAGAGCAGGATTGGCCACCCTGGTGCAGTACTTGGCCACAACATCCTATATGAACACAACAGTCAAACCCAGGCCCACATGACCGGGGCAGTTGGAGAAGTATGGGAGAGGCCTTTGCCCTGCAGTGGGCGTAACCATGCTGATGATGAGATGCAGTAATCTGTGAGATTGAATTATGAAAGCTATACCTTTTGTTCCTCAGTAGTCTCTCTTGCAGGGACGTGACCGATGCCGGTAGTTTAGTTTTTACTTTTCTGTCTAGGTTTAATATGTATATTACAACTATAAATAACAGCCAATGCTCTGTCCTGCCCAGTTTTTATGCTGTTTTTGTGATATTTGTAATATTTTGCAGTTACTTCAGCGGAGCGAAGTATATCTCTTTACTATTACAATTTTTGATGTTCAACTTTTGTGCCGTGCTCACTAGTTATTGCTAGTCTTGTTTCGTTCACATAAACACACCCAGACTTGTTCTTTCTTATGTGGCTGGTTATTTTCATACTTTCCGCATTGCGATGAAGGCGAAATGCGAAAACACCCGTGTACTTAGATTTAGGTGCACGTTAAAGAACCCCAGGTGGTCAAAATTTCGAGTCCTTCACTACGGCGTGCCTCATAATCAGAAAGTGGTTCTGGCACGTAAAACCCCACAATTCTTTTTCATACTTTATGATAAGACGCAGTGCTTTTCGAATGAAAACGTGATAGTTTATAGTGAGGTTATTCAAAGAAACTTTTCTGCTTAAAATTTAGTTGAACAAGCCTGTGCCATTATGCGGTGCTTATGTCTTTGTATTGGTATGGTTTTGCTCCTTATCTTCCTTTTTATTTTTAAAATGTGCAAAGTTTATTATGTATCCATTTCTCTTTAATGAAATAATAAATACCTTTCTTTTGATATTTCTTCGCAAATTTTACAATAATTCTGTTCAGTTAGGTAACCTTAGACTAGCTGATTTTCTTCTGACAGTTTAACTTGCAATGCTTGATGGATATTCAGTGCAAGCACAGGGTGAAAAATAAACTAAATTATGGGGTATAAGCAGGTCACTGGCAGTAAATGGAGCACACAGAAATTTGTTGCAATAGTGCATGCTTATATATTAAACAGCATGCACAGCCACACAACCAGTTTTGTTTGTACATGCTGAAACATTATGCAAGTGGAAGCGCTTTGTTGCACTTTGTTCTTCGGCTCTCAGTGCTACCTTTAAGTCATTATATATGTGAAGGTACTAGTAGAAGCATCCTGTGGAGATAAATGACAACTTTGATGATAGAGGTATAAAAGTTATGCTTAAAACATGGCAAAAAACTGTCGGCTTGACAGGCAAACGTATGCTTCTCTAGTACTGCTCTTGTTACCGTCGCCAGTCCTTGCGTTGATTGTGCTCTATGGCATTCAATATTAGCTACAACAACGAGCTGTGGTGGCTTTCCCTCCGGCTCGAGGTGGTGTTGCTGCGAAAATTTTTGACCCAGAAAAGTGGTGGTTTCTCATAATGTTTAGAAATGCATCTAACATCATGCTTTTTGTTATGCGCTTTTTCCATGGAGTGATAAGCTCTGGTGCGCCAAGGCGCGGGACATCCAGTGTCCTTAGTGCAGCACGCTTTGTTATGGCATTCTGCATCCTGCAGGCAGTGTACTATCACTACAGGGAAAGATGACGAAAAGCATGGGGTGTGTGCATTGCTGCGATCGTGAAACTTAAATTTTTAGCCTGAAAGGGTCGCACATTATATATACTACCACATGAAAGACCAGAAGCGCAATTTGGCGACATCTCGCACATTCTAGCTCATACTGAACAAGACAGTACCACAGCCATGGCTAGGCAGCATTCACAACAGCTAGTCTGTCCATTAACTACATGGCTGTAGTGAACGCTAAAATACTTGCAGGGATAACATCCTTTTGGAAGGGTGTTGTCCATGCTACACCGATATTGAAAGGGTGGTGTCTGTGTTACACCCATATGCGAAGTCTCTTGTTTGTTTTACACCCATGTCTTAAAGGGTGCTTTTTATTTAACACCCATAGGCAAGGTTTCGTCATTTTAACACCCTTCTTTTATGGGGTGTTACTTTACACCTCTTTGCTTGAGGTGTATCAGTACACCCAAAAAGGGTGTCACCCATGGGAGAAGTAGTTTATACCCTTAAGGGTGTTAAAATTTTTAGAGTGTATGGCAGGAGCCCTTTTTTGCAGGAGGTGCATATTCCCAACAAACCTGATCCGCGCAAAACTCAATGTTTATATCTAGAAACTGTAGGCAGTTACCCTCAGGCACTTCAATGGTCATTTTCAAGCAATTTCCATTTCACCTCGTGCAAAAAAGGGCTCCGGTCACATGACTCCGCCCACTCAAAATTAATAAAGAAAGGAATTGCTTCACTTTGTCTGAAGTGCGCCCTTGGTAAATCGTGCCTTCAAAGAATGCAGTTTAGCTTTCAGAACCAATTGGCCAGGCTGTCTTCAGCTGGATTCCCTGATTCGATTGTGATGGCAGTCGCCGAAAGCCTACTACAAAAAATGAAGAGTGTGGCTGTGAGAGCTGGGGAAGATACCCTTCGAGAAGGGGTGGTGAGACCTGTGGTGGTGCGCTATGTGCACAAAATGGCCCACAATTTAAAGAAGGTTGCAAGCATACATGGGGTGCCGCTTGTGTTTTCAGACCCCAAAAAGCTCGGAAGCCTTTATTCTCGTATCGAAAGAATACGTGAAGATGAAGATGGATGCGGCACCAAGCATAGGCGACCGTTTATAAAGTGCGCCGAAGGTGTCGTGTACGATATCTCCCTCTCATGCGGCCGCTAGATAGGGCAAACTGGGCGCTGCGTTAACGACCGAATTAGGAAACATGAAAGAAAGGTAGAGCAAGATAAAGAAGGGCCAAACATACCCAAGCACATTAGCTCCTGCCCGTCACGCTCTTGTGAGCCATGTTTTGCAGTGGCGCGGATTCTAGCAAATTTAAGTGTAAGTATACAAAAGCTCGGGAAGTAATTGAGGCTTTCTTTATCGTAAAGAGAGGAAGCACGTGCGTCAGCGACCCATCAATATCTTTATATATGGCTGAAAAAATATTTAACCAGTACGCTTCCATATCAGTTTTGATCTGATTGTCTTCCTTGCGTCTAAGACATCTATATAAGTGTGTGGTGTGCCTCTGAATAAATCATTCGTAAGTGGTACTCTGTCCCGCTCCTTTCTTGTTTCTGTGTGTGTTCGCGCCTAGTACCCAAGATGAATTGTGACCAACTCGCTCAACAAGACGTCCTTTTAAGCTATGTTTCGCATAGTACGCTTGACTAATACTTACTCAGCTTGTGCGCAGTTACAATGAACCCACTTATCGGGTGAACGCGAACTCTCGGAAATAAGTTACAAGTTGCCCGGAATTTAACCCAGAATGCAAAGCAGTGACGCGATATTTGGCAAAATATTACACGTAGTAAGTCTAGGACTCTTTCGTGCGCCGCCAGTTGGAGTAAGTATTCCCAAATCCGTGCGGGAAGATGAAAAGTCAGTGATTCTTACGGAGAACACTCCCTGGCGAGGGAATAAAACTGCAACAAGAGCGGAAAGTCTGCACGCGCCTGACTGTGCCAAGTGGTTTGATGGTGTTTAGCAGCGCTTCTCGGAACACATACTGATTCGGCATAGCTTATATCTGCAGCGGTGTCGCATTTAGCCAAGTGGAGATGAAACAAATTTAACATATGTAAAAAAACAAAAACAAATTTAACACTCACTGGCGTAGGTTGTCTTATTTTGCCTTCTACATTAAATGTCTCGGTTTCGTCTTTCCCAGGTTTCTTTAGGTTGCGTAAAACCTTCGACACGTGGGACAAAAAGGTATACAGCCTTTTGTTCACACAACCTTATTACACTGCAAATATAAATATATATATATATATATATATTATCATACCGAGACCGATTCCAAGAAAGGCAATGAGCTCATGCGCCAAGAAGTCGAAGAACAGGGAACATGATTATGGCATGCACAAGTGAAAACGAAGTACGTTAATAGCGCTTACAGTAACTTCCCCCCGTCATGGAAGCGGCCAGCCTGGCCGCAGATTAGAGGTTATCTAAACGGGGAGTGAAAGGCTTCATCCGCGAGACATGAACAATTTCGGCATTCCGGCGGAGCCGGTCATTTACGGAGTGCACAGGGCGGACGAGATAGTTCACTGCAGATGTTTGCTGAACAACGGTGTATGAGCCAATGCAGCGTTGAAGGAACTTCTCACGAAGGCCTGGAATGCGGACTGGAATCCAAAGCAGGACTTGGTCTCTAGAGTGAAAACGCACGTCACGGTGTTTGTTGTCGCAGTGACGTTTGCGCTAAGCTTGGGTAGCTTCTGTGCTTTCCCGGGCGATTTGACGGCAATGTGCAATTCGGGAAGCCAATTCTTCTGGTAGCGACGCGTTAGGCGAAGAAGGTGCTAAAAAGAATTCTCTGTCGAATATGGTGGAAGGAGATCGTCCATATACAAGGAAGAAAGGGCTGTAGCCGGTAGTCCGTTGAATAGCGGTACTATATGCGAATGTCACGAAAGGAAGAATTTTATCGCAGTCAGTGTGGTCAGGATGGATGTACATGGAAATCATGTCAGACAGCGTACGGTGGAAGCGCTCAGTGAGGCCGTTGGTTTGCGGATGATAGGTGGAAGTATATTTGTGGACGGTATTAGCGGCCCGAAGAACTTCCTCGAGAACTTGGGAGATGAACGCCTTGCCACGGTCACTGAGAAGAACGCGAGAAGCCCCGTGGCGCAAGACGATGGAGCGCAAGAAAAAGTCGGCGACCTCGGAAGCGGTACCGGATCGCAGAGGGGCAGTCTCGGCATACCTTGTTAAATGGTCAAATGAGGTCACAATCCAACGGTGACCGGAGGGTGTCAACGGCAAGGGACCATACAAATCAATACCAACAAATTCAAAAGGTGCGTCCGGGCAAGGGAGAGGTTGTAATTAACCGGCAGGAGGGGATGTCGAGCGTTTGCGGTGCTGACATGACGCACAAGAGGCAATGTATTTGGCCACCGTTGTGAATAGGCCAGGTAAGAAGCAGTGCGTCTTGATGCGGTCGAAGTCTTGTGGAAGCCTAAGTGGCCAGCCGATACGTCGTCGTGAAGTGCCTCTAATACTCGCAGGCGCAGGCAGCGAGGCAGAACTGGGACCCAGCGGTGACCTGTTGGGTGGTAAACGTAGCGATGTAGCACGCCATCTTGAAGCCGGAATTGTCGAAGTTGGCGTCGGAAGCGGCTGTTGGGTGGTTCGGCGAACCCACTAAGGCGATCCATGAGAGCTCGACAGTAGGAGTCATCCTGCTGAAGCAAGACGAAATCACAGCGTGACGAAAGCGTAACTTGGGCCTGGGGCGTTATCGAGAGCTGGTGTGAGGCAGGCGTAGCATCGGAACGACGCGGTGGGGAAGACGACGGCGCGTTACCGGGAGAGAGCGAGAGTGGGCAGCGAGACAATGCGTCTGCATCATGGTGGCTTTTTCCAGACGTTTACGTTATCGTAAAGTCATATTCCTGCAAGCGGAGTATGCAGCGTCCTAAGCGTCCTGACATGTTTTTCATTGATGACAGCCAACACAGAGCATGTAGGTCGGTGACGATGGTCAAGTGGCGGCCGTAAAGGTATGGGCGAAATTTCTGAATCAGCCAAACGATAGCAAGACACTCTTGCTCTGTAATGGTGTAGTTCCGCTCAGCTGGAGAAAGTGTTCGGCTGGCATATGCTATGACTTGCTCTTTAGAGGCTGCATTACGTTGCAGAAGTACTGCGCCAATACCTTGTGCGCTTGCGTCAGTATAGAGTATGGTGGAGGCTCGATTATCGAAGTGGCGAAGCACTGGTCCGGAAGTAAGATGTCGCTTAAGAGCTTGAAAAGCCGACTCGCAATCGCTAGTCCATGTGAAAGAGACACCTGTAACCAGTAGCTTGTGTAGAGGAGCTGCTATTGCAGCGAAGTTGCGTATAAATCGACGAAAATATGACGCCAAGCCGAGGAACTCTGCGTAGATCTTTCTGTTGCTGGGGGCGAGGAAACTGAAGAACAGCACTAGTCTTTTCGGGGTCTGGCTGGATGCCATCTTTTGAGACGACGTGGCCCAATACTTTTATGCTCTTGCTTGCAAATTTGCATTTTTTGTATTGATCTTGATCTGCAGACCAGCATTAGCAAGGCACTTGAGAACTTCGTCTAATCGATGAAGATGTGGGCTGAAGTCAGACGAAAACTTGACAATATCGTCCAGATAACAAAGGCAGGTCTTTCATTTTAGACCACGAAGTACGTTGTCTATCATGCGCTCAAATGTGGCAGGAGCATTACAAAGGCCAAAAGGCATCACGTTAAATTGATAAAATCCGTCTGCTGTTGCGAATGCGGTCTTCGTCAGTCTCGTTCATCGTAATTTGCCAATATCCTTATCGAAGATCAATGCTGGAGAAATACTGCGCCCCTTGTAGTGTGTCCAAAGCGTCGTCAATTCGACGCATTGGATATACGTCCTTGCGTGTGATCTTATTGAGCGCTGGATAATCGACGCAAAAGCGAACGGATCCACCTTTTTTCTTTACCAGAACTACGGGAGAAGCCCATGGGCCAGATGAAGGTCGTATTATATTCTGCGCAAGCATGTCAGCAACCTGTTGTTAAATTATCTTGCGTTCGGACGGCAATACCCGATAGGGGCGTCGTCGTATTATAGCGGAACCATCCGTTTCGATGGGGTGTGTAGCCGCAGAAGTTTGGCTCAACACAGGGGAACAGTTATCGAAGCAGGCTTTGTGCTTTGCCAAGACCACCAGTAAGGCTTCGGTCTGCGCGGCTGTTAGGTCAGAACCAAGAATGGCTGGAGGAGGGAAAGAAGAATCCAAACCTGAGGTTGGTGCTGGCGATGAGGAAGGGCAAAGCGTAACTATAGAGATAGGTTGAGTGTCAGCGAGGGTTGCCACAGTCATCCCTTTGGGCAGCATCACTGGATCTGGGGTCGTGTTGCAAGCAGACAGAAGGGCGCGGCCGCGTGAAACCCGGACAAGACAGGTGGCAATGAGAATTCCGCTAGAAGTATAGTGGGAAGAAGGGGCGACTAGCGCGTCTCCGTCGGTGATCTGACTGGATGTTACGGCTACAACGTCTTCGTGACCAGGACGCAGGACGTAGTCTGCAGCAATGGCCAAGTTCACGTACGAAAGTGAAGAGTCCGTAACAGGTGCAAGCGCTGTATCCGTGATATGGACAACTTTCTTTCTAGATGAAATGACGGCTGAAGCAGAATGTAGAAAGTCCCAACCCAGTATAAGTTCATGGATACATATTGGAAGGATGAGAAACTCAATATGGTGGCGTATGCCGTCGATGAGAACACGAGCAGTACACCGCCTGTCGGGGTGAATGAATGCATTATTAGCACCACGCAAAATAGGTCCCAGATAAGGCATTTTGACTTTCCGGAGCCGGGAACACAGATCACTACGAAGAACAGAAACGGCGGCACCGGTATCGATGAGAGCTGATGCGGGAACACCTTCGACAGTTACAGAAAGCATGTTAGACGGGCGAACAGGAGGACATTTTGAAGACCGATAAGAAGCAGTTTCCCCTCCAAAAACTGCATCAGTTGGTTTTCAGTGCTGGTCGACAAGATGGGAAGTGGGGCGAAGCGGTGATGTAGAGCGCCGGTAAGGCGATAAAGAACGACGTCTGGCCGAACGGGAACTATGAGGCAGATTGGGAGCAGCTGGAGGAGACGGAGAACGGTGTTGAGGGAACGAGTACGATGCGGGATAGTAGGCGTCTGGTCGGCGAGTGCGGTCTCTCTCGTGCTCTGCATAGCCTCGTCTTTCATCCTGCTGGCGACGGCGGCAGAAGCGAGATATATGGTCGCGTATACCGCAGTAAAACAAACAGGACGAGGTGGACGCCACTGAGGGTAGGATGGCGCAGCAAGTACTCTGCTTCCCATCGAAGCCAAATGGTCATAGGCACGGACGTCAGTAGGCACGGAGGTCACGGAAGGTGTGGGTAGCGAAGCAACATCCGCGTAGGTAGGTGCGGGGCACGCTACCGGAGAAAGACGCGTCGTGGGTGTCGTCATTGCTGTCAATTCTTGCTTTACGACCTCGCGCAAGTCGAAGGGGCGCAGGCAGTAGGTGGACGGTTGGGGCGCAGGCAGCAGGTGGACGGCTTAGGTCTTGTAGTTGAAGCTCTTCACGGATGATGGTGCGGATAAGAGCACGTAGATCTGGAGAATGGGGAACCTGAGGATCGCTGCTGTCATGTGGAAGACGAATAGACTGCAGCTCCTCTAGGCGTTGACACGTGGAAGTGATGTCTTGGACAGAAGCCGGATTTTGCACGATTAAGGCGTTGAACGCGATCGACCCAATGCCTTTTAATATGTGGCGAACGCGTTCGGCTTCCGTTATGCTAGGATTCGCATGGCGGCACGGAGCGAAGACATCCTCTATGTATGAAATGTAAGACTCTTGTGGAAGTTGGCGGCGCGCTTCCAGCTTCTGTTCGGCGACTTCTGCACTGCCACACGAGGAAGCGAAGATTTGCCGCAGCTTGGAGGTAAACGTGGGCCAATCCGCGATGTCGGATTCGTGGTTGAAATACCACGTCTTTGCAACACCGGTCAAGTAGAAGGCGACGTGCCTCAATTTCTGGGTGTTGTTCCACTCATTGCACGAACTCACGCGGTCGTAGTGGTCGATACAATCGTCGACGTCATCACCGCGCAGTCCCGCAAAGACAGTGGGATCGCACTGAGGGCTCGTCACAGTCCAAGAGGGCGCCGCAGGCGGGGTCGTCTGTGTGTTCGGGTTAGAGGCGCCGGAAGGGCCGGGGTTCGAAGTGTCCATCGTTGTAAGGGTAGCTGGGCGCAGGGGGTGACCGGAACGGAGCTCCAGGGAGGACGGGAACGCGAGAGGGCGTCGGGGTCTTGACGTACCTCCACCGCTTTATAATACCGAGACCGATCAAGTTGTCCAGCGCTGTTTATTCCAAGAAAGGAAACGCCCCAGCTCATGCGCGAAGAAGTCGAAGACAGGGAAGATGATGATGGCTATGCACAAGTGAAAACGAAGTACGTTAATAGCGCTTACACAACATATCTCTCTCTCTGTCTCTCTCTCTCTCTCTCTCTCTCTATATATATATATATATATATATATATATATATATATATTTATATATATAATACATATTTCTTTTGCAGTGTCATAAGGTCGTCCGAACAGAAGGTCGTGTTACCTACGGCTGTAACACACCCACAGAAAGTAATAAGCCCGAAAATGCCCGAAAAACAATAAAGGTGGCAGAGAATAGGGAAAAGAAAAGGTAAAGCGCGAGGCACGGGTGGAGGAGACCGTGTGCTGCGGGGCTCAGAAGGCTGGCGACAAGGTGGCGGTGCGGGTTCGTGAAACGGCGACAGAGCGCCCCTGGGCAGATTCAGGAGGCAGCGCTGCTGGTCTGAGGAATCGTACTGTTCCGCGGACATCCGCGAACGATGGTCCATGGTTGAGGTGTGCCTGGTAGATGGAGCTAACTGGCCAGTCAGGTGGGAGGGCCCGAGCCGGCCCACAACCTAGGTCCCGCCGACCGTTGCTGAGCGCTGACCCTGCACCCGGCGCTACCGACGTCTCCCGGACAACGCAGTCGACCATACTGGTCGCGACAACGAAGCTTGACCTTCACAGCACCGACAAGGAGCTCTGCGGTTCGTCCGCTGCCGCATCTTCGTCAACCATCCCGTCTTCTTTGCTGACGCAACCCTCCCGGTGAATATGTTATTACTCAATCACTGTGACACTATGGCACGATGATTTGCTGTGTCGTTGAGAGGCGTAACAATGAAATACTTAGCGAGGGAGGTGTGACGACTGCAAGCCGGCTCCAGTTGATGCCGCGGTGTTTCTTTGTTTCGACCCTAACGGCGCTTGTTTCTACAAGAAGTAAGATTTCTTGATCAGTTTAACCTTGGATGACAGAATTGCGCGTTCTGTGACTCATGATGGTGTAGCCTTCTATCGGTGTGACGCTTTGTGAAGTGTTGTGACGACATTTCCTGATGCTTTCTTGTAGCTATATATTTCGTGCAACCTGCCACTAAACCAGTTGGAAGTCAGCGCTCTGTTGCTTTATCTGGCCGGCTCCACTTGTGTCTTTCTTGCTATGTTGCGCTGTACCAGTTTTAGAGTGAATGGCAGCCTTGTCGCTCTTCGGCCGCAGCTCGCACACATGGGGGAGGGCCGGAGAGGGAAAAGGCGACGAAAGAAAGCAAGGACACGCTACTACTAGGCACAGCAGCCGTTGCGGAGAAACTGGATAAATTTAAAGAACACTACGGTAGCTTTCTACTATTTCTGAAAACTGAACCCCGTTGAAATTGTTAAGCGGGTAAGTAACGTAGGGCCTGTGGACGTAAAACTGCGTTAAGCAGCGCGGCGCCTAAACGACACTACGAAAGCGCTCACCCATCAAATCAACACTTCCGTAACCGCCGCAGTAGTTTTGTGGCAATCGCGTTGCTCGAGGTTTGAAGTTCGACCCCGACCGGGGCAACCGCATTTCGACGGGGGTGAACTGCACAAACGCTTGCGTACTCAGGTTTAGGTGCACTTTAGGTGTTAAGGGGTTTAGTTTAGGCGTTAATTCAGGTGCACGTCAAAGAATCCCAGATGATCGAAGTTAAAATCGAGTCCCCCACTGCTACGTGCCTCATAATCAGATTGTGGCCTGGCACATAAAGGCCCATTATTTATTTAAAGTTTACCACTTCTGGGGGCCAGAATGCAATGTGACACGTCAGGTAATGACAGAGCTAACCATCTCGCAGGCTATGAACAATGGTGCACAAGGACGCCTCAAGCAAACACTCCTATCTTTGTAGTGTATGCTACGTAGACCAACACAAGCGGTGCATGCAAGTAACGTTTAACATCAACTCATCACTCTAGTATTGCAGTTAACGCTGACGAACTATAACATTCGCCGTAAACATCACCGCCAATTATCGTGAATCAACGCGAACAGCACAGAAAGCTTAGCTTACATCGATTAGCATAGTGCGCGGATCCCCAAATTTTTCTTCTGAAACCACGTCTTGTTCTGTGTCTGCCCGCTCAGCCTCACTGTAGCCCTCGTAAAGGCGACAGTCGATAACGTAAGCCATTTTTACGGTAACTATTCAATTGATAAGGGCATAAATCGGTCTTCACTCTCTTTGCCTCTCTCTCCCTCCCACACACACACTTTTTTCCCCTGTTGTTTTTTTAAGAAGTGCACCAACTTCTCCATTATAGCCTTGCGGAAACCATAGATACGTCTACCATGAATTATTATTACTCACAGCGCGGGCTAAAAACACGGACAAAGAAGGGAGACGAAACACGAGTGCTCGTCTATTTTTTTCTGCATGTTTTTAGTGCGCGCTGTAAGCGATAATAATGCAGGTGCACCGAGTCGCCCAGCTAGCTACCGCGTTCTACCTTGAAGATATACCCAATTGAAAAAGACAACAGGAAATTTCAGTTTGTCGTATTTTCGGACGTTGTTTCTGTCGTTCTGTTCTCTGTAGTGTGACGTCCTGTAGTTCTTGACCAATATTTAATTAAGAATTGACAGAGACCTCTTTAAGGCTTTGTAAATTTCTTAGTAAAAAGAACATTAGTCAAAAGAAAAAACTTCCCCGCCGGCGAATCGAACTTTGGACCTGTGGAACCCAAGCCCAGCATGTTACCACTGCACCACGCTTTTTTTTTTCTTTATTGCCAGAAGTTTCACCAAGCTAACACAAAGGGCATCATTTCTTGAAATAAGGTAAGTGATACATAAACATACACAAACACACATTCAACTTTGTGCGCATGCATATTGTGTGGTCAGTCACATTGTGGCTGGCCATGTCCAGTTTAAAATTCCTTTAATGTGGCGAGGGGCTCAATCCTCGCCAGCCAATCCGGAGGACATTCTTGTTGTTTAATTACATCAATGAACTTGGAAATATCGTCCCGGAAGAGCAGCCGCGCAGGCCGGCTGTCAGGCTCACACAAGAAACCGGCCATTCGAGCCCTCCATAAACAGTGGAGGCCCATTAGCATAATTAAGTCCAAAGGCAAGCCGTCCTCATTTTCTACTGTCAGAAATCTAATACCTAATGAACTTAAAGGCAATTCTTTCTGTAGTGTTCTTTGAAGAACGTCCCAAAAGAAAACCCCTGCCCAACAATGCAAAAAAACATGGTCAATTGTTTCTAATTGTTTACATATAAGGCAATTTGCTCCCCATGGTAAATAAAAACCCTTCTCTTGTATGCGAAAGAAAGCGTGGTGCAGTTTTTTTTTTTACTGCACCACGCTTTCTTTCGCATTTTTCCTCTTTTTCGTAAACATAGCAGGTACCATGCACTGAAGCGTTCTTGCTTTACAGATTTTCTAACACACACACACATACACAGGGAATCGCACATCTATCTACGTACTCGTCTTTGCTGCAGGTGCTTCTGCCACACCTGCCATCTCTTGCTAAACTCATCTTCGCCGCCCAGCACCAAACTTGTATATGCAAAAGCATCGCAAAAGTGCGTCCACGCAGGTTTCGCATTTTCAAGAGCTAGCACGTAGTCAGTTCGTGATCTCCAAATTGCATACAAACCTAGCAATAACAGGGTTTCAACACTGTTATTTTTGTCATCTTCCAGCGTCAGAAATTTTACGTTATACCAATTTGGGTATATCTGCACGTCAAACACAATTCGTACGTTGTGCCAAAAGTGTACTGCGTTTGTACAAGACAAAAATACGTGCTTCAACGATTCTGGGTAGTGGCAGACGGGCCAGACCGTTGACCACGGCACGAAAAAAACCCTTGTTACGTAGCCATGTTTTTAAAGGTAAAACTTCGACATGAAACCTAACAAAGAAATCCTTAATCGCTGTTTTTAGGCGGTATTTTGGTAGACGCTTGAAAACGTCAACTCCAGCTGGCTTCCAGCTCGAGACCGATATAGTCGGGGTGGGAATAGCATATCTATAGTGACGCCGAACACGTCTGTAAGTGTACATTTTGGCTATGTCAACAGTAAGAATATGCTTGCGTTGATGTTTACACTTGCATTTTAAGAGCCAAGATGCCCTTTCACTTCACCGCGTCAACTGCCGCATCTTTTGAAGAGCAAAAGTGTTGTTACCATCGGCAGGTACATTGTGGAGTGCTAGAACATCAATTTTGCTGTACGCGATCCATATCCAAAAGAAATTCAGAAATAGACAACGGTGACGGGGGACACAGTTACGGTTGTTACTGCTAATTTCTACAATTGTCTCTGGGTCTTTACACTTTTGAGCGCGCATATAATTCGTGTGTTCAATGCAAATTAGCTAAATAAACATTTGTGGATGAGTGTTCATTCTGACAACATACTGGCTTCTCACGGCAGCGCTGTACCAGAACAATGAGACCCGAGCAAGACAGCTTTTCACGGGACTTAGTGGAAGAACCCAAAACTTCTTTTTGGCTAAGCTTATGCAATATTTCTAGGAAATTAACTAATGTGTCAATGTAACGGCACATGTAAGTCCACAGGCCTGTGTGCCGCATCTTCTGAAATAAAACAAAACGGATACGCAGCCATTCTGATCTTGATCAGCGGCCGAGATATTGAGGAGGCCGGTAGGGCGTTTCTGTGCCTTGTCGTCACAGCACAATTATAAGAATTGGCCACGTCGACTTTAAGAGCGGCGTCGGTGCCATCAGCATTGCCGACTTCAGAGAAGCACGATTGTATACCGCGCAAGAGAAAGGTGAAGTGTACACCACCGATGCGAAACTGACATACAATTGTAAAGCGTCGCGACGGAAAGCGCTTCTCTCACGGCGTCAGAACTTATGTCTCTACGACAGAAAGTGGCACACTTCTAACGCCACGACAGAAAATGTGTAGTCCCGATAGAGTTCCTGGTGCGAAGTCAGAATCGCTGTAGCGATAGAAAGTTGATGTCGCGACTTCATAAACTCTTGTTGTCGCGACAGAACGTTTCTGTTGCGACTTCACAACTCTTGGCCGTCGAGACTGAATGTTTCTGTTGCGACGTCAGAATCGCTGTAGTAATGTCAGAGTCGCTGTCACGATAGAAAGCTGTTGTTGCGACTTAAGAATTCTTGTTGTCGCGACAGAACGTTTCTGTTACGACTTCACAACTCTTCGTCGTCGCGACAGAATCTTTTTGTTGCGACGAAAGAATTTCTGTCGTAACGTCAGAATTGCTGTCACAATAGAAAGCTGTTGTTATGACTTCAGAACTATTGTTGTCGGGCAGAACGCCGACAGAAGAGCTACCAACTACCCTGGCCAGCCAGCACTCTCTACAGAGCGGGTGGTGCAACACGTGGGCTCACCTGAGCGCTGCTAGAACGTATCACGTGCTGCTGTCTCGGGCTTGGCGAGGGCTCGAGTTTGGGCAGCCGGGCGGCAGGTGTCGCTTCGGGCGCCCGGAAAGTGGGCGTTGGGGCGCCGCTCGCTGCGGCCGAAGGCGCGGCCGAGACGAGGCGCGAGGTGCTCTGCAGGATCTGCGCGTACTTGCCGTCGATATAGGTGCCGATCACTTTCGTCTCGTGGATTGTCGTCACCCCGCTGCAAAAGAAGGTGCATGATAAGTACTTGCGAACGGCAGAACGGAGACACTGTGCAAGCTTCCAGCAACTTGCGAGCAAGCATAACGCGCAGAAGAATATTCACACCCTTATGGGTGTATTGCGAGTGTGTTTATTTTTTCACCCTTGTAAACACCCCCAAACACCCTTTCTAACGGAAAAGGGTGTTCAATAAGAAAACACCTTTGGAACACCCCATCCTTTCTAATTTACGCCCTAATTTTACGGGAGTAAGCGAACAAGCTTACAGTATATGATAAATGAACATTGGCAGTTTACGTTTTGATATTGGCTATACATGAAACGCGCGCTACCTGCGCTTGAGTCAGGTAGCTGGAATGATTAGATCGGGGCATCTAGGCAGCTGCGCAGTGACCCCGAACTGCGGTCAAAAATGAAGTTTCCCACGAATGTTGATTTCGAACGGATGACACTTACGCGCCAATTTTGCATAGCCAGATATCCGCAAAAGGCTTCGCATGATCAATGGCAAAATTTTTACATCGCTATCCCTGAATACTTAAAGGTGGGCAACCAGTTAGACTAGAAATGGTTAGGAGTGAGGGTTAACGGCACACTCAGCAACGCTGCAGACTATTTGCGACGAACTTTTGAGGACCATAGCGAAAAAAGTGTGAGAGTCTGATTGAAGGTTAGTATGCAGAAGAGAAAAGTAATGCTCCGCAGCCTGACGAGAGAACGAAATGTCATGATCGGCAGTCAGCCTCTAGAACCTGCGCAGAAATACGTTTATCTAGGTTAATTACTCGCAGGGGCCTCTGATCAAGGAAATTTACAAAAATAAAAAAATTGTGGGAGAGCTTACGGCAGGCATTACTAAATCATCGCCATGGACCTTACTGCTAATCATTGCTTTCTACCGCTACTAACATATGGGGCCGAAACTTGGAGGTTGCCAAGGAAGCTTGGGAAGACGTTGAGGACCATGCAACGAACGATGCAATGAAAAATGTTAGGCGTGACGATAATAGACGAGAAGAGAGCGATGTGGATTAGAGAGCGAACGGGGATAGCTGATATTCTCGTTGACATTAAGAGGAAGAAGTCGTGCTGGGCAGACCATGCAATGCGTAAGGAAGAGAACCGCTAGTTTATTGGAGTTGCAGAATGGGTGCTAAGGGGAGGAAGCACAGTCGAGGAAGCCAGAGAATAACGTGGGCGTGATGGAATTAGAAAATTTCAAGACTGGTGGAACCAGTGAGCACAAGACAGGGGTATTGGATATCGCTGGAGAAGCTTTCGTCTTGCGATGGACATCAAAATGGGCCAATGATGATGATGTCACGACATCCATGCCAGCTTTGTGGCATGTAAATCATGTTATGATAGCTCGATTGCGTCGATTGCGGGTGGGAGGGGGGAGTAGCGTCGTAGCCAAGGGGGGCACACCGGGCACTTGTAACGCTTACTAACAGTAAAATTTTTGCTACTAGTGTACAACTAGAAAAGCGGTTGCCAGGTGTCACTGAATAAAAAAAAATACTTCTCTGTGATGAATTCAGCCGCTAACGTTTAGATATTTCTCTCCGTAAAAGGGTGCCGAAGGGCAAGAATACAGCCAATGCTTGCAATGTGCCCGATCTAAAGCAGCCCGAAGTTGTTGTGATCGTTATGCAGGAACCTCACTACACGAGCGCGCACACACACCCACAAAGCACATTTGCAAACCCTGCGCTTGCCCTGCACATAAACGATGTGCGAACGCGACAGGAAAAACCACAGTAAGCAATCGGCGAGCTGCAAACGTACCTGCATGACCTCCGCGGCAACCATAACTGCCAGTTTCAGAGGCCCTGTTTTGCACCATTGTATTCCCTCTTGCCAACAATGAATCCAGGCTGCAGTGAGAGATGGCGCTGCAGTCGTCCGGCGTGCTCCAGCACTCCCGGCCGTGATCGCAAAAAGAAGCATGTTTTCGCCCCCGGACGATACACTACCCTATTCCAGTATACCTTAGCACTGCCTTAGGTGTCGTTGACTTAAGAAATTCCGCCACGTCGTGGCACTTAGCGGGATCGGGAAGTGCGCCATGTTTGGAAGCAAGATGGCCCAATATAGTTAATTCTTTTGCATTGAATATACACTTCCTTAAGTTAAGCTGCGGGCCAGTTTGCTTACGGCAAGTTGTTTCAGCCGTTTAAGATGTGTCTGGAAGTCGGGCGCAAACAACAACATGTCATCTAAATAGCAGGGGCATGTTTGCCGCTGTAGGCGACGCATAATTGTGTCCATCATTCGCTGAAATATGGCCGCGCATTAAAAAGGCCGAACGGAATGACATTAAATGCATAGACGCTGTACGCTGTGACAACTGAGTTTTTACAGAGAGAAGCCTCGGCCATGGGCACTTACTTGCCACGAGGGAAGATTTAAGGAAGAAAAAAAGTGAAGTGCGCCGTCATTGCGCGGTAAAATATAGACATCGTCTCGCGAGATCTCATTCAAAGACAATAATCAACACAAAATTGGATTGAACCATCTTTTTTAACAAGAACGATTCGGGATGCTCATAGACTGCTTGATGACTGAAAACCCCTCCAGTGAGCCTGCCAGTCACCTGCTCATCAATAGCCCGCCACTTAGTAAAACTAGATGGTAACTCCTCATACTGAAGTAATTATGCGCAATTCTGCACTCCCCCATTACGCGTACACCCACACACGCATACACACGAGAACACCACCCACACACCCGCCTCTCTGTGGCTGAAAGCCGGTAAGGCCGCTGCTGCAGAGGAGCGTGGGAGCCAGTGTCGATGGTGTAAAAGACAACTGTCGCTCGACCCGGAAAAGTAATGTGGCAATCAAATGATGAGCTGAATTGGTGAAGAAGATGGAAAAACTGTCGCACTGCGTGGAAGTAAGGTTGCAGTGGATTGATGCTGTAAAAGGGTGCGGTGAAGGCGTTGTAAGCGGTCTGCATCCGTGTTGAAAAGTGCACCAGCACAGCTCGACCGAGGCACTCGCGGCGTAACAAATGAAGCGAGGGCGACGTTGGGTTACAAACGCACGTGAAAGTGGTGCCAGTGCGGAAATAAAGCAAAGCGCATGACAGAGGAAACATTCGGCGATGGGCAAAGAGGTCAGACGGCATAGAAAGCGCCTCACAGGGAGTCGCACGACACGGGGACGATCACAGACGACCAACGAGGTACGTCGATGTCTCCTGTGACGAACTTAGATTGAGGTGCACGCTAAACAACCCCAGGTGGTACAAATTTGTGGAGTCCCCCACTACGGCGTGCCTCATAATCAGATCGTGGATTTGGCACGCAAAGCCCCACAATATAACTTTTTTTTTCTGTGAGCACAAGTTTGGCAGGAGGCTGCTCATCAAATGGCGTGTCAAAAAGAGGAAGGAGCGCAACATCGACGCGGGCGCTGTCAATGAGGGCATGATGGCTTCAAAGAATATCCCATCCGATGATGATGTCGTGAGAACAAGAGGGGAGATATAAAAGAAAGTCGCAGTAACGCCCCAAAGTTGAAGCATCGATTGCGATAGCAAATTGGCAGACATCTATACGAAGTAAGGATATATAGTAGCTTTATCGGTCGTATAAACTAGGAAACTTTCATTTACTGCCTAATTACCAACCATGGTGTGAGAGCGTACAAGCAAGCATTAATGCGCCACACTCCACGAGCGCGCACACTCGCTGCAAAACACTGGACGCAGGTGCGAGCATGCGCGGCAGCAGCAGCGAGTGAAGTAAGCTTCGTGCGGTCTATTGCTTCCAACCAAGAACGGCAAGAACAAAGTACACAGAAAGCCATGAGCCGGCTGCAGATCCCTTTCAAGATCTGGCGCCCTCGTCAGCGCACGGCCACGCAATGTACGCGCTGGTTACACGCAGTCGAAGCGGCCCTCCCGCGCTGCCTGCTGTAATGTTTGGGGTTGGCCATGAAATAGATGGTAGCTGGCCCATGCCGTCGTCCAACTCATCCACGCTGAGTACGTTGTTGAAGGGAAATACTTGTTCTCATCGATAACGAGAAATGTGGGATTTATTTACAGTATCTACATGAGAACGTTACAGTTCATCAGTCTAGCATGAGTGAACGAGAATGCACACTAAGCAGCCGCGCAACAGCTGCTTTTAAACACTCTGTCCTCCCTAGATCCCCAGGTGAGGGAAAGCGGCCGTTCACCGTCGACCGATTCGGAGGGTCCAAAGACATCGTAGCCGACCCGCCTTTGAGGGGGAGGGTTCACACATTCACTTCGGCACAGGTTTCCCTGACCACACCAAGGTGACAGGGTTTTCCCAGACAGAGGTCTTGATCTGAGCAGGCGCCTCTTGGTCCCAGAGTCGACCCCGCAGACAGTGGTCGCCGCGTCTGTACATTGACTGATGACTTCAAAGATGCGTGAGACGGCGCCACAAAACTTGTTCTTCCAGGAGTTCTACCGCTTCAAACAAGCCGTGACGGTGACGGCGAATCCACTAACAATACCCGGTCCGCCGACTGCGTCCAGGCCTACCGGCGCCGCCCACCTGGGGACGCGACGTATTGTCGTCATTACAATGCGAGTCGCCGCAGGAGCCATCCAGGCGCCAACGGCCTGTTGACTCGGCGCATTGTTATTTTCACAGCGAGTCGCCGCCGCTGACATGCCGGCGCCTTTGCGACCGTCGAAGATCGCCAGCCCCCGCCGGTCGAACGTAACACTGCTCGCTTTCGTTCATACGTGGCACGAGATCGAGCCGCGATCGTCAGTTCCCCTGGCGCCCCGTCGCGCAATGCCCAGTTACTGGTAGAGGTTTGCGCCGTGTCGGTTTCAACCGGTGGTGGCGTGGTGGTCGTTACTAGTCGGCGGTGCCGGCGTCGTCGGCGTGGCACCGGTTTATTTATCAGCGACGGTGCACGGCCATTTTTCGCTGGCGGCGGCGGGGAAACCGAAGCTACAAATTTAAAAAGCCACTTCGCTACATCCTTCTTTGCTAAACTGGTTGAAATTCTGGCTTTTTCACACTAAGATCTGACAGGACCAAATACAGACGTGCTAAAGGTGAGAGAAATCCAAACTTTTTGCAAGTCTCTTGCTTTTCACCCAATATATTAAAAATATATAATTGGGCATCTATCTAAAAGCGTCTATGTTGAGTGTGTTTGTGTATTCCTTTCTACACAAATATGTAGAGTCTTGCTGTTGCATCGCAGGTGAAATTGTTTTTTTCTGCTATGCCTCGGTGTAAATGAGATATTTTTGCAATTGAGCAATGAATTGCTAAGCCAGCACCGACGCACATGACAATCTCTAGATATGTTAACCTTGCTTACACTTGTTCTGAATCAGATTGTGTTTATACATATGATTTACGCAAAAAAGAACAGACCTCTTCTATGGCCAACTTTTGCTGAGTTCAGCCCTTAAGCTGTGAACTAATCAGCAGATGTTCTAACGCACATACCCCACTAGACAATAAGTTGACTCACTTGTTCTAAATATAACTCGCCCTTTGCTTATGTAACTTTTCTGATAACGTCCTCTTTCCCTGAAGAAAAAAGAATGAAAATACGTTTATTTTTTGCAGCAGATGAACATTTTTTTCTTCAGCTGAGATATGTTATGATGCGGTACAAAACAAATTTGCTCATTTTCTTAACTCGTCATCACCAGGTTGAATGAACGAAGTTTGGATTAGTAGAAACGCAGGAATTGCTCGGATGCTCAGTTATTTAAGAAAAAAAGTTCTTTTCTAACGTGCACGTCCAAACTGTTATATAGTTTATTGCAGCTATCGGTGCCAGTTGCATTCAATTTTTTATATGAATGCTACAAAGAAACAGAACCATGCAGAAGACACGTAAACATATTTTTTTACACGCAGAAAGTAGAAAAACTGCTTCGAATGCAACGGCCGGCATAATGCGTAAACTGCCAAACGACTTCGTGAACACATCAGGGCCAGAAATTTCTATCTTGCTGCATGGCGCTATCAGACATATCACCCATTCTACCTGCAACTACAGTGCCCACGACCCTGAAGCCGTGATCCTGACGTTGCGATCGAGGCCGCTGTTTCTTCTCGTTGCGCCATATTACGCTTTTGGAGAAGAAGTTTCGGAATCCCACGTTCGCTCACTTATGACAACAGGCATGCACAGAGACGTGAAGAGCAGGGCTACTTTTGTTGGTATTGTGTTATTCATTGCTCACCTACTTGACATGATTGTATGCTTGAGACAGGCAAAAGAATTAAGAAAGACAAAACAAAATCTTACACTGAGATGGATTGACTTAAAAAAGAATTTTTTATACCTATTTAAATGGTGCGCCGATCTCGCCGACAAGAAACATAGGCGACGCAGCGAAAACACTCGGTTGCGGCGCACACCTATGGTTGCTGCCGGAGCACAATGACGCACCCCCTCCCTCCTATCCCTCCACGGCCTTTGGCGCGACGGTGCGATTGCTCTGCGCTTTCTCCTTCGCGCGCGCTGGACGGAGCGGCGATCGTCGGCTTCGCTCGCGTGCTTTCTTCACTCGCACATGCAGCACACAACGCGCGGCAACGGTGTTATCGCGCTCGAACTTTATGCGAAACATCACGGCGACGGCAAGATCCGCCTGCAGTGTCCATATAATTGTTGTAGCAATAAAATGAATCGCCATCCCAGCGCGACGAAGGTGGATGTCCAGCGAAGCTGTGGACAATCGCCACTACAGCTGCTCAGTGGGGTATTCTTTATAAATACGAAAATATCAAATGGCCCACGAAGAGAAAAATCCGGCGTTGACTCTTGATGGTTCCGGAACCTATGTCACCTAGTGGTGACGTCACGTTTGACATGAACACGAAATGCGATTACTTCATCACTTCAAACGTCGCGTGACGCTGTCATCACACCAAAGGTCGCGTGATGACATCATCAAATGATAATGCAATCGTCACGCGACGATGTCGCCTGATGTCGTAATCTGATGGAGTGATGATGTCACATGATATCGTTGTGTGATGCCTCTCGGAGAAGCAACCCACTGTGCGCTTCCCGCTTCTTTGATTATGTAATCGTCACTCGATTACGTAATCACGTCATACGTCACTAAAAAAAAGCGTCACGTCAAACGTTACGTTGCATGATGACGGCGTCGTCACATGACGATATCACGTGGTAATGTCATGTGATTACATTATCACGACAAACGTGACGTCAAGCGATGACGTGTCCGTCATGTGATGATATCACATGATGACGACATGTGATGCCTCTCGGAGAAGCAGTGCATGTGTGCTTCCCACTTATTTCCACTGTTTCTGGGATGGGCCCACATTTTTGTGTGTGCAAACGTCGCGCACGCGGACACGAAAAATCGCGACCAAATAAAGGCTAACAGCTTCGCTGTTAAATTCAATGACATAAAGCTGCTCTTCAACGCCAACTCGGGCTGTGCAAATGCCTAATGGCTGAATGTGCTGCGTGCTAGCTGTTCATAGGGAAACACCTGAAAGTGACGTCATCACCTTCAGAAGTCTGCGGCAAAGCCGGCCATGCATTACCCAAATTGCGCCTCCAGGTTCTACATGCAGTTGCTAGTGTCTGTACTCCTTCCACGATCACATAGATCACGTTACGAAGGTAAATCGGAGGCTTTGGAGATTTCTCAGGACGCCCAGTTCTCGCCTTCCGCACTGCACTGACTAGTTTCCTGGGCAGGAGTGGCCGCACGACGCTTCGTGGGCGAAATGGAGCGGCGGTGAGGCGGTCGACGACTGCAGCGAAAGCGGATTCGTCTGGTGGGGAACCGAAAGGCGGATCCGGTGAAGCGCGGCGTTGAAATTCTCTTGACGGGTAGATGACGGTTGCCAGAAGTGAAAAGTAGGTGGAATCGGCGCTTGCAGAAACGCGCCACGTGGCCATTAACTCCGCAGGAGTTACAAAGCGGCCGGTAGTCTGGTGTGCGCCATGGGTTTTGCCCGCGGGGCTAATGTGGCGCTAACCGGGCACCAGATAGTGATGTATGCGCTGGTGCGTGAAACACGGCCCGGGTCGGCGTTGCGGGCATCGTGGCAACCTGCGCATGCGCAGCAACATGAGTGTTGTGAAAGAGGGAATGCACTCGGGGTGACTGGAGGATGTGGTGTAGCGTGGGTGTCAACGAATAATAGGGTGTCTTTTGCGTCAGTGGCATCCATAAAACTTGGCGGGCAATTTCTTCGCAATCATATCTGCACCATGAGCCAAGAGTCATCGGTGGCAGCATTCAAGCCAGGGAAAGAGCCTACCAGTCAACTGCGCGTGGCGAGTCGCTGCTTGACATCATAGCTCTTGACGGAGGTTCACTACTTGATATACAGTGTTGCGATTCTTCGCCAACAGCATCCGAAAGTCATCGTCGTCAACCTCTTTTAAGATATCGCCGCTCTTGTAGCTTTCCGATATTGTCGCATCGACACGCTCGCAGAAATCCATGAGATCCTCGATATAACTAGCGAATATCTCACAGCACTGCTGCGCTCGTTCTCGCAAAGGGCGCTCGGCGCGAAGCTTGCAGGCTGCAGGCTGCTTAAACACGTATGTGAAGTTAGTCTTGAAAGCCACCCAATTCGATAGGTGAGGTTCGCGGTTGCGGTTGCTCAGGTAGAATATGCCGCTGTTGGGTTTCGTAGCGTCGTCCCACTTATTTTGGTTGCTCACCCTTCAATATCAAATGGGTCAGTCCTCCACGTCATGGTCTCCCAGCCCGCTGAAAGTGGCAGGGTGACGCTTAAGCAATGTACCCGAAAAGGCCACAGCACGCATCGCGGCCGTTGGACGCTGTGACGGGTCTTCCGCCATGACCGGAATGAATGGCAGAGTCCTGCTTGGAAGTTTCAGGTTTCAAGGCGTACCCAGCAACTCCACCAAATGTGACGAGGTTTATTGGGCTCGTCGAGCGACATCGAGAAACACAGCAGCAGCAACGATAGGTCAGCTGGATCGGCGGACTGGCCGTGCGACACGCAATGGCGTCAAAGTTTTCTATAGCGTGCAGATGTTCTCCTGGTTCCGAGACACGCGACGGTGACGGGACTTTCTAGGGGAGTGCGGTAGCGCGATTCAAAGACGGGACAAATGAAAACACAAAGGAACACACACAGGGACACACATAGCGCTGTGTGTGTCCCTTTGTGTCTTCTTTTGTCCCGTCTTTGAATCGCGCTGCCGTACTCCCCTTGAAGATGCGTTACCAACAAGCCCACATTGCAACCCTCGGGGACTTTCTAGTACCACTCTTCTTCCCTACAATGGAATTATTATTATTATTATTATTATTATTATTATTATTATTAGTAGTAGTAGTAGTAGTAGTAGTAGTAGTAGTAGTAGTAGTAGTAGTAGTAGTAGTAGTAGTAGTAGTAGTAGTAGTAGTTGTAGTAGTAGTAGTAGTAGGAGGAGGAGGAGGAGTTCTAGTATGCGCCATTAGGGTTGGTAATATTGATTAATGATTAGTAGATTAACTGATTAAATTTATCCCGCAATACTATCGTTCCTCACTGATGTGTACCTTTCATTTAATCGCATCTAATCTCTATTGCGGACATGTTTACTTTCCGTCTGCTGTCTCTGAAACCAAAGGCTTCAAGGAGGCCAGAGGAGCCTAAACCAACTACTGGGCACATATCATAACATTCTAATAAAACATGTTCCATCGCTTCCATAGTTTACGGCAGCAAGCATATGCTTCTTCTTTCTCGTACCTCACATTCTAAGTATGCCCGTTCTTAGGCATTCTGACCTCGCTTCGAAAAGTAAAGAGCTTCCCTTTGAGTTATCATAAATAAATTCTTCCCCGATTTCGTTTTTTCCATTTACGTAGTTACTCATAACAGGCTGCGACTCGAAACAAACACTCGCTACGCAGTGGCCGCGCCGAGAAACAGCCGACCCAGGTGCAGGACTGCAGCGATAAAACGCGTCAAGTAACGGCGTGCGATGAGTGCGCTCAAGTCGTTCGGTGGCGCCGCGCACGAGCCTGGAAATGAAAGAAAAAGGAAGAGGCGTGTCGAAGGACTTTCGTTGCCTATGCAAGACAGCAACGTGGCATTCCATCGCTTCCGGAAAAGCAGACGCCCGGAGAGCGACTAGGAAGCAGCGAGCACAGCTTCGTTCGAAGCACTGCACTCGGAACGGCTTCTTTCTTGCCGGCGAGCAGTCCATTGTTTTCTTTTTATGTTTTAAATATCTTGCTGATGTTCCAAACTGCTGAGTGTAATTTGTTTAGGCAGGTGCTTTGATAAATCACGGTGATGCACGCTTAAGCTTCATTTTGTTTTCTCTTATAGTTTTCTGCCCCATAATCAGCGTTACTGAATGCTTGAAGCAGCAGGAATATTTTCGCTAGTGGACTTTTGTCTGCAGCCACCGTAGCAGGAATGATAACAACCTCAAAAGGTCCGAACTTGCTCATTACATACGTTATGCCGGGAGGCGACATATCGTTTTCATGGCTTGCTTTAGGTTAGCGTTGCAAGCAGAAGATGCTATTTTGTCCTTCAAGGCGGTGAGATGTCCGTTTATTTGCTCGCCAGAAATTTAGAAGCAGTTGCAAACAGCGCACGCCACAGCATTGCAGTGTTCGACCTGTGCACAACGCCATTTGTTTTGAACGCTTGTCGCACCACTAGATTCTATTGCAAGTGGTTCAATCCGTTTCCATTTCATGCATTTACAAAAACACCACTGACTTTGCGAAAAGAAAACCTCGCCGAGTTTTGGAAACCTGCTGGAAGAAACTCAACTTGGTCCCATTGGTTGTTATTCACTTCTCACGTTTCCCCGCTTTTGATCAGCTCTACGGGCGGCAGCTGCGTTCCCAAGCCTGGACCCTGCCTAGAACACTGCGAACTGCGCGCACGAACAAGCGCCAGTCACGAGGCCCTTACCGCAAAAATGAGCTTAATACACAAAAAAAGACTCACCCCGGGTCACTAATGAAAATCTTGTTCGTTTTATAGCAAGGCACACTGAGCAGGTAACTTAACAGTTTTTCGCCTCGGTATATAAGTTCACAATATCTATATTTTGCTTCTGAAAGCACCACAGACGTTGCTGCCGATATATTGTGGGATAATGTTCTGCAAAACGAGTGACGCCTCCTGGAATCGTCGACAGCGTCCGAGCATTTGTTCTCGCAGGCTGGTTGTGTGGCCATGCGAAGAAGGCGTCACTTTTACCCAACCAGCCTTTTGACATTGATTCGCTGCTGAGAAAAGATAATGCGGTTTAAAATAATAAACTAGTAATTTTATTTTCCCCGTGCATAATGCAATATTATGCATATTTCAGTCGGGCTTAACTTTCAAACGTCATTTTTTTTATTTCTTGTTTAACTGTACTACACACAGATACCCTAGTGTCCCGTTCCTTATTTAATTCTGCATTAAGAGTCATTTGATAGCATACATTGTTCATCTCTACAAAAGCCACTGGTGCCAACTATCGTTAGTCATTAAAATACTAAAGCTTATCCTTTATCGAACGTTTATACGCTTGTGTCTTAAACTTGGTTCCACCTCTCAAATATTAAAGTATGGTCATACAGAAATAAATACCTGTGTTTCAACCTTGTTAAAAGATACCCCCGGCGAAAATGTCGAATAATAAGTTAATCGATAAAAAAACATGCATCTAATGCGGTTAATCGAATAAAGGCTAAAATGAGGAACGATTAATTGTTAATCGAATAAAAACATTAATCGACCATCCCTACGCTAGGTAACCCTGTTAAAGCACGTGTAGCATTCAAGCCCAGAGTGACGCACTGAGTGCTTTTTCTGCGCCATCGCAAGAACCTTGCCCGTTCCCAAGCTCACCGGTGTACGTGCGTTCCTCCGAGAACAGTGACCAGTCCGGTCGGGTACTGGGGCCGGGTGCTGGTCGCCCGGCTGCTTGTGCTGCTTGGCCGCCGCCTGCTTGTGGAGCTGGTTGGAGTTGGTGGAGGGAGCACTTCGTTGGCGCCTCCCCCGACGATCTCGAAGCCCAACACGTTAGTCGTCTGCAAGGGCAAGTGTGTAAGCCAAGTTTAAGCAACGATTGTTGCAATGGCAGTTGCAACAGTTGACAGTCACTTTAGCAAGCGCTAAAGAGGATCAAGGCCTGTGTCCTCACGCGACATTCACTAAACTACTTAACATATTGTTACTTGACATACTCATTCGAATGCGTTTTTCTTCGTATTACATTTTTCTCTGTTATTATTTGAATGCGAAAGGATTATATGGTACATGACGTGAAAACTACGACAAAATTTAAAGGTCTTAGGTTCTACTCCCACCACAGGTCGTCGATTCGAGTGCCTTAATTACACATTAATTAACTGTGTCTAAATTAACTTCGCCCTAATTAACACCAAAGGTAGTGTTTCATACTCCCACCAAAGGTCGTGTGTTCGAATGCCTTAGCACCAAAGACCGTGGCTTCGACTCCCACCAAAGGTCGTGGGTACGTGCGACTCCCAACCATTCTGGTGACATTGAATTTTTGGTGCCATAACGCTAGACGGTCAATCTTTTCGACCCATGAGCCATCTAAGGCTTTCGCCTTCATATAAGGCATACTTCAGAAAACAGCGCAAAAACGGGACACGGAAAATGGGCACATGTGTCCTGTTTTTGGGCTGTTTGCTGAAGTATTTTTTTCGTAGCAACAAGCCCGGCTAGTCACTAGTCTGAAGTTCCTCAATATAAGTTCATCATCATAATCATCATCATCATCATCATCATCATCATCATGATCAGCCTGTTTTATGTCCACTGCAGGACGAAGCGCTCTCCCTGCGATCTCCAATCACCCCGGTCCTGCGCCATCCAATTCCAACTAGCGCCCGCGAATTTCCTAATTTCATCGCTTCACCTTATCGTCTGCCGTCCTCGACTACGTTTCTCTTCTCTTGGTACCCATTCCTGTAACCCTAATGGTCCAACGGTTATCTAACCAGCGCATAACATGACCTGCCGAGATTCATTTTCTTTTTGTCTTCATATCAATTAGAATATCGGCTATAACCGTTTGCTGTCTGCTCCAAACCGCTCTCTTTCTGTCTCTTAACGTTATGCCTAGCAATTCTCGTTCCATCGCTCTTTGTGCTGTCCTTAAATTGTTCTCAAGGTTCTTTGTCAGTCACTTCCAAGTCTCTGCCCCATATGTCAGCACCAGTAAAATGCACTGATTTTACACCTTCCTTTTCAATGATAGCAGTAAGCTTCCAGTCATGAGCTGAGAATGTCTGCCGTATGCGATCTAACCCATTTCTATTCTTCTATTAATTTCCTTCTCATGATTAGGGTTCCCTGTGATTAATTGGCCTAGGTAAACGTACTCCATCGCAGACTCTAGAGGCTGACTGGTAATCTTGAACGCTTGTTGCCTTGCCCGGCAATTCATTATCTTTGTCTTCTGCATAATAATCTTCAACCTCACTCTCACACTCTCTTTGTTAAGGTTATCAATCATTTGTTGTAACTCGTCTGCATTGTTGCTGAATAGAACAATGTGATCGGCAAACTGAAGGTTGCTGTGGTATTCGCCGTCGATCTTTACTCCTAAGCCTTCCCATTTTAATAGCTTGAATAATTATCCTTTTTACGCGTCTTCAAACGTCATTGCTGGCTCTGCACATATGGGGCGTTGGAAGGGAGACCGACATCTCGGCAGCACCAAGCATTTGCCATGGTGCATGGGACACGCGTGCTGTGGGTTGTTCACCGAATGCATTAACTTGTACAAGGGCAATTGAGTATTAAATTCAGAGTGAATATGTAAATGCGCTGTATAGAGAGCGGCACTGAGTTTTTCGCTGAAAATGTTGCAGACTACGTTGAATTACCATGTGTTGATGGTTCAGTCTTCGCGGGGATCAATAGTAGCACTAAACGCTTTTTGATGGAGTCATGTAGGTGCTGTTGGCGTGGTGAGACATATACAGTGCGACTATAGGCGACACAAGACATGGTAGTGTGATTTGATAGGAAGGTATAGCAACAATGTTCTTACGACTCCTCAAGGCATAATGCTGCCGTGGCTTCCACATTTGCTGTTGGTCTAGCCATCAGAATCGGCACAAAAATGGAAGCTTTACATTACAAGCTTAAGAAAGCCAGATGTTTTAAGTGGCCGGAGGGGGAGGGAAGGGAGGGGGTGATTTGGGACCCCAAGAGATTTTCCAAACCTCATATACATACATACATACATACATACATACATACATACATACATACATACATACATACATACATACATACATACATACATACATACATACATACATACATACATACATACATACATACATACATACATACCAGTGGCGTAGCCAGAAATTTCGTTTGGGGGGGGCTCACATTGCAGCTCGGCCTCCTCCTAAGAGGAAACATTAGGTCCGATCGGCAGCAGTGGGCAGCAGTGGACTCGGCAGCAGTGGCAGCATGTGGACGCTTTTCTAAACGCAACACTGCTTTTCGCAACTCCGTTTATCCCGCAATCCTGTTGCCTGGCCTGACGTGGGCGTCTACTTGGGCTTCAATCATCGTAGCAGTGGCACGTGTTTGCGGAAACCAGCGACAAACTGCAACAAGAGCGGCGCTGCAGGCTGCCAGGATAAAAGCTGGACTCGTGAACCACACGGCACTCGGCAGCAGTGGCAGCAAGTGGACGCTTTTCTAAACGCAACATTGCTTTTCGCAGGATGGTAGCGTTTCTTTTACGCCTTTGTAGCTGTAAATTTGCTGTCGCTGCCCTGCTGCCAACTTGCAAAACCTGTGTATGTTGGTTGTTGCTTGCTTCTTGAATTGGTTGTTGCTGCTTCTTGAAGTCCCAATGTCGGGAAACAATACTTGCCCTTCCTGTAATGAGGCTGTTGACCACAAAGAGGCGTTTATGTCTTGTGTGGAATGTACCCAATGTTACCATACTGGAAACTGTGCTGGTCTCACAGAAAAGCAATTTAAAAACCGAAGCGCGTCATCAAAGAAAAAATGGACATGTCCCAGTTGTAAAGCAGCTAAGCAGAAGGAAGAAAATCAGAGTGATAGAGTAACTCGGGAAGAGTTTGCTGGATTGCGGTCCCTATTGATCGGCATGAATGAAAAGCTCGATGGGCTGGTGCCTCTAACGGAGACGGTTTCTAACATCGAAAAAAGTATTGAAGTAATGTCTGACAAGTATGATGAACTGCTGAAACGTCTTGCTGTAAAAGAAAGCGACACAAAAAATGTGAAAGCAAGGGTAGAGAAGCTTGACCAAAAGGCCCGATGTAGCGAGACGGAGACTGAAAAGCTGGTCACTGAAATCAATGAACTTGAATGGAGAAACCCTCGGTTAAACTTGGAATTTCATGAAATTCAGGTTACTCCGAACGAAGACTTGTCGATGAAAGTGAACAGCGTGGCAGGTTTGTTAGAAGTCCCAGAACTGAGCAAACTGGATGTTGATGCTATTCATCGCCTTCCGGCGAAAGCAGGCAAGGACTGCACTAGGACTTCCCATCAGCACGGCCAATGATAGCTTATTGCGCCTAGGGCTGCATAACACACTAGAGGAGATAGCTGAGGCTCAACAGGTGGCCCACCAGGAGAGACTAATGGGGACACGCCCTGGGAGGGCGCTACTTGAAGAAATTGGCGTAGAAATTAACAACCACACCAACGAAGGAGAATTATTAACACAATTGCAAGTGGGACTACGAGAAACAATAAAGACAACCCCGTTCCCTAGGAACATGCACCCGACACATAACCTCGAGAGACGGAAGGCAAGGGCGAAGGCACTCCTTCAAGACATAGATCAACATAAGCAGCAGGCGGTGTTCGTTGACGCTTCCTGGGTTAAAAATAAGGATGCGTATACCTCCGTTGTCGTAGACACTCAAGGTAACATACAGGATGCCATCACCGTCTATACCAAGGACCCAA